>NC_086448.1:437763658-438086840 GCF_028390025.1 Pseudophryne corroboree
CACCTAACCGTGGTTTTTTTTTCATTCTTTATACCGTCGTCATAGTGTCATACTAGTTGTTACGAGTATACTACTATCTCTTTATCAACCAGTGTACAGTGCGGTAGTTCACGGCTGTGGCTACCTCTGTGTCGGCAGTCGGCAGGCAGTCCGTCCATCCATAATTGTATTATTATTATAATATATACCACCTAACCGTGGTTTTTTTTTCATTCTTTATACCGTCGTCATAGTGTCATACTAGTTGTTACGAGTATACTACTATCTCTTTATCAACCAGTGTACAGTGCGGTAGTTCACGGCTGTGGCTACCTCTGTGTCGGCAGTCGGCAGGCAGTCCGTCCATCCATAATTGTATTATTATTATAATATATACCACCTAACCGTGGTTTTTTTTTCATTCTTTATACCGTCGTCATAGTGTCATACTAGTTGTTACGAGTATACTACTATCTCTTTATCAACCAGTGTACAGTGCGGTAGTTCACGGCTGTGGCTACCTCTGTGTCGGCAGTCGGCAGGCAGTCCGTCCATCCATAATTGTATTATTATAATAATATATACCACCTAACCGTGGTTTTTTTATACCACCTAACCGTGGCAGTCCGTCCATAATTGTATACTAGTATCCAATCCATCCATCTCCATTGTTTACCTGAGGTGCCTTTTAGTTCTGCCTATAAAATATGGAGAACAAAAAAGTTGAGGTTCCAAAATTAGGGAAAGATCAAGATCCACTTCCACCTCGTGCTGAAGCTGCTGCCACTAGTCATGGCTGAGACGATGAAATGCCAGCAACGTCGTCTGCCAAGGCCGATGCCCAATGTCATAGTACAGAGCATGTCAAATCCAAAACACCAAATATCAGAAAAAAAAGGACTCCAAAACCTAAAATAAAATTGTCGGAGGAGAAGCGTAAACTTGCCAATATGCCATTTACCACACGGAGTGGCAAGGAACGGCTGAGGCCCTGGCCTATGTTCATGGCTAGTGGTTCAGCTTCACATGAGGATGGAAGCACTCAGCCTCTCGCTAGAAAACTGAAAAGACTCAAGCTGGCAAAAGCACCGCAAAGAACTGTGCGTTCTTTGAAATCCCAAATCCACAAGGAGAGTCCAATTGTGTCGTTTGCGATGCCTGACCTTCCCAACACTGGACGTGAAGAGCATGCGCCTTCCACTATTTGCATGCCCCCTGCAAGTGCTGGAAGGAGCACCCGCAGTCCAGTTCCTGATAGTCAGATTGAAGATGTCAGTGTTGAAGTACACCAGGATGAGGAGGATATGGGTGTTGCTGGCGCTGGGGAGGAAATTGACCAGGAGGATTCTGATGGTGAGGTGGTTTGTTTAAGTCAGGCACCCGGGGAGACACCTGTTGTCCGTGGGAGGAATATGGCCGTTGACATGCCAGGTGAAAATACCAAAAAAATCAGCTCTTCGGTGTGGAGGTATTTCACCAGAAATGCGGACAACAGGTGTCAAGCCGTGTGTTCCCTTTGTCAAGCTGTAATAAGTAGGGGTAAGGACGTTAACCACCTCGGAACATCCTCCCTTATACGTCACCTGCAGCGCATTCATAATAAGTCAGTGACAAGTTCAAAAACTTTGGGTGACAGCGGAAGCAGTCCACTGACCAGTAAATCCCTTCCTCTTGTAACCAAGCTCACGCAAACCACCCCACCAACTCCCTCAGTGTCAATTTCCTCCTTCCCCAGGAATGCCAATAGTCCTGCAGGCCATGTCACTGGCAAGTCTGACGAGTCCTCTCCTGCCTGGGATTCCTCCGATGCATCCTTGCGTGTAACGCCTACTGCTGCTGGCGCTGCTGTTGTTGCCGCTGGGAGTCGATGGTCATCCCAGAGGGGAAGTCGTAAGCCCACTTGTACTACTTCCAGTAAGCAATTGACTGTTCAACAGTCCTTTGCGAGGAAGAGGAAATATCACAGCAGTCATCCTACTGCAAAGCGGATAACTGAGTCCTTGACAACTATGTTGGTGTTAGACGTGCGTCCGGTATCCGCCGTTAGTTCACAGGGAACTAGACAATTTATTGAGGCAGTGTGCCCCCGTTACCAAATACCATCTAGGTTCCACTTCTCTAGGCAGGCGATACCGAGAATGTACACGGACGTCAGAAAAAGACTCACCAGTGTCCTAAAAAATGCAGTTGTACCCAATGTCCACTTAACCACGGACATGTGGACAAGTGGAGCAGGGCAGGGTCAGGACTATATGACTGTGACAGCCCACTGGGTAGATGTATGGACTCCCGCCGCAAGAACAGCAGCGGCGGCACCAGTAGCAGCATCTCGCAAACGCCAACTCTTTCCTAGGCAGGCTACGCTTTGTATCACCGCTTTCCAGAATACGCACACAGCTGAAAACCTCTTACGGCAACTGAGGAAGATCATCGCGGAATGGCTTACCCCAATTGGACTCTCCTGTGGATTTGTGGCATCGGACAACGCCAGCAATATTGTGTGTGCATTAAATATGGGCAAATTCCAGCACGTCCCATGTTTTGCACATACCTTGAATTTGGTGGTGCAGAATTTTTTAAAAAACGACAGGGGCGTGCAAGAGATGCTGTCGGTGGCCAGAAAAATTGCGGGACACTTTCGGCGTACAGGCACCACGTACAGAAGACTGGAGCACCACCAAAAACTACTGAACCTGCCCTGCCATCATCTGAAGCAAGAAGTGGTAACGAGGTGGAATTCAACCCTCTATATGCTTCAGAGGTTGGAGGAGCAGCAAAAGGCCATTCAAGCCTATACAATTGAGCACGATATAGGAGATGGAATGCACCTGTCTCAAGTGCAGTGGAGAATGATTTCAACGTTGTGCAAGGTTCTGATGCCCTTTGAACTTGCCACACGTGAAGTCAGTTCAGACACTGCCAGCCTGAGTCAGGTCATTCCCCTCATCAGGCTTTTGCAGAAGAAGCTGGAGGCATTGAAGAAGGAGCTAACACGGAGCGATTCCGCTAGGCATGTGGGACTTGTGGATGCAGCCCTTAATTCGCTTAACAAGGATTCACGGGTGGTCAATCTGTTGAAATCAGAGCACTACATTTTGGCCACCGTGCTCGATCCTAGATTTAAAGCCTACCTTGGATCTCTCTTTCCGGCAGACACAGGTCTGCTGGGGTTGAAAGACCTGCTGGTGACAAAATTGTCAAGTCAAGCGGAACGCGACCTGTCAACATCTCCTCCTTCACATTCTCCCGCAACTGGGGGTGCGAGGAAAAGGCTCAGAATTCCGAGCCCACCCGCTGGCGGTGATGCAGGGCAGTCTGGAGCGACTGCTGATGCTGACATCTGGTCCGGACTGAAGGACCTGACAACGATTACGGACATGTCGTCTACTGTCACTGCATATGATTCTCTCAACATTGATAGAATGGTGGAGGATTATATGAGTGACCGCATCCAAGTAGGCACGTCACACAGTCCGTACTTATACTGGCAGGAAAAAGAGGCAATTTGGAGGCCCTTGCACAAACTGGCTTTATTCTACCTAAGTTGCCCTCCCACAAGTGTGTACTCCGAAAGAGTGTTTAGTGCCGCCGCTCACCTTGTCAGCAATCGGCGTACGAGGTTACATCCAGAAAATGTGGAGAAGATGATGTTCATTAAAATGAATTATAATCAATTCCTCCGCGGAGACATTGACCAGCAGCAATTGCCTCCACAAAGTACACAGGGAGCTGAGATGGTGGATTCCAGTGGGGACGAATTGATAATCTGTGAGGAGGGGGATGTACACGGTGATATATCGGAGGGTGAAGATGAGGTGGACATCTTGCCTCTGTAGAGCCAGTTTGTGCAAGGAGAGATTAATTGCTTCTTTTTTGGGGGGGGTCCAAACCAACCCGTCATATCAGTCACAGTCGTGTGGCAGACCCTGTCACTGAAATGATGGGTTGGTTAAAGTGTGCATGTCCTGTTTTGTTTATACAACATAAGGGTGGGTGGGAGGGCCCAAGGATAATTCCATCTTGCACCTCTTTTTTCTTTTCTTTTTCTTTGCATCATGTGCTGATTGGGGAGGGTTTTTTGGAAGGGACATCCTGCGTGACACTGCAGTGCCACTCCTAGATGGGCCCGGTGTTTGTGTCGGCCACTAGGGTCGCTAATCTTACTCACACAGCTACCTCATTGCGCCTCTTTTTTTCTTTGCATCATGTGCTGTTTGGGGAGGGTTTTTTGGAAGGGACATCCTGCGTGACACTGCAGTGCCACTCCTAGATGGGCCCGGTGTTTGTGTCGGCCACTAGGGTCGCTTATCTTTCTCACACAGCTACCTCATTGCGCCTCTTTTTTTCTTTGCGTCATGTGCTGTTTGGGGAGGGTTTTTTGGAAGGGACATCCTGCGTGACACTGCAGTGCCACTCCTAGATGGGCCCGGTGTTTGTGTCGGCCACTAGGGTCGCTTATCTTTCTCACACAGTCAGCTACCTCATTGCGCCTCTTTTTTTCTTTGCGTCATGTGCTGTTTGGGGAGGGTTTTTTGGAAGGGACATCCTGCGTGACACTGCAGTGCCACTCCTAGATGGGCCCGGTGTTTGTGTCGGCCACTAGGGTCGCTTATCTTTCTCACACAGTCAGCTACCTCATTGCGCCTCTTTTTTTCTTTGCGTCATGTGCTGTTTGGGGAGGGTTTTTTGGAAGGGACATCCTGCGTGACACTGCAGTGCCACTCCTAGATGGGCCCGGTGTTTGTGTCGGCCACTAGGGTCGCTTATCTTTCTCACACAGTCAGCTACCTCATTGCGCCTCTTTTTTTCTTTGCGTCATGTGCTGTTTGGGGAGGGTTTTTTGGAAGGGACATCCTGCGTGACACTGCAGTGCCACTCCTAGATGGGCCCGGTGTTTGTGTCGGCCACTAGGGTCGCTAATCTTACTCACACAGCTACCTCATTGCGCCTCTTTTTTTCTTTGCGTCATGTGCTGTTTGGGGAGGGTTTTTTGGAAGGGACATCCTGCGTGACACTGCAGTGCCACTCCTAGATGGGCCCGGTGTTTGTGTCGGCCACTAGGGTCGCTTATCTTACTCACACAGCGACCTCGGTGCAAATTTTAGGACTAAAAATAATATTGTGAGGTGTGATGTGTTCAGAATAGGCTGAAAATGAGTGTAAATTATGTTTTTTGAGGTTAATAATACTTTGGGATCAAAATTACCCCCAAATTCTATGATTTAAGCTGTTTTTTAGGGTTTTTTGAAAAAAACACCCGAATCCAAAACACACCCGAATCCGACAAAAAAAATTCGGTGAGGTTTTGCCAAAACGCAGTCGAACCCAAAACACGGCCGCGGAACCGAACCCAAAACCAAAACACAAAACCCGAAAAATTTCCGGCGCTCATCTCTACAAAAAAATAGACCTGCTTTTTCCAGTCGAGTTTGGATAACCATGTACGGATCAGTGAGATCTGTGCATGGTCATCTATGGGAAAGGGTCTGTTTAGTGTAAAAACAGAAAAAAAAATTGCGTTGGGTCCCCCCTCCTAAGCATAACCAGCCTCGGGCTCTTTGAGCCGGTCCTGGTTGACAAAATATGGGGAAAAAAATGACAGGGGTTCCCCCATATTTCATCAACCAGCACCAGGCTCTGCGCCTGGTCCTGGTTCCAAAAATACAGGGGACAAAAAGCATAGGGGTCCCCCGTATTTTTGAAACCAGCACCGGGTTCCACTAGCCAGGTACATAATGCCACAGCCAGGGACACTTTTATACTGGTCCCTGCGGCCCTGGCGTTACATACCCAACTAGTCACCCCTGGCCGGGGTACCCTGGAGGAGTGGGAACCCCTTAAATCAAGGGGTCCCCCCCTCCAGCCAACCAAGGGCCAGGGGTGAAGCCCGAGGCTGTCCCCCCCCATCCAAGGGTGGCGGATGGGGGGCTGATAGCCATGTGTAAAAAATGTGAATATTGTTTTTAGTAGCAGTACTACAAGTCCCAGCAAGCCTCCCCCGCAAGCTGGTACTTGGAGAACCACAAGTACCAGCATGCAGTGGAAAACCAGGCCCGCTGGTACCTGTAGTACTACTACTAAAAAAATACCCCCAAAAAAACAGGACACACACACACCGTGAAAGTATAAGTTTATTACATACATGCACACCTCCAAACATACATACTTACCTATGATCACATGAGGCTCGGCCCTCTTCTCCATGTAGAATCCTTGGGGGACCTGTGAAAAAAATTATACTCACATAATCCAGTGTAGATTGTGTCCAAAGTATAATCCACGTACATGGCAAAACAAAAAAACGGAAACCCGACCACGCACTGAAAGGGGTCCCATGTTTACACATGGGACCCCTTTCCCCGACTGCCAGGACCCCCCCTGACTCCTGTCAAAGAGGATCCCTTCAGCCAATCAGGGAGCGCCATGTCGTGGCACTCTCCTGATTGGCTGTGTGCTCCTGTAGTGTCTGTGAGGCAGCACACGGCAGAGATACAATGTTGCGCCTATGTGCTCCATTGTAGCCAATGGTGGGAACTTTGCGGTCAGCGGTGAGGTTACTTTCGGTCAACCGCTGACCGCAAAGTTCCCACCATTGGCTACAATGGAGCGCATAGGCGCTACATTGTATCTCTGCTGTGTGCTGCCTCACAGACACAACAGGAGCACACAGCCAATCAGGAGAGTGCCACGACGTGGCGCTCCCTGATTGGCTGAAGGGACCCTCTTTGACAGGAGTCAGGGGGTTCCTGGCAGTCGGGGAAAGGGGTCCCATGTGTAAACATGGGACCCCTTTCAGTGCGTGGTCGGGTTTCCGTTTTTTTGTTTTGCCAAGTACGTGGATTATACTTTGGACACAATCTACACTGGATTATGTGAGTATAATTTTTTTCACAGGTCCCCCAAGGATTCTACATGGAGAAGAGGACAGAGCCTCATGTGAACATAGGTAAGTATGTATGTTTGGAGTTGTGCATGTATGTAATAAACTTATACTTTCACGGTGTGTGTGTGTGTCCTGTTTTTTTGGGGGTATTTTTTTAGTAGTAGTAGTACAGGTACCAGCGAGCCTGGTTTTCCACTGCATGCTGGTACTTGTGGTTCTCCAAGTACCAGCTTGCAGAGGAGGCTTGCTGGGACTTGTAGTACTGCTACTAAAAACAATATTCACATTTTTTACACATGGCTATCAGCCCCCCATCCGCCGCTCTTGGATGGGGGGGGACAGCCTCGGGCTTCACCCCCGGCCCTTGGGTGGCTGGAGGGGGGGATCCCTTGATTTAAGGGGTTCCCACTCCTCCAGGGTACCCTGGCCAGGGGTGACTAGTTGGGTATGTAATGCCAGGGCCGCAGGGACCAGTATAAAAGTGTCCCCCGGCTGTGGCATTATGTACCTGGCTAGTGGAGCCCGGTGCTGGTTTCAAAAATACGGGGGACCCCTACGCTTTTTGTCCCCCGTATTTTTGGAACCAGGACCAGGCGCAGAGCCCGGTGCTGGTTGATGAAATATGGGGGAACCCCTGTCATTTTTCCCCCCATATTTTGTCAACCAGGACCGGCTCAAAGAGCCCGAGGCTGGTTGTGCTTTGGAGGGGGGACCCCACGCAATTTTTTTCTGATTTTTAACGACTTTAAACACCTTTTTAAGGTAAACAATGAAGCCCTGCACGGATCTCACAGATCCGGCTGGGATTACTTGTGTTTTGTCAGGCAGTGTTTTACTCATCACTCCCGTAAAACACTGCCTAACATTACGAATCACATCGACATCGGAAAATACGAATTGGGAAAAGTCGGCAGCTTAGTGAATGATCGTATCAGGATTCAAAAAGTTGCAGTAAAATGCACCCGATACCATTCGAGTTCAAACACCCTTCAATACGGCAAAAACACGAATCTTTGTAAATATACCCCCTGGTACAGTGATCTGTGCATTACTGACCACCACAATACCACCATGGTATATCAGTACACTTCCTCCTTCAGTGAAATATGTAAATATCTAAACCAAGAAACCAAGGGGGTATCCTAACGTAAAAGAGGATTCAACATAATTTGGAATTGTGGCAAAGTACTTACTGTATGGTTACTATTACTTTTCTTATGTCATTATTCAGAGGTGAATCAACCCATTGGCCAGGATGGCACTTTCCATAGGCTCCAGCTAAGGAGGTGCTGTGCCACACACAGCCAGGGGTAGAATCAAATAGTAGTGTCAGTGCTTGGTGTGCCGCCCTGGACAGTGCCTGGCCTGTGACTCCACATGCAGTTAGGAGGCACTATTACTGGATCTGTTGTCTGGCACCTCACTGCACTTTAGTGAAGAAAATCAAAATAAACTACAGCTCCCAGCAGACTTTGCTGCCTGAAGCTGTAGTTTATTTTGAGTTTGATCACAGTAGTGCAGTAAGGTGCTGGCCATAGCTATGGCTAAAGACTCAGAGTGATGCCTAGACATGGCTTTGATTTCCCAGCCAGAAGGACAATATGTGAGAGACAGCAGAGCTTCTCACTGGGTGGCTGGCAACTGATGATAAGGAAGGCACTCATGCTAAGGATATTGGTGCTGGGACAGGAGGTCCAGTGTGAACCATGCTTCTTCCAACAGCAGACAGGAACCTTAACTGACAGCAATCCATGGCCGTGATAGAGGTATTTGGCTGGGCTAAGTTCTGTACTCATATAGCAGCAGTTTAACCAGCCCTGTTACTTGGTAGCAGTGTAGGTTCCTGAGCTGGGTGCAAATGCAATCCACAAATGACTTCCTTCAAATATAGCATACAGTATTATCTAGTATAGTAATAACCTTATCAATGCAACGTAGTGCACCTATCTGTATCTTACACTACTAATTTAGAGAATTTCTAGGAGAACATAAGTGAAGCCCTTTCCTTCCAGGCTTAGCAGATACACTATCCAGTTATAGGTATTTGATCAATCAGATCCACCAAAGTACAAGGAAACACACAGACAATTAAATGAGAACATTGTCCATCACAGTCATGGATGGCTGTCAGTTAGGGTCCTGTCTTCTGTTGGAGGAAGCATGGTTTACAGTGGACCTTCTGTCCCAGCACCAAGCAATGGTTTCTCCACTAAGATGCTGGATTTCTAGTTCAATTGTAACATAATGTGCTGCATAGGAATGAGTTTGATAGTGTCCAAAGACGTGTATAACATCCTGAGATTATAGGTTTGTTCAGTGTGTAAGAGAGAGTATAAGTAGAGACAGTTATTTCCTCCACTTCTGCGGTTATCCATCTTGGTGTTCAGCAAATGGATGATGAGAGAGTGGTGTGACTGTGCTCATAGAAATAAAACAGTAGAAGTGGGTGTCCTCCTTCACCTGTTTGGGAGTTAGATCATCCCTGTTGCCTATAGCAGTGCAAAGATAAAATGCACTCAGGCTCGGTAATCACTCCACTTAAAGAGACAGATAGGTAGCATGCTATGCAGTAGTATGCTGTGCAAGAGTAAGGGTAAATACCCTTGTGTGTGCTGTTTGACAATACTGTGTGTGGTTCAGGTGTTCCAATGCAGCATCCTATAACCACTGTGGGTAGCAATCGCTTTCCGTAGTCGGTGTGATATCAAGTCCTGACACATGGTCAGCTGACCAGAACCAAATGTGATGTGCTTTTCACCTTTTGGCTTGATCACTCTGTATGGGCATAATGTGTAAGGGGAACCAATACTGAGTAGGCATAATGTGTAAGGGGGACTACTGTGTGGCATAATGTGTATAAGGTGTAAAACTGTGTAGCAAAACATTAAGATGGTGCTCTAGTGTGTAGTGTAATTCATATATGGGGTGCTACTGTGTGAACTAAGATGAATAAGGGACAATACAGTGTGGTGTAATGCGATTAAAGGGACTACTGTGTGGTATAATGTGAGTAAGAAAAGCTACTGTGTGGTTTAATGTGAATAAGAGACACTATTGTGTGGTGTAATGTGAATAAGGGACACTACTATGCAGTGTAATGTAAGGGGCACGACTGTGTGGCATCATTTGAATTGGGGTTTTATTGTGTGACCATGTCCCTTCCCCACAAGACCATTCACCCTTTTCAGCATACACCCCTTCCCTATTTCAAAGATGGCGGGGGGGGGGGAGGGGGGCAGTCCTTTACTTTGCATGGAGCACTGGGACCCCTAGATACACCCCTGTCATTAGTTAAACTTAACTTACTACTTTTGACAAATCTTGACAGAAATTTACTAAGCTCCTATGTTTCAGTTGATCGGCCATTTTCATGTATATTTTTCAGCAAACATCCCTGGTAATTTACTAAGCGCCCATGTTTCCATCATTCATGTTTTCCAAAGTAATTCGTAATTCAGAGCAGTGTTTTACACTGGAGTTTTGTAAAACACTGCTGAACATGACAAAATGAAGCCCAGCCATATCAGTAAGATCCATGCAGGGATTCATTGTGTAAAGTAATGAAACAGTTAAAATCTGAGAAAAACTGTGTGAGGTCCCCTATCCTCAGCGTAAACCATCCCCGGGCTCTTTGAGCCGGGCCTGCTTCTTAATATGCCGGGAAAAAATTGTGTAGGGGTCCCCAGTATTTCAAGAACCAGCACTGGGCTCTTGGACCAGTCCTGGTTCCAAAAATATGGTAGAAAAAGGACATAGGGGTCCTTAGTATTTTTAAAACCAGCAATGGGCTCCACTAGTCAAGAAGATAATGCCACAGCTGGGGGACACATTTATATTGGTCCCTGTGGCCACAGTATCACCCCCTAACTAGTCAGCCCTGGCTGGGAGTCCCTGGGGGAGTGGGCCACCCCCCAAAAAATGGGACCCCCCTTCAGGCTCCCAGGGGCCAGGACTGAAGCCTGGGGCTGTCCCTGGCATTCCTGGGTGGTGAATACTGGACCCAATAGTAAAATTAAGGGAAAATATTGTCTTTGAACTACAGGTCCCAGTAAGCCTCCCCAGTGAGATCCATACATGCTTCTCTGTGCAAAGTGTATGAAACAGTAAAAAAACAAAAAATCCCTCCTGAACATGACCAGCCCAGGGATCTTTGAACTTGTCCTGGTATTAAAAATACCGGTAAAAATTGGTAGGGTCCCTCAGTACTTTAAGAACCAGTAACGGGTTCCACTAGCCAAGAAGATAATGCCGCAGCCGGGGGACTGATTCTTAAAATACTGGGCAAACCCTATGGTATTTTTAGAACCAGGACCGGCTTAAGGAGCCCAAGGGTGGCTTTGCTTAGGAGGAGGGAACCCACACCATTTTCTAATTATTTAACTGTTTAATTACTTAACACAGTGAAGCCCTTTATGAATCTCACTGATTCGTCTGGGCTTCATGCCTTCATGTTCAGCAGTGTTTCACAAAACCACTTCTTTCGATTATGAATGATATCGACATTGGAAAACACAAATGATGGAAACATGGGAGCTTAGTAAATTTATAATAATAATAATAATAATAATAATTTTATTTATATAGCGCTCTTTCTCAAACAGCACTCAAGGCACTTTACAGACATCAAAAACAATGCACATAATACAGAGGATTTAAGTAATACAGCAATAGATAAGCCACATACACATGAAAGAAAACCTTAAACACACAGAAGCAAACTTCATGATTGGTGTATGCATTTTGGGTAATAACTTCCAAGGGTTATGTATTCCACCCTCACAAGGCACCAGGTGCAGCAGCCATCTTGGGCGCATAGCATATGATTACCCAGGGTGGAATTGTCTACCCCTGGAAGAGATGACAGAAAATGGGGGAACCCTTAGTGTTCCTTTTTGGGGGGCACAGATTTTTTTATTTTTAGTGTGACACCTCTACCCCTTTTTTAACATTGTGAAAGATTTTGATTTGAGGTGCCATTCCCACCTTAGTTGCAGTACTATCATGGCTGGAAGCAGCCACAGACTGGGGTTGGCTGGGCAGGTGGTATGGTGCTATCTGCCCCCCAGGCCAGTACAATTTAAGTGTTCCAGAGCCATTTTGCATTGCATTCCCTGTGAAAAGCTGGGCCACTTGCTTGAGTCCACCCCCAAGACTGAAAGTTGCCAGCCAGCCCGTGGCCACAGCACTAGTACTTGGTTGCTGCTCCTGCTCTTCTATCAACTGATTGTGATCCAGACCAACTCAGTGTTTACTGTATATGTATTAACAGTAGCGGATCTTGCCACGGGCAAGCAGGACTTTTGCCTGGGGCGCCGCCTTCCGGAGGGCGCCGCACCAGGGCAAGATCCGCTGCTGCTGTGCCCCCCGCTGCCCGCTGCCCCCCATGAAGGGAAACTAGAAGCATACATGTCTAGTTTCCCTTCGTAGAGAGGTCCTTTACTGTGCGGTGCGCGATGACGTCATCGCGCATCGCACATTATTTCAGTCAGTACAGGGGGCGTAAATGACCACGCCCCCTGTACAAAGCCACGCCCCCTATTGTCGCCCGGGGCGCACAGCGCCCAAGAACCGGCCCTGTGTATTAATGCAGTGGGGCACTGCACCTACTGTGCTTTATTAAAGGCACAAGTTGTGCAAAAAACAATATTAGTTCTGTTTTTCTTTCTTTACAAAAGAAATTACAAATTCACACTGCAGACTCACAGTTCTTATATTTATTAACAGAGTGGCACAGCACATACTGATCTTTATTGAATGCACAAGTTGTACAAAAATAAAATAAAATCAGCTTTTTTCTGTGGTTTTCACAAATGACAGCAACTTGATCAAAATCTTTTGTGGGCACCAGCAAGCATTATGCACCAATAAAGAATAAATGATGCCTTATATTAGGTGCTCTGGGCTGCAATGTAGGTAGTGACAAAAAAAAAAAAAAAACACCAGTGTGCTGTACATCAAGAGTTAGTGCTGCCTTATATTGAGCTCTGGGCTGCAATATAGGTAGTGACAAAAAAAACAGTGTGATGTGTACCAAGGTTTAATGCTTCCCTATATGGAACTCAGGACTGCAGTTGCACTGCGGGCAGTGGAAAAAAACAAACAAACAAACAAACAACAGTATGCTGTAACACACTTAGGGTCACAGGTAGCACAACTGTGACATGCTTAGACACTAGATGTAACTTTCTCCAACATAAAAATAAAAAAACAATGTTTTGCTAACTGTCTACAGATCAAATCTAGCTTGGCCAGTATTAACACTAAAGGACAGGAAGGGACATATGGTGCCACTACCCATCAAACAGGGTCCTCTCTCTGTATATATGGTTTGAATGCATCCAACAAACACCACTGGCTGTCCAGTGTGAAATGTTGCCCGATTCGCCATGGGAGGGACTTATATCGAATTGAAAACATGCAAGAATCGACTCCTGGAAGATAATATTTTGCCTCATTTTAGAAAGTCGGGAAAACCCAAGCCAGGGCTCGGATTCCCTTGGATCCCAGAAGCTCGATTTTCTGCACCTCTCACATTTGAACCATGTCAACATTCTGATGATGACAGTGTGGTGTTGGCATTATGAACACTGACATGTTTACTGTTGACCATTCTTCTGGATACTGTACCTAGAAATAGACATTTATACCTCATACTTTCTGCCCTTATATAATGGTTATGTTACAGATATTTTTTTTATATGCACTGACTATTTGGATCCTAATATTAATATGCACACATTGTGTGTGAATATGTGTTTTCGGGTTTAAGGGATTTGAGAAGAACTGAGGATTACAACAAAACAGATAGTGGAGACCTCTATCCAAAACATCTATCTACACAGATATTACTATGTCAAAGAAGACTTGTTCCATACAAAAAGCTATGCACCAAGCATCTGTACACATCGACTGCGTCCATCTGGTCTGCGCATGCGCACTGGCAATAATGCACATGACATCACACACAGGCGCTCCGAGAAAAAAAATGGCACCAGACCACCTGCCACCGCAGCCAGGCAGCACTAGCAGGGTTCAACCTCAAATCGATGTGTTAGCAATTACATTGTGGACGCATTACGAGGCGGTGCCACAAGCATGCTGGGTGGCCTTGCCCTGTGCTTGACAGCCTCAAGCATGTGAGTAGATGGATGCGGGAAACAGGATTTTGTAAGCAAGATCTGTGTCCATCTCTGAATAACCTCATCGTTTTCTCTGAATGTTTTTGATGGCTTTATTTTTCTTTCTTTTTCTTTTCTTTTTTTTTTTTTTTTACAGAATAAGCATATTAAAGTTATTACTTTAAGCATATGTTGAATTATTATTTCATTCAGCAGTGGAGAATATTCTTTGAAACATAAATCAAATGTGAAATCTTAACTATAAAAAATGTATAACACCAAAAAAATATAAACACAAGAAGCAACCTCCAATTACTGTTCCAGTTACTGCAGGCTATCACCGAGACCCAACTATTGCTGTGAAAAGTGAAATATATATGTGTCAATTTCATTATTCACTCTCTGGACTTTTAAGGAATAGTAGCCAACTGAAAGACATTTCACTTGTACTTGCTCTGCAGATCATTGTGAAATGTTATGTACACACAATAATCCCATATGTACCACTGGTTCTGTAGCACAAAAAAACCTTATATGAAATGAAATGAACACCTATAACTTTAATTTACCACATAAGTAGTATAGTAAATTGAGGAATGTTAATGGTTTATAGGACCACATTGAAAAATACGTTATAAAAGGCTAGTTGGTAGCTCATCATCAGAAAGTCACTTTGATCTTTAAAATAATTTTTTGTTGTTTCTTTTTTTGTAGTGGCAAACAGGATTTTGTAAGTTGAAAGTGTATAATATTTTTAGTGTTTATATTTTTAGTTTTTCAAGTAAAAAAAAACAAATTTTTCTGAAAATAAAAGATTCAAAAATAAAGTGTGTCATATTAATTAGGAATCTTAAATAATTGAAAGGCTCTCTATGGCCTCTTAATAATCACACATGGTACTGTAAGCCAACATTTTATGCAGATAGAAGATGGACAGAATAAAGAACAATTACTATTATTATTATTATTATTATTATTATTATTATTTTGTACATGAGGTAGAAACCAATATTTGTGGGGGAAAACTAGATGTAACTTTCTCCAACATAAAAATAAAAAAAACAATGTTTTGCTAACTGCCTACAGATCAAATCTAGCTCGGCCAGTATTAACACTAAAGGACAGGAAGGGACATATGGTGCCACTACCCATCAAACAGGGTCCTCTCTCTGTATATATGGTTTGAATGCATCCAACAAACACCTCTAGCTGTCCAGTGTGAAATGCTGCCCGATTCGCCATGGGAGGGACTTATATCGAATTGAAAACATTCAAGAATCAACTCCAGGAAGATAACATTTTGCCTCATTTTAGAAAGTCGGGAAAACCCAAGCCAGGGCTCGGATTCCCTTGGATCCCAGAAGCTCGATTTTCTGCACCTCTCACATTAGAACCATGTCAACATTCTGATGATGACAGTGTGGTGTTGGCATTATGAACACTGACATGTTTACTGTTGACCATTCTTCTGGATACTGTACCTAGAAATAGACATTTTTACCTCATACTTTCTGCCCTTATATAATGGTTATGTTACAGATATTTTTTTATATGCACTGACTATTTGGATCCTAATATTAATATGCACACATTGTGTGTGAATATGTGTTTTCGGGTTTAAGGGATTTGAGAAGAATTGAGGATTACAACAAAACAGATAGTGGAGACCTCTATCCAAAACATCTATCTACACAGATATAACTATGTCAAAGAAGACTTGTTCCATACAAAAAGCTATGCACCAAGCATCTGTACACATCGACTGCGTCCATCTGGTCTGCGCATGCGCACTGGCAATAATGTACATGACATCACCCACAGGCGCTCCGAGAAAAAAAATGGCACCAGACCACCTGCCAGCGCAGCCAGGCTGCACTAGCAGGGTTCAACCTCAAATCGATGTGTTAGCAATTACATTGTGGACGCATTACGAGGCGGTGCCACAAGCATGCTGGGTGGCCTTGCCCTGTGCTTGACAGCCTCCAGCATGTGAGTAGATGGATGCGGGAAACAGGATTTTGTAAGCAAGACCTGTGTCCATCTCTGAATAACCCCATAGTTTTCTCTGAATGTTATAGATGGTTTTATTTTTCTTTCTTTTTTTTTTTTTTTACAGAATAAGCATATTAAAGTAATTACTTTAAGCATATGTTGAATTATTATTTCATTCAGCAGTGGAGAATATTCTTTGAAACATAAATCAAATGTGAAATCTTAACTATAAAAAATGTATAACACCAAAAAAATATAAACACAAGAAGCAACCTCCAATTACTGTTCCAGTTACTGCAGGCTATCACCGCGACCCAACTATTGCTGTGAAAAGTGAAATATATATGTGTCAATTTCATTATTCACTCTCTGGACTTTTAAGGAATAGTAGCCAACTGAAAGACATTTAATTTGTACTTGCTCTGCAGATCATTGTGAAATGTTATGTACACACAATAATCCCATATGTACCACTGGTTCTGTAGCACAAAAAACCTTACATGAAATGAAATGAACACCTATAACTTTAATTTACCACATAAGTAGTATAGTAAATTGAGGAATGTTAATGGTTTATAGGACCACATTGAAAAATACGTTATAAAAGGCTAGTTGGTAGCTCATCATCAGAAAGTCACTTTGATCTTTAAAATAATTTTTTGTTGTTTCTTTTTTTGTAGTGGCAAACAGGATTTTGTAAGTTGAAAGTGTATAATAATTTTTAGTGTTTATATTTTTAGTTTTTCAAGTAAAAATAAAATCTAATTTTTCTGAAAATAAAAGATTAAAAAATAAAGTGTGTCATATTAATTAGGAATCTTAAATAATTGAAAGGCTCTCTATGGCCTCTTAATAATCACACATGGTACTGTAAGCCAACATTTTATGCAGACAGAAGATGGACAGAATAAAGAACAATTACTATTATTATTATTATTATTTTGTACATGAGGTAGAAACCAATATTTGTGGGGAAAAAGTAGAAAATGTGATTGATTCAACTACTGAAAACAAAACTGACATTTAAATGTTTAATGTATTCCCTTTCATTTTGTGTAATATGCCGGTGCTGGTGCCTTATTAAAGGTATTTGCTATACTGTTCAGATAAGCCTCGCCAAAAAGAATTTACATTACATCCCTGTGAGACAGGTCCCACCTGCTGAGTTTTAGAGCATGATATAGTCTGCACACAGTATTCACCTGCTGAGATCCATTACAAAGCAGCCTGAAATGTATCTATATGCTGTGAATGTGCTGTACCAGCAGAAGACTGTTTTGTGCTCTAAAAACCCAATATGTGGGGCACTGACTTTGTGGGCTACCATATAATATAAGTCTCTATTATAGAAGTTCCGTTAACTTTAGGCTTATTTGAATACTGCATTTTCTTCGAGGGAACATTGGTCTCCTTAGCACTTATCACCAGGTGACACTGTTTTACTTATGATTTCCTTTTCTGATATTTAATATGTAATACTTGAGTCATATAAAACTTGGACATGTTACAGAAACTTCTGGGTATACATTTGACTACGTGGCTCATATTTATTTTATGCAATTTTTTTTGTCTGCAGGTTTTGGTAAATCCCAATTCTCAGCTCCTGTGGGTGATTGTGGAACAGTTTTCTTTCAATACTGCAGCCTGAAGCAAGAAGGCCAAATCATTACGGTATGACGTAAAGTACTGATATTGCACAGGTTTGTCAGAAACAGGCGCACTGCTTAGGGGAGTATCCAATTATACACAATCCGTTTTCGCCCAGTGAAATAACCGATGGTCATTATCGCGGTATCCTATTTCATCTGACAAAAATGGACCCGCAATCACGAGATAACACATGAGATTGGGGATAAGTCCCCGATTCCATGTGTTATTGCGGCACCGGAAGCCATTTATCGCAGATTATTCTTCGGGTAACTGAGGCACCCGAAGCATAATTAGCAATAAGGGACGGCTTCGGGTGGAGGAGCACGCCGCATCGGGGCTAATAGGATAGCCCCCCTATAATAGGTAAATGGATACCCCCTATAGTATTAATATACCACTGATATGCAAAATTACATTTTTAATTGGAAGGTGAGACACCAAAGTCAAATATCTAACCTCGTAAGAAAAAATAATGAAAGTAAGCACAAAATATTTAGAGAACATCGGTAAGCATGATGGAGTATTGTCACTGAAAATAAACCCCTAATAGGTATATGTTTACCATTATATAACCTATGCATATATAAACATACTTGTTAATCACAACATATCTATGTGATTCAGTTTAATGTGACTTTGTTTTAATTAGCATTTCCCACTTACAGTAGCGACAACACTCCTAGGCCGTTTGGCTTGTTTTGAGTATACAGTAGTTGTCATACACTAGGTGCAAATGATCCATCTCAAGATCCATCTCAAAACAAATATATTTTCATCTATACAAAGTGGAGGTACTGAACACTGTAGTTGTGCACGCACGATCACTGCGAAAACAGGCAAGTTGTATCCGCAAAACAGTCTTGCATTAAACTGAGCATATTGCTGTACCATTTAACTGTCTATACATGTCATTCTTTCCTATGTGTCACCTAGCTTGAATTTAGGTGTATACATCCGGGATCCTGACTGCGTCCTGTATACACTAATATTGTATATACTGTAGGTGAATATACATACTGTATATATACAGTTTCTATGACTGCAAACTTGCATTCAGCTATAAATGTGGCTCTAGCAGACTAAGGGACGTATCCAATTAGAAGCGGTCTGGTTCTGCGCGATAAAAACGGCCTGATATTGTGATTTTTGACCAATGGTCATTATCACAGTATCCAATTAGAGGACATTTGTATCGACAAAAACAAACCCGCAATCGTGCACATGGGATAATCACCCAATCCGGGATAAGCACCCAGTCCCATGTGTTATCGCGGGTCCGGTGGGCACTTATCACGAATTATGCTTTGAATGCCTCAGGCACCCGAAGCATAATCCCCGATAAGTGCCGACATAGGGGGGAAAGAGCGTGCCGCATCGGGGCTAATTGGTGAACCTGTTAGCAGTGGTACATTACCGCTGCTAATAGTATACCCCCCTTAAATGTTTCGCTGACTGAGTGAAGGCCTCAGTTACAGCTAAGAGCAAGCCCAGCTAAAGGGGGCAGTTTTGCACCTGGACAAATAATATTATGATGTTTTGTGTTTGTTTTTCCCCATGCACAGTAACACAGCATGTATTTCCTAGCAGCTCACACATTCTAGGTGATTTATTTTAGCACTGTATTGGATAGTTGAACAAAGATGCTTTTATCCAAATCTAAGTCTATATGTAAATCTGTCTGCACATTTAAATCCACCCCACTCCTATTCACAAAGAACAATACAGTTTTCCAAGGTATAAAACTATCCCTCTAGTGTCTTTCTTTATTCCTACTTCTTAATTATCCACAGAATGTTTAGCTTATAAATAGATACAAATTAATAATAGTCAATTACCTACTTACAAGAAATGTATTTAACTAATTTTTGATTCCTAGGTGGACTCAGTACAGATGTTTGCCAGTTGAGTATGTACTACTTACTGCATTACTGCGCACACACAAACCAAGGTATATGATGGTGTACTGCATTTGCATATGACATCGCTATTACTTAAGATGGCTTTTGAATGCTAGTTCAGGGTAGAGGCTGGAACATGACAAAGTCTTCACAAAGAGAGGAGGTGTCATCGGTGAGTTAGGATAGTGTCATGGGCATGTGTATGGGAGTGTCATGGACAGGGGCGGATTTGGATGGAAAACTAGCCCGGGAAATTTATGGAAGCAGCCCTAATGGGGTGTGGTCTGCTGAGGGTGTGGAATCTGTTGAGGGGGCATGAACCCCCCTCACAGGTCCTGATTGTATGCAGTTACAGCCTTCCTTTGTGTCTTTTGCTGCAGTTGTGTCTGAGACCATGGGCTGGATTGGAAACTAAAAGTAGCACTATACATTTTTGTAGACGTGGACAGCACAAGAGGTATAACATACCATGTAGCCATGGCAGCATCACTGGATGGCAGAGTTAATGTACTGCAGAGATAAAATAACCGAATGAATGGGAACAATACATTGTAATGAGTGTGGTGTGCTGCCTGTCATGTGGGTGATGGGGCCACATGACAACACACAAAACAGGCCCCATAGACACGTCGGCCTGACAGGAATCTTCCGGGTGAGCCCTATGGCCAATCTGCCCCTGGTCATGGGAGTGTTTCTGTACGCAGCTGCAATCTCTTTCTTAGCACTGCAGCCATATCTTAGCACAGTGACCAAATAAAGTTATAAGGGAGACTATGCACCAAGCAGGGGCTGCTCAAGGAGTGGATGTTACAGCTTATGGTACGTCAATGGTGGAGAATTCATATCCACCAGCAAATATGAGCATTGCTCAGATATGCAAAGTAGGCATCATAGTCCATTTCACTGTAGTGCACAAGGGATCGATTAACCACTTTTCTGAATTCCATTATTTCAAAAAAACACTCAGAAACTGTCAGGTTTTTTTTATGATTAGATTAGGTTAAGAACATTTATTTCTAACATATCCAACACAATTTTATTCCCATTAAAAAAAAATGTTTTTACAATTTTTTCCTAAACATCAGTCAAACAATAATGGTCATGATATCGGACCATCAATGAATGAAACCATCATGACCATCGCAAACTTTGTTTTTCCAAAGAGCTGTAGAGAGTACAAGGAAAAGGTACACAGAGAAGGTAATGTCTGAAGCCATGGGGAGTGGTGTTGCCAAGCTGCCCAATAAGCAGTGATCACCAGCACGGCAGGCACTGGGATGAATTAACCAGGAAGCAGATGGAGGTCCCTATGAGATTAGCAGCTTCTAGAAGATTCACCTACAGCAGCCACCCACTGGGCATTTCTGACTGGTCACATCAAATGCTACCATGTTAGGGAAAGGCCAGCCTGTTTGGTTCGCATCTGAAGCAACCACGCCAGGTAAGTGGTTAAACAGCTATTTGCATATTTTAAATCTTGAGAGTCTTTGATATATCGAAGCCACTCACGAGCTATGTGCACCTCTGAATCAGACACTTTCTAACTACGGTAAATGTTTTTTATTTGTCTGACTCAACAAACTTGATTATTATCACTTATACCCCTTTACCACTGCCACACAACCTAGGATGCAGCTCAGTGGAAAAGGAACCTTTAAAAAAAACCTGACCTAATCTGACCTGGGTAGTTACCAGGGCTGTACCTAGGAAGGACACGGGTAATGGTGCAGTGTAAATGGTTGACCTGGGTCATTTGACCCAGGTCCTGTTACAAGCCTATGGAGAGCTGGAGATGATGTCATCATGGGTGCATTGTGAAAGAGATCTACCCATCACTATGCTGGGTGCGGCCTGCGTTATAAGTGGGGTCTGACCCAGCTGTGACTCTAAGTAACTGTCTCTGTTTTCTCACTTTTTTTTAACAGTCTCTATGTTTTGTGTCCATTATACTGTCTTACCTTCCTAAATACTATGCTTTCTGTAGTGTTTCTCAATACCTCTCATGTTTGTCTACTCTGATAACTATCAAACATTCTCTATTACTTTTATAATTAATCAAATCCACCTTCTATACACACATATTCCTGAGGTAGGCTAATTTTACACAGGTGAAATGCGTTGAAAAGCATCCTTGAGATTTCCCGTCTTGTGAACATCTCCATCGTTAATATAACCAATGATCTAATTAAGGCATAAATCATATTTGCAAAACCATCTCTTAATCAAACAGTGATCGCACA
Source organism: Pseudophryne corroboree (assembly GCF_028390025.1). Classification (NCBI taxonomy): domain Eukaryota; kingdom Metazoa; phylum Chordata; class Amphibia; order Anura; family Myobatrachidae; genus Pseudophryne; species Pseudophryne corroboree. The sequence continues at coordinate 437,785,419 of NC_086448.1, forward strand.
GCATTATCACCCGCACATGGGGGGTCATTCCGAGTTGATCGCTCGTAGCAACTTTTTGCTGCCCGTGCGATCAACTAGACGCCACCCATGGGGGAGTGTATTTCTGCATAGCAGGGCTGCGATCACTTGTGCAGCCCTGCTATGCAAAAAATGTTTTGTGTAAAAGAAGACCAGGGTAAGAGTTACTTACCCTGTGCAATCGATCCAGCGATGCAGGTCCCGGAATTGACGTCAGACATCCGCCCTTCAAACACCTGGACACGCCTGCGATGGATTCACCATTCCCCGAAAACGGTGAGTTGCCGCCCGGTTCTGCCTTCCTCCTGTCAATATTCTTGCGGTCGCCGCTGTGACCACTTTCTTCATTCGCGGCATCGATGCCTGGCGACAGCCGTTGCCGGGCAACAACACACCTGCGCAATGCGGCCGCCGCGCATGCACAGTTCCGACCCGATCGCTCGGCTGCGAGGAAGTGCAGCGTGCGATCGGGTCGGAATGACCCCCATAGAGGGGAACACTGGAACAACCTTCTACTTAAATGGAAGGAGGAGCAGACACAACTCAATGGGTGGAATTCAAATGTTTGAAAAGTCGGTTGGGTGTCTGCTGTTTCCTGTCTATTAGATAGGAAAAAACAGACTCCCAACTGACTTTTCATACATTTGAATCTCCCCCAATATCTGTAACATCAAAAGATCAATTAGGGACCAATCCTACATGGCCCTGCTTTTTGAACCACTTTACTAGTAAGACAGAACCAACTCATACACACTAATTGCGGAAAGCCACAATAGTGAAAGACATTCACTACTTCAGACCATTAGCTTTGTTCAGTGCACAAGATCTTTATTACAGTATCTCTTCTCCTACTTTTAAGACATAGGGCTAGATGCATCATCGCTTGGAGAGTGATAAAATGGAAAGAGAAAAAGCACCAGCCAATAAGCTCCTAACTGCCATGTCACATGCTGTTTTTGAAAATTTACAGTTAGGAGCTGGTTGGCTGGTACTTTATCACTTACCATTTTATCACTCTCCAAGCGATGATGCATCTAGCTGATTGCCGCAATTTCCTTCCTGGTAGAAGGAGGAAGGGGGTAGACACTGTGAGCAGTGAACCATGGCAGCTGCAGTGTGTGTCACCGCCTTTTCCCTAGCACTTCTCTCCTCTGACCACCATCGCCGCTCATTCCCCCAACGCTGACATCTTCGCTGAGCGTCTGAGCTCCCCTCCGTCCCCTGCCTGTGCGTGTCCCTGCCTCCCAGTTCATCCTCATTCCCGCAATGAATGGATCTTAGCCAGACAGAGAGAAGAGGTGAGTAGCAGCACAGGGAGCTGCAGGAGGCATGTCATGCACTGACAGCGTTACGCTACTGTATATATGGTTTCCTGTCAGCGCCCGGCATCTGCTCTCCCTACTAGAGGTAGGAGTGAAACACATCCTCCCACACAGGGACCACCATCTCCACTACTTTCACTCCTCACCTCTTTCCTCAGCTTCCTTACTGGGAGTGAGGGGACTTTTGTCAGGCACACATGATATGGCCCCAGGAAAATACAGGAGGCACAGTAAGTTGTACGAAGATTTCACTGTGTCTGCTTCTCTGTATTCCCTCACTACCGCTCTGCATTTCTATAGTCCCTCCCTACCAGACTGTGGGGGACATTTACTAAGCAGTGATAAGAGCAGAGAAGTGATCCAGTGGAGAAGTGGCCCGATCAACCAATCAGCAACTCTGTATCATTTTATAGTATGCAAATTATAGATGTTACATCAGTTCTGATTGGTTGCCATTGGTAACTTCTCCACTGGCTCACTTCTCCGCTCACTGCTTAGTAAATGTCCCCCTGTGTCTCTATATACCCTCCCTACAGCCCTGCATCTCTCTATCCCCTCCATCTCCCTATCACCTCCCTAACACCCTGCATCAATCTAGCTCCTCCCTACCGCCCTGCATCTCTATATCCCCTTCCTATGGCCCTGCGTCTCTATATCCCCTCCCTACCACCCTGCATCTCCCTATCCCATGCCTAGCAATCTGCGTCTCTATATTCAATCCTCACCACCCTGCATCTATCGATCCCCTCCTTACTGCTTTGCGTCTCTATATTCCATACTTACCGCCCTGCATTTCCCTATCCCCTCCCTACCTTCCTGTGTCTTTCAATCCCCTCCAGCAGGTAATAATAACTTGTACTGCACCGCAGTGGGGTGTTGAGAGGGTGAGCCTACAGTGAGGGTATGCAGAGGCGTAACTAGGGTTTTCGGAGCCCAGGGCAAGATGGAAAATGGCGCCCCCCCAAAAAAAAACACACACACAAAAAGAAGCATGTGCGCGCGCCGAAGGCGAGCACAACGAAAAATGGGCGTGGCCACACACCATAAGGGGTGTGGCTACGCTCCAGAAGGGGTGTGGCCACTGAAAATGCCCCACAGTGCCAGTTACATTGCCCCACAGTGCCGGATACATGCCCCACAGTGCCAGTTACATTGCCCCCACAGTTCCGGATACATGCCCCACAGTGCCAGTTACATTGCCCCACAGTGCCGGATACATGCCCCACAGTGCCGGATACATTGCCCCACAGTGCCGGATACATTGCCCCACAGTGCCAGATACATGCCCCACTCAGTGCCAGTTACATTGCCCCACAGTGCCAGTTACATTGCCCCACAGTGCCAGTTACATCGCCCCACAGTGCCAGATACATTGCCCCACAGTGCCAGTTACATTGCCCCACAGTGCCAGATACATTGCCCCACAGTGCCAGTTACATTGCCCCACAGTGCCAGTTACATCGCCCCACAGTGCCAGATACATTGCCCCACAGTGCCAGTTACATTGCCCCACAGTGCCAGATACATGCCCCACAGTGCCAGGCCCCACTTGGTGCCAGATACTTGCCCCACTGTGCCACCGGACCCCCCCCCCCCCTGTGCCGCTGGACCCCCCCGTCACTCACCGGCCGCTGGCTTGTTGTTATGTGAGGGGAGGAGAGCGCAGCGCAGCGCCTCTCCTTCCCCTCACCGCTCCAGGTCTCCGGCGGCTGTCTGGCGCCGGTTCGCTAGCTAAACAGAGCTCGGGGACCGGCAGCCAATCAGGAGCCGGTCCGCAAGCTCTGATTGGCTAGCGCCGGAGACCGGACACAGCAGCGCTGCTGGCAGCGCTGCTAGTGCTGGCAGCGGCGGTGAGGGGAGGGAGAGACGCTGCACTCTCCTCCCCTCACATTTAGGGTTGACGGGGGTGAGTGGGGCATGATGCCCTGGACGCCGGCGGTGCCCCCTCTCCTGGGCCTGCCAAGGCGCCCAGGGCACGTGCCCCACTTGCCCTACCCTAGATACGCCTCTGAGGGTATGTTTTTGTTTTCATGTTGGGGGGGCCAATGTATGGGAAGGGCCCTTTCAAGAATTTGCTATGAGGCCCACAAAGTTCGATTTACACCCCTGTGACTAGGCACACAGTTTGAGAACCACTGCACTAAACACTACTTTCACTATGCTTTTGCAATCCCCATCTACCTCTTCATTGAGCTAGAATAGGCAAAAAAAAAAATCAGGATACAAAAATAGGTCAGACAGGGGTAATAATTCGGACCTGATTGATGCTGTGCGTTTTCGCTCAGCGGGCGATCAGGCCTGAACTGCGCATGCGTGGGCGTGCCCGGACCATGTGGGGGGCAGGCCCACGGCGGTTGCATGATATTACACGCAGCCACTGTGACCTGTAGAGCGACGGGTAGCTGCGCTGGTAAGTAGCTACACTTCAGGTACGAAAGCTTTGCCGCCGTGCAATGCTTTTGTGCATGTGTGGGGAAGCAGAGCCAGACATGAGGGGTGAACTAGCTCTATGCTGGGCGTCCCCCCGCATGTCTGTGAAAGTGATCGTAGATGTGCTAAATTTAGCACATCTACTATCAAGTCTGAATTACTCCTGGGAGTAGGTCAGAAGGCAACACGGGCCAACACATAAGATTACAGCAAACAAATGAATAGGGAATGCCAGATGAAAGATGTGAAGTCTAATACTCATTAGAGACAACTTGGTGGAAGATAAAGGAGGTAAATTTACTATAGATAGAATTTAATCAATTTTAAATTGACCTAAATCGATGTTGTGTTTCAGAGGTGCACATTTACAAACAGTTGTTTTTTGATACTGATTTAAAAACTTTTGTAAATGTGCTGTTTAGCCCCTGAAGCATAACATCAATTTAGATTGATTTGAACCGATTAAAATCACGCTTTAGTAAATTTACTCCAAGGAGTCTAGTACTATTTCTTTATTTCACAGAGTGGAGACAATTAATAAAGCAAATAGGTTCCAAGGACAGGATTTTGACCTGCTGACAAAAAACTTGAAAAAAACTTCTGACAGTTTTTATGGAAGTTTGATACAGGTGTAGCCACACTCAGCTTTACTGCTGTGCGTCCTATTCGCGGCAAAACCAGAGCTGGATTAAGGGGAGGGCCCAGTGGGTACATACCCTGGGCCCCACAGTTTTTGGGGTCCCCCCGGCTGGAGCAGCTCTGTCCCAGCTCTGAAGCTCTCCCCGTCCTGCCAGCAACAGCAGCAAAATTGTGCTAAAGTCAGTGCGCCTGCTAGGTGACTGGAAAACATGTACAGTTGGTTTCCCGTGGGCCGAGTTTGAGAACCACTGAGATAGAGAAAATCCTGACCATTTAGAACATTTATTAATGGAAATTAAACAGAATCAAATTAATGAAAATATTGGCACACATTCAAAATGTATAGTTAGCATCCAATAATATCACATAGCAGCATTAAATAGAACATTGCACATTTTGCACATACATATAAATATCAGTGAACTTAATTCTATACTGTTATACAGCTGAAAATATGATGTATGAGAGCAATTCACTTATAGTGTATTGCAATTGTAAATAGTAGGTTAGGCGCTGAGGTTTTACAATCGTGGAGTAGAGGATCATAGCAATATTCAAAGGAAAGAATCCCATATGAGAGTTTGACTGGTAGCAAGGAAATTATATGGTACAGTAATTTTACTTTTTCTGAAGAGAAAAGTCGCAACTCATAGTGATGGAACGTTGATTTAAGAAACCCAAATAATTTTTTTTTAGGTCCCTATCAAAGTTAGTTGATGTTGGAAATCTAAGTGATGAAGGTGTCTTCACTGCCTCAGAAGGAGGAGGTTGGACAGATGGGGTTGGTTTAGCGGTTGCTAAAAAGTATTGTACAATGTACATATAATGCAATAGGGTTTGTAAGCATTAGATTATTTAGGTTTCTATTAGAAACTTATTGGAAAAATTATGTACAGTACATTTATCGCTCTTTATCAATCTCTACTTTATCTCTTGTTAAGGCTTAATACATTTGAGACTTAGGGGTATATTTACTAAGATTCGTAATTTCCGAAAATAGGTCAAAGTTCAATCACGAATGACATCGACAGTGTAAAACTGCAACTTTTTGAATTGATTACGATGGATTTACTAAGCTGTCGTATTCGTATTTTTCTTTGCTTCCGATGTCGATGTCATTCGTTTTTTTTTACCTATTTTTACGGCAGTGATTAGCAAAACACTGCCGTTTTTTTTTACAATCAATCTCGGCCGGATCTGTGTGATCCGTGCTGGGGTTCTTATTTTTTTTTTTTTTAATTAAACAATGTAAAATCACAAAAAAAAATGCGTGGGGTCCCCCCTCCTAAGCATAACCAGCCTCGGGCTCTTTGAGCCGATCCTGGTTGCAGAAATATGGGGAAAAAATTGACAGGGGTTCCCCCATATTTAAGCAACCAGCATCGGGCTCTGCGCCTGGTCCTGGTCCCAAAAATACGGGGGACAAAAAGAGTAGGGGTCCCCCGTATTTTTAAAACCAGCACCGGGCTCCACTAGCTGGACAGATAATGCCACAGCCGGGGGTCACTTTTATACAGTGCCCTGCGGCCGTGGCATCAAAAATCCAACTAGTCACCCCTGGCCGGGGTACCCTGGGGGAGTGGGGACCCCTTCAATCAAGGGGTCCCCCCCCCCAGCCACCCAAGGGCCAGGGGTGAAGCCCGAGGCTGTCCCCCCCCATCCAATGGGCTGCGGATGGGGAGGCTGATAGCCATTTGTGATAATGAAAAGATATTGTTTTTAGTAGCAGTACTACAAGTCCCAGCAAGCCTCCCCCGCATGCTGGTACTTGGAGAACCACAAGTACCAGCATGCGGCGGAAAAACGGGCCCGCTGGTACCTGTAGTACTACCACTAAAAAAATACCCAAAAAAACACAAGACACACACACCGTGAAAGTATAATTTTATTACATACATACACACATACATACATACTTACCTTATGTTCTCACGCAGGTCGGTCCTCTTCTCCAGTAGAATCCAAGGGCTACCTGTTGAAGAAATTCTACTCACCAGATCCATGGGTCCAGGCTCCTCGGCAAATCCAGGGTTAATCCACGTACTTGAATAAATAAAAAAAAACGGTGTCCCGACCACGAACTGAAAGGGGACCCATGTTTGCACATGGGTCACCTTCCCACGAAAGCCAGAAACCCACTTTGACTTCTGTCTAAGTGGGTTTCTTCAGCCAATCAGGGAGTGCCACGTTGTAGCACTCTCCTGATCAGCTGTGTGCTGCTGTCCTCACTGACAGGCAGCACGCGGCAGTGTTACAATGTAGCGCCTATGCGCTACATTGTAACCAATGATGGGAACTTTCTGCCCTGCGGTTGACCTAAAGTGACGTCACCGCTGAGCAGAAAGTTCCCAGCATTGGTTACAATGGAGCGCATAGGCGCTACATTGTAACACTGCCGTGTGCTGCCTGTCAGTGAGGACAGGAGCACACAGCTGATCAGGAGAGTGCTACAACGTGGCACTCCCTGATTGGCTGAAGAAACCCACTTAGACAGAAGTCAGAGTGGCTTTCTGGCATTCGTGGAAAGGTGACCCATGTGCAAACATGGGTCCCCTTTCAGTTCGTGGTCGGGACACCGTTTTTTTTTTTTATTCAAGTACGTGGATTAACCCTGGATTTGCCGAGGAGCCTGGACCCATGGATCTGGTGAGTAGAATTTCTTCAACAGGTAGCCCTTGGATTCTACTGGAGAAGAGGACCGACCTGCGTGAGAACATAAGGTAAGTATGTATGTATGTGTGTATGTATGTAATAAAATTATACTTTCACGGTGTGTGTGTCTTGTGTTTTTTTGGGTATTTTTTTTGTGGTAGTACTACAGGTACCAGCGGGCCCGTTTTTACGCCGCATGCTGGTACTTGTGGTTCTCCAAGTACCAGCATGCGGGGGAGGCTTGCTGGGACTTGTAGTACTGCTACTAAAAACAATATCTTTTCTTTTACAACAAAGGCTATCAGCCCTCCCATCCGCAGCCCATTGGATGGGGGGGGACAGCCTCGGGCTTCACCCCTGGCCCTTGGGTGGCTGGGGGGGGGGGGACCCCTTGATTGAAGGGGTTCCCACTCCCCCAGGGTACCCCGGCCAGGGGTGACTAGTTGGATTTTTGATGCCACGGCCGCAGGGCGCTGTATAAAAGTGACCCCCGGCTGTGGCATTATCTGTCCAGCTAGTGGAGCCCGGTGCTGGTTTTAAAAATACGGGGGACCCCTACTCTTTTTGTCCCCCGTATTTTTGGGACCAGGACCAGGCGCAGAGCCCGATGCTGGTTGCTTAAATATGGGGGAACCCCTGTCATTTTTTTCCCCATATTTCTGCAACCAGGATCGGCTCAAAGAGCCCGAGGCTGGTTATGCTTAGGAGGGGGGACCCCACGCAATTTTTTTGGCAAAAATAAGCACTTTCCCACCCCTTCCCACTGATATACATGCACGGATCTCATGGATCCCTGCATGCATCTCAAATCACGGAAAAAAAAAGCAGGTCTGTTTTTTTTTAGGACTTTTTTACGAGTTGTAATTTTTCACGGCAGTGTTTTGTGTTTTTTTGCTTTGCACTTCTTAGTAAATGACCGAGATTCATATCTAAACAGGCGTAATTTGACCGATGGTGTATTCATTCGTAATTTTTTACCTGAACTAGCAAAAAATGATGAATGCCCTCATCACTGCCGTGATTAGTGTTTAGTAAATGACCGAGATTAACCGAGATGACACTTTGAAGAAAAAACGGCATCTCGGTCAAAATCGGGAGCTTAGTAAATATACCCCTTAGAGAGGAGTGCAGAGAGCAGGCTCACTGGAAAGGACACCAGCTTCCACACAAAATAGCATCATACCCGCATGACAAAGAGTATGCATTAGTTTAGCAAAGCAAATCTATACCCCTTTTCCACCACTGTAGCACGGGTCGCAGCCGTGTCGTCTGACATGGCTGCGACCCGTGCTACAGCCCCCTTCAGACAGCGCTCACAAACCCGGCAATTGCCGGTTTGGTGACGTGGCTAGTGACGCGGCAGGGGTGGCGCTGGGAGAACACATGATCTACCAGCGCCGCCCTCCCATACACTGTGAACGGGAGCCGTGTCGCCTCAACGCGGCTCCCGTTCACACTAGACAGCTATCCGGGTTGAACACGTGTTCAACCCGACTAGCTACCCGGGTAGGATTCCCTTATCACTTGATCCGGGAATTTGCCTGGGGACCCTTTTCCACTAGGAAAAAACACGGGTAAATGCACGCCCCCGCGCATTTACCCGTGTTTTAAAAAGCGAGTGGAAAAGGGGTATTACAGTTTAAAGTAAGCAAAGAAATGGAAATGACTGATGAAGAAAGTACAGAGGAAATGTGGAGGAGTGAGAAACAAATAAAAGAGGTATCAAAAAAGGGATGAAAGGAAAAAAGTCTGGAGGGTTAGGGTAGTTGGAAGGTGATAGCTATTGTCACAAAGATGAGATAAGGAGTAGTGAATAATTAGTCAATAAAAGTTCTAAAATGAAGTCAAATAAAATAAAATAGATTTTTGAAATAGATATGTATTGTAAAAGAACATACAGTAGATGATACTTTGAAGTACAGAATAATATAATAAAGAGATACTGTAACATGTTTTCTCTTATGTCCTAGAGGATACTGGGGTTCCATTTATTACCATGGGGTATAGACGGGTCCACTAGGAGCCATGGGCACATTAAGAATTTGATACTGTGGGCTGGCTCCTCCCTCTATGCCCCTTCCACCAGACTCAGTTTAGAAAATGTGCCTGCAGGAGTCTGTCACGCTTATGGAAGCTTCTGAAGAGTTGTCTGCATTTATTTTATGTTTGTTATTTTCAGGCAGGGCTGGTTGGCACGCTTGAAGGGTTAATGGTCCGGTTCCCCATTTACAGGCGGCATTATGGGGTACAGGCGACATTGAGGGTACGGAGACGCACAGCTTCTAACCGGGGCGGAATACGTCTCCAGGCACAGTACACAGCACACAGCTGCGTCTCAGCACACTGTACACAGTACCCACACTGGCAAAAACAGCCTTAAAATGGTTTTCTTTCCATTTTAAGCAACAGATTAACTCAGCCAGTATAAAAAAAGCGGGAAGACCACGCGCCATTGAAAGGGCGGGGCTTCACTCTGAAAGGATACAGCAGCTCACCAGTGCCATTTTCCCTCTGCAGTCGACACAGACACTGACTGACAGGGATGCACAGCTCCTCCAGTGTGACTCCAGATTACCTCAGCAGTACCAGGGGGTCATAGCAGGGGGATAGCGATTATTAGTGTACTAAGTACCCTATCAGGGTACTTAGTCTGCGAACTGGCTAAGCTTGGCATTAGCGATAAGGGTGCGGAGGGGGCTGGCTACAAATTACTCTGTGTCTCCCTGAAGGGCTCTTTGTGGGTTAATTGTGCCTAACCTTTTCCTTTGTGTGTGTGTGTGTGTGTGTGTGTGCTGTCACATTACATAATGTTAGGCAAAGAGTGTGTTTCTTGTACAGCGGATTGTCCCTCTTCCCCAGGGGGCTCTACTGGGTACTCAGGGCAGTGCACCTTCCCAGAATAGCGGGGCTGAACCAGAATGGGTTAATTCAATTAAGGGAATGATCTCAAATATTTCTACAAAGCTATCCCGCAATGAGAAAGAGACGCAATACTTAAGACAGACTGTGGATGAGTTTATGAATAGAGACTCAGTCCCCAAAATAGCGTCTCAACCCCCTCCCATTTGTCCACAAAAACGATCTCTGGCCCATATCCTGCAGTCTGAGTCTGACACTGACGGGTCAGACATGGAGGATGGTGAGGTGGATTTGGAGTGGGGGGGGGATGATACTCTGTCACAGGGAATAGAGGCTCTTATAGAGGCTATCAGAGATGTTTTGCAAATTCCTGATATATAATTATAATTATCTCCAGGTATGATTGAGCAACTGCCAAATTGTTTGTCTAATTCCTGATAAGGTGTCAGAGGAGTGTGAGGAATCTTATTTTAATGTAAACAAGAAGTCCTCAGTCACTTTTCCTGGGTCAAAGGAATTGAATACCCTGTTTGAAGAATCGTGGGTTAATCCTGATAAGAAATTTAAAATCCCTAAAAGGTTGCTCTCATCTTTTCCTTTTCCTCTGGATGATAGGAAAAAAATGGGAAAATCCTCCGATAGTGGCTGCATCAGTCTCTAGGCTGTCACGTAAAATTGTATTACTTGTCCCTGGTGCAGTCTCCCTAAAAGATACAGCTGATTGTAAAATTGAGACTACACTCAAATCATTGTAGACAGCTGCTGGGGTGGCCCAAAGACCCACTATTGCATGTACGTGTATCACAAAAGCCATTGCTAAATAGTCAGGTAACCTAATTGAGGGGTTAGATTCCTTGTCTAAGGGGGAGGTTGTTTTACTCCTGCAGCATATACAGGACTCTGCAATCTTTATGGTGGAAGCCATAAAAGAGATTGGTTTGCTTAATGCACGCACCACCGCTATGGCAGTGTCAGCATGCAGGGGCTTGTGGCTACTCCAGTGGACTGCTGATGCGGACTCCAGGAAAGGCGTGGAAGGCCTGCCATCCACAGGAGAGGCCTTGTTTGGAGACGGACTATACAAATGAATCTCCAAAGCTACTGCAGGTAAGTCTACGTATCTTCCTTCCGGAGCTCCCCCTGCCAGGAAAGCTTATTCAGCTTCAAATTTACAGTCCTTTCGGACAGCCAAGTTTAAGGGAAAATCCAGGGGTGCTTCTACGTCTTCCAGAGGTGCAAGAGGTAAACCACGCAAACCAGCAAATGCAGGTGCTCAGGAACAGAGCTCTGGCTCTGCTTCCTCAAAGCCTTCAGCATGACGGTGGACCGCGATGCCTGGAGGGCTGTCAGGTGGGAGCCCAACTAAAATTCTTCAGTCACATCTGGTCAAGTTCTTGCCGGGATCTCTGGGTCATAGATCTTATTTCCCAGGGCTACAGACTGGAGTTCCAAGACCTCCCACCTCACAGATTCTTCAGGTCAGGCTCACCAGCTTCACAAGAGGCAAGTATAACTTTACGGCAGGCCATCCAAAAACTGGTACAGACGCAAGTCATTGTTCCAATTCCACCTAATCTGCACAACAAGGGGTACTATTCCAACATGTTTGTAGTACTGAAACCGAACAGCTCGGTATGACCAATTCTGAACCTCAAGTCCTTGAATCCGTTCTTAAGAGTTTTCAAGTTCAAGATGGAGTTTCTGAGAGCGGTGATCTCAGGTCTGGAGGAAGGGGAATTCCTTGTGTCTCTGGATATCAAGGATGCGTACCTTTACATTCCGATCTGGCCACCTCATCAGGCTTTTCTACGGTTTGCACTGCAGGACTGTCACTACCAGTTCCAGGCCCTGCCATTTGGTCTTTCCATGGCACTGAGGAGTGATGGCAGAGATGATGTTTCTCCTTCACAAGCAGGGAATGAACATAATTCCGTACTTGGACGATCTTCTGATAAAGGTGCCGTCCAGGGAGAGGTTGCTGGACAGCATTGGCCTCTCAACAAAACTTCTCCAGGATCACCGGTGGATTCTGAACCTTCCAAAATCTCACCTAGAGCGAACACGGAGGCTCCCATTCCTGGGAATGATACTGGACACGGAGTCGCAGAAAGTGTTCCTTCCATTGGAAAGGCATTTGTAATCCAGTCGATGGTTCGGGATGTCCTGAAGCCAACCCGGATATCGGTGCATCTATGCATTTGCCTTCTGGGGAAAATGGTGGCCTCTTACGAGGCTCTTCAATATGGAAGATTTCAGATCGATCTGTTGTACAAATGGTCTTCACATGCACCAGAGGATCCATCTGTCGACAAAAGCCAGGATCTCCCTTCTGTGGTGGCTACAGACTTCTCACCTCGTCGAGGATCTGAGGTTCGGAATTCAAGACTGGATCCTGTTAACTATGGACGCAAGCCTCAGAAGTTGGGGAGCAGTCACCCAAGGGGTGCAGTTTCAAGGAAGACGGTCAAGTCAGGAAGTCACCATTCCAATTAACAGTATGGGACTCGGGCCATATACAATGCCCTTCTGTAATGCCCTTCTTATCTTCTTCACGATTGGGCCATTCAGGTCCAGTCGGACAATGTGATGGCAGTGACGTACATAAACCGACAGGGCAGAACGAAAAGCAGAGCAGCAATATCAGAAGTGTCAAGAATTATCCTCCGGGCAGAAAAAATGCTGTGGCATTGTCAGTGGTCTTCATTCCGGGAGTAGACAACTGGGAAGCGGACTTCCTCAGCAGACACGGCCTGCACCCGGGGGAGTGGGACCTTCACCTGGAAGTGTTCAGGTGCTTGACACGTCAGTGGGGATATCCACAAATCGACATAATGGCCTCTTGTCTCAACAAGAAGCTTAAGCGGTATTGTTCCTGGTCGAGAGACCCACAGGCAGTGGCGGTAGATGCTCTGACGACTCCATGGGTCTATCAGATGGTGTACGTGTTTCCTCCACTTCCTCTAATCCAAAGAATACTCAAAAGACTAAAAAGGGAAAAGGTTCAAAATACTCATTGCTCCGGACTGGCCAAGAAGGGCCTGGTACGCGGACCTTCTGGAGATGCTCCTCGAAGATCCGTGGCCTCTACCTCTTTGCGAGGATCTTCTGCAACAGGGCCCATTCATCTATCAGGACTTACCGCGACTATGTTTGACGGCATGGAAGTTGAACGGCTGATTCTAGCCAGAAGAGGGATCCTTAACAAAGTTATCCCAACTATGATCCAAGCCAGGAAGGGGGTAACGTCTAAACATTACCACCATATTTGGAAGAAATACGTCTCTTGGTGCGAAAGCAGAACTTATTCTGCGGTGGAATTTCACCTGGGACGTTTCTTGCTTTTTCTGCAAGCAGGTGTGGATGTGGGCCTACGTCTGGGCTTTATAAAAGTCCAGATTTCACCCTTGTCCATTTTATTTCAGAAACAATTGGCTTCTCTCCCTGAGGTCCAGATGTTTTTTTTTAAAGGGGTTCTGCATCCAACCTCCCTTTGTGCCTCCAACGGCACCTAGGGATCTCAATTTGGTGCTGCAGTTCCTCCAATCGGACTGGTTTGAACCATTACAGGAGGTGGACGTAAAATATCTTACGTGGAAGAACGTCACACTGTTGGCCTTGGCTTCAGCAAGATGTGTGTCAGAGCTGAGGGCTGTGTCTCACAAGAGCCCCTATTTTATTTCCCATGAGGATAGAGTTGAACCCAGAACTCGTCAGCAATTTCTTCCGAAAGTGGTGTCTGCATTTCACATGAACCAACCTATTATGGTTCCAGTTATCAACAACACTTTTGCTACTTCAAAGTCTTTGGACGTTGTGAGGGCTTTGAAGGTATATGTAAAGAGGACAGCTCGTCACAGGAAAGCCGACTCACTGTTCGTTCTATATGATCCCAATAAAATTGGATGTCCTGCTTTAAAGCAGACAATTGCACGCTGGATCAGGTTCACTATCCAGCATGCTTATGCCTTGGCAGGTTTGCCGGTTCCAAAATCTGTACAGGCCCACTCTACTAGGTCAGTGGGTTCTTCCTGGGCGGCTGCCCGGGGTGTCACGGCTTTACAGCTCTGCTGAGCAGCTACTTCGTCTGCTTTGAACATGTTTTCTAAGTTCTACAAGTTCGATACTTTGGCCTCTGAGGACCTTCAGTTTGGTCAATCAGTTCTGCAGGAACCTCAGCACTCTCCCACCTGGTTTGGGAGCTTTGGTACATCCCCATGGTACTAAATGGAACAGGACGTAAGAGAAAATAGGATTTTAATTACCTACCGGTAAATCCTTTTCTCGTAGTCCGTAGAGGATACTGGGCACCTGCCCGGTGCTTCGTTCTTCCTGCACTGTTATTTGGTTAAGTATTGTTGGTTCAGCTGTTGCTGTTCCTGTTTAAAGTTGGGTTAGCATAGCTTTCCTCTGTTTGTGTGTGCTGGTTCGGAATCTCACCACTATCTTTATCTATCCTATCAAAGTATGTACATCTCCTCGGGCACAGTTTCCTAGACTTAGGGGGTCATTCCGAGTTGTTCGCTCGTTGCCGATTTTCGCTATATTGCGATTAGTCGCTTACTGCGCATGCACAAGGTTCGCAGAGTGCATGCGCTTAGCTATTTTACACAAAAGTTAGGTATTCTACTCACGGCATAACAAGGATTTTTCATCGTTCTGGTGATCGTACTGTGATTGACAGGAAGTGGGTGTTTCTGGGCAGAATCTGGCCGTTTTCTGGGCATGTGCGAAAAACGCTGGCGTTTCTGGGAAAAATGCGGGAGTGTCTGAAGAAACGGGGGAGTGTCTGGGCGAACGCTGGGTGTGTTTGTGACGTCAAACCAGGAACGAAACTGACTGAACTGATCGCAATGGCTGATTAAGTCTGGAGCTACTCAGAAACTGCTAAGAAATTTCTATTTGCAATTCTGCTAATCTTTCGCTCGCAATTCTGCTAAGCTAAGATACACTCCCAGAGGGCGGCGGCTTAGCGTGTGCAATGCTGCTAAAAGCAGCTAGCGAGCGAACAACTCGGAATGAGGGCCTTAGTCTGGTGGGAGGGGCATAGAGGGAGGAGCCAGCCCACACTATCAAATTCTTAAAGTGCCCATGGCTCATAGTGGACCCGTCTATACCCCATGGTACTAAATGGAACACCAGTATCCTCTACGGACTACGAGAAAAGGATTTACCGGTAGGTAATTAAAATTCTATTTTCATTTATATTAATAAAGGTAATAAAGTATTATAAAAAATGTGTGTAACAATTTAATGTAGTAATAGATTTAAAAAAAATGTGATAAAATGGAAAACTAACTGTGGCCATTGTTGAAACTCATTTTTCAACCAGTTAGTACTTTCCTCTCTTTTGCAAAAATGATTGCTTGGGCTGCTATTTTATATAAAAGGGGATTCAATTTATGATATAACCTTAGATAATATTTGTAAGCATCATTAAATGGTCAAATACAATAAAAGAACTTCCATCTTGAATATTAGTGAGACAGTCATGCATACTGTTTTACATGCTTTATGTGACAGACTTCTCAGGTATAAAAAAATAAAATGTCCTGAATATAGACTTCCAAGAATATTTATTATTACTACAAACTGTTCTGTTATGTATAATAGGCCTTGATTTATTATTTAATAATTAACTCACTGTATGTTTCTAACGTAGTTGACAGTTTTTTGTTAAAGTTGATACGGTATGCGGTCAGGTTGCCAGCAGTCGGGATGCTGGTACGGTATTTGGAGTGCCTGAATCCCGACGCACATGACAAAATCCCGGCACTGGAACTCCAACATTAATTGGAATTCAGACGCCGGAATACCGACCGTTAGCATTCCATACATTAGTATCCCGAGGGTCAACCTACTTGTTATCTGCGAGGGGGGAGGGGGGTCAGGTTAGGTTTAGGTTGCAGATGGAGGGTTACGGTTAGACTGCGGGAAAGAGATGGTTGTGGTTGGAGGGGGTTAGTATTAGGCTGCGAGAAGGGAGGGTTAGTGGCATGGGGGAATGGAGAGCGTTGTGGGGGTTAGTGTTAGGCTGCGGGAAGGGAGGGTTAGTGGCATGGGGGAATGGAGAGCGTTGTGGGGGTAAGCATACTTACCTGACCCCTATCGGGATTCTGTGCATCGGGATGCCGGTGTCGGTCTTATGACCGCCAGCATCCCATTCGCCGGGATTTCATATGTTTTCGTTGATACAGTTATTTATTTCCTGCTTTTAAAGTGACTCATTGAGGCTTAGAACATGCACTTAGTAAGTGGTGTTTTATAAAATAAATGATATAGCTGTCAAGCTGTAGAGCAGCAACATAGACGTGCTACAGTATGTTAATGCAATCTCAGCTTTGGAAAAAAGACATGTACAGCCTAGTCTGATGTCACATGAGAGATTCTTTGTCCAAAAAACCCCATCTCAAATACTTTTATTTATTTTCTTAATTTTAAAGATGCTGTCCTATTTAAATGAAAGGATTTTCCATAGAGGGTATAACAAAGGCAGATCTGCTATTCTGACAAACAAGCAACCATTTAGATCCAACAGAAAAATAACTCAAACAAAGCAAAGCTTTACATAAGCCTATTTTAATTCCCATACACCTGTCACACCAGTGATTAAACAGCTACTGAAAAACTGCTTAGAAGTGTTGTATTCTGAAGCGATAATAAACACAGTGTAATACTGAAGTGACTGGAGAAAGTTATTTTCCTGTCACAACAGAATGATTCTGATTTACAATTTTGTATGCAACAAAAGACGGTACTATAACCCACAGCAATATTAATTTTATTTAGTTCCATGTCTGTCTACTCAGGTAGAGATGTGCACCTGGCCATTTCTCATGTGTTTTGCTTTTGGATTGGTTTTGCCAAAAACGCCCTTGTGTGTTTTGATTTTGGTTCTAATTTTTTTTTTTTAATCATAAAAAAAGCTAAAATCACAGAATTTGGGAGTTTTTTTTTGTTCCTAAGGTATTTATAACCTCAATCACATTAATTTCCATTATTTTCCAGTCTATTTTGAACACCTCACAGCTCACAATATTGTTTTTTTCCAGTTTAGGCCAAAAGGTTGCACCAAGGTATTTGGATGACTAAGCTAAGTGACAGAAGTGGGTGGCACAAACACCTGGCACATCTAGGAGTGGTACTGCAGTGGCAGACAGGATGGCAGTTTTTTAAACTTTGCCCAAAAAATGCTCCAAAGAGCACATAATGCAAAGAAATAAGGTGCAAGATGGAATTGTCCTTGGGCCCTCCCACTCCCCCTCCCACCCACCGTTATGTTGTGTATATTGAACAGGACATGCACAGTTTAACAAACCAATCATTCTAGCAACAGGGGCCATCACTTAAGTTGTGGCTAAAATGATTGGTTTGATTGGGCATCTACAAAAAATTTTTTAAAAGGACTTTCTTTGTTAAGATATTGATGATGAGGTGTTAGTTACATTATAATATTGCACAATAAATTTCATGTCTTTGCCAAAAATGACATGACATGGAAGAGGAGCCTTGATGGCTAATGTTCCTACCTCTACTAAATTTGACCTCACAAATGGAGCAGATGTTTTTCATAAACATTGTCAGGATTGGATTTAAAATAATCCCACACCCAAGAGGTGGCTTTTTTGGTCTTATGCCCAGGCATTGCAATAGCTTTCTTTTTATCACAGTCAACAACTGCAGCCACAGGTGGCTGACTTACACAAACAACATCATCATCAACATCCTCACTTTCAGATACTACACACATATCCTCCTAATCCTGTCTCACTTCCACACACAAATCCTCAATTTGTATTATGTCCTCCTTATCAGTTTCATCACCATCTTTACTTGTACTGCTCCTCACATTTTTAGATGGTTCAGAAATGGTGGAAGGAGGTGAAAGAGGCTTCTCTATGAGGATAGTGTAAGAAATGTTAGCTGACATGGACACTCCATTATCTTTATCAGCTCCTGCAGCCTCTTCCATAGTGCCTGGAGATGCTGGCATGCTGCACATGCTTTTCTTCAGTAGGAATTCCAGAGTGAACTTGGGAAGATTGGATGAACACCAGGTAGAAATTGCAATTGAAGTGGAAAGGAGACTCTTGAGAACTCAGTCCACACAAGAAATTGGGATCATGTGTTCTGGACATCCTAGACAAAACACAAGGGAAACTCATTGAAATATTGATGACAAAACTCTAACAATTCAGCTGGTAATTGTTAGCTTTTTAGTGATATTATCAGACCCTAATATTAGAGACAATCCACTCAGTTGGAGGCAATCTCCAAGAAAAGTCCATGCATCAAGAAGACCTGTATGGGGAAGAACTGAGAGATTTATAGCACTGGTGGCATATTTTTCAAGTTTAGAAGATGGATTTTCTTGAGTGATCCTTTACCACCAGAGATGGAGAGATTGGTGATTAAATCCAAGAAAATATGAATGCATTGCCTAAAAAAAGAGCAGGGGTATTGGTAGCATGGAGGATTGAAATACATGGCCCCTTGTTGCATAACCAGGCAGTGCTGATCTCAAAATCAAGCCAGGAGGTGTAATGTTTCTATACATACATGGTAGACCATTCAGGAATGTGTATTTGATTTTCATATTTCTGTACCCAGACCATGATATTATGATAAAAATTAACCCTAGTTATGGTAGTACTCACTGAGTGCGACAATAACTCAGTATTCTCACACCCTGAATACACTATAGGTACTTCTGGTCAGTAAAGATAGAATGAGGGAACCTTGCAAGCTCTAACAGCTACCTGCATTTAGGGGGTTATTCCGACCCGTTCGCATGCAGCGGTTTATTGCTGTGGTGCGAACAAGTGCGGAATGTGCATACGCGGCAGCCGCTGTGCGCGTGCACAATGTTGCCCGGCGACAGAGGTCACCGGGTTACGTCGCGTCTAAAAAAGAAAGCGGTCGCAGGACGGACCGCAAAGAAGATTGACAGGAAGAAGGCGTTCCAGCGCAGATCCGGACCGTTTGGAGCTGTTTTCGGGGAGTGGTGAGTATAACGCAGGTGTGTCCAGCAGAACGGAGGGCGGAGGAGTGACGTCAAAGCCAAGCCCATCATCGCTGGATCCATCGCACAGGGTATGTCCAGGGCTAGTCTAGTTTTGCTTGAATTTTTTTTTGCTTAGCAGGGCTGCACAAGCAATCGCAGCCCTGCTAAGCTAAAATACACTCCCCCATAGGCGTGTACTAGTTGATCGCAGCAGCAGCAAAAAGTTGCTGGCTGCGATCAACTTGGAATGACCACCTTAGTGTGAGCAATGTTAAAGCAAAGTAACCTCCAATTTCCAATCCTGTTTTAGCAGAAGTGAATCTAATAAAAACAAACAAACAGAAGTCGTGAGGGATGTCCTTATTATTAGTATGGGAAAGCCCAAATCAGTGCTTAGATGCTTACGTTTTGAGGGCTGATGGTGTCAGGATACAGCAGTATGAGCACAGAGATAAGTAGATATTTCAAGATGTGAAAAGACAGTTGTGTGTGTGGTGTCTTCTGTTTTGTCAGTGAAGTTGTATGTCTAAATTCTCTTGACAAATTGTGGACAAAACTTATGCAGCAGTTACTAAAGGGGGGTACACACGGAGAGAGCCTTGTTTAAAATCTAAGCAATCTGACTAGTTTGCTTAGATTTTAAGCACGGATCTGTCGTGTGTATGTCCCCCAGCGATAACGATGCGCGGCCCCGCGCGGCGCTATCGCTGGTGCTAGATTGGCCTGCATGCAGGCTCAATCTAGCATGTCGCTCACTACAGCGCTGTGTGAAGTGAGCGGCCCCCTGTCCACCCCCCCCCCCCTCACTCAGCACACTTCACGCTGTGCTGAGCGGGGGGAGAGATTTGTGCTGAGAGTTCTGTGTTAAGATCGCTCAGCACACATCTCTCCCATCAGAACTGGCCTTTAGCCTCACAAATGTCAGTATTGATTAAATCTATCATGGCAATGGTCATCAGTGCCGTAACTAGGCATTTTAGCGCTGTGTGCAAGAAACGGCATTGGTGCCCCCCCACCTCATGGAAAACATGGGCAGTGCGCGCCGTAGGCGCGCGCAAAAAAACATAGGGGCGTGGCTTCATGGGGAAAGGGTGTGGCCACAAAATAATACCAATTCATACTACGGTAGATGCTAGAATCAAGTGGGCTAAGGGACCTTTTCCGTCCGGGGGAGGAGTCACAACACAAGGGGGAGGAGCAAGGCCAGCGGGATAGTTCCTCCACTATCCACGCCACCAACTATTACCTTTAGTAATCAGGTGGCGAGCGAAGCGGAGCGGAGCGAGCCACCGAGCCCGAAGCGTGGCGAGCGAAGCGAGCCCGCGAGGGTACTTTTCGGGTACTCTGTTCGCCCGTAGCTCCTCCCCCTGGTGACGTGTCTCCTCCCCTAGATACGTCAGAAGGTCCCTTCTCCCACTCCGAAATAGAAACAACCTTCATACTATGGTGCACAGTAGTCTCCATTATTCAAATTACACCGCACAGTAGCGCCACTACACCAGGTAGAGCCCCTTTTACACATTATGGCAGACAGTGTCCCCCTTTTTACACATTACGGCAGACAGCGTCCCCATTTTTATACATTACGGCAGACAACGTCCCCCTTTTTACACATTACGGCAGACAGCATCCTCCTGTTTACGGAGTATGGGAGCGGGGAGGACCCGCCAACATGCCCCACCCGCAAGCCGCCTCAGCTCCACTGTACGGAGAGAGAGGTGATGGGGAAAGAGAGATGCGAGTTAGTGGGTGACAGGAGAGAGGTGACGGCCGGGGAGAAGCACTGGGTGAAAAGCAGTGGGAAAATGCATTAATTGACAAAAGAAAAACATTAATATGCCACATTAATATGCCACTTCCCCCCCCCCCCCAGCATACATTAATATGCCACCCCCAGCACACATTTATATGGGTGGTCTTCAGTATGCCGACTGACGGGATCCCGGCGCACAGTATACCGGCGCCGGGATCCCGACAGCCGGCATACCGACAATTGTTCTCCCTCGTGGGGGTCCACGACCCCCCTAGAGGGAGAATAAAATAGCGTGGCGCGCGTAGTGCGCCACCGTGCCCATAGCGTGGCGAGCGCAGCGAGCCCGAAAGGGGCTCATTTGCGCTCGCCACACTGTTGGTAAGCCGGCGGTCGGGCTCCCGGCGCCGGAATGCTGGTCGCCGGGAGCCCGTCCGCTGGCATACCATAGTGAACCCCATTTATATACCATTCCCCCTCTTTCCCAGCACACATTTATATACCATGCCCCCCCATTCCCCAGCACACATTTATATACCATTCCCCCCCTTCCCCAGCACACATTTATATACCATTCCCCCCCCTTCCCCAGCACACGTTTATATACCAGTCCCCTCCCCTTCCCCAGCACACATTTATATACCATTCCCCCCCCTTCCCCAGCACACATTTATATACCAGTCCCCCCCCCTTCCCCAGCACACATTTATATACCATCCCCTTCCTCCCTCCCACCCTTAGCACACAATAATATATCAGTTTCCCCATGTGTGTCTGCAGCAGCATTTACCTGACTGTCTGCTCCTCCAGTAGGTATGGCTGCCTGCTAGATCTGCTGGGCTGGCTGCGCTGCTCCTCTTCTCATGTGTGAAGGATCCTCCAGTGCAGTCACATGTGCACATGTGACTTCCTGTTCCTGCCTAACGAGGAAGCAGGCACAGCAGAGCATCGTTGTCTGCCCGACTTCTGCAGTCTCAGCACAGTGCAGCATGTGGCTGCAAAGGAAAAATAAAGGTGCCCGGGCCCCGCGGAATGTCCACTGATGGGAGGGGGGGAGGGAGCAGGTACCTGCTGAAGACTGCAGACTCTTTAGTGACAGGGGGAGGGAAGGGGGGGGGGGGGGGCGTGACGCTGCTGCCTGTCTGTCATCCGGATTGACAGGTGCAGCGGGGAGGTGGGAGGGCCCTGAAACCGGAGATCAGACTGAGGAGCCTTCTGTTTATGCTGCCAGTGCCGCCGCTGCTTGTCAGTGTGACAGGGTGCGGCAGCTGGCAGCAATACTAGAAATCCAGGTGTAGCAGAGTGGAGAGAGCGCCTTTGATCTGCTTTGCTGAGCGGGTAGCGCCGGCACTGTGGGCTGCGGCTGGGCAATGGGGCTGTACGGAGCTCTGATGCTCCGTACAGTGTTAAACAGGGCCGTGACTGTGCGCTCCCCAGGGCTCTGCGCTGTGTGCGAGGCCCCTCTCGCACACACCTAGTTACGGCCCTGTTGGTCATTACTGTACAGTAGAACGCTTCTACATTTCCATGTCCAAAAGATATGACCCAAAAGTTCAGTCTGGATTAGTTTAATAGCCAATTAATCAGGATCCTTTGCAATACCTCTCTCATGCGGATGTAATATCATCCAGGCATATGGATTATGGGGGTAATTCAGGCCTGATCGCTGCTGTGCGTTTCTTCACAGGCTGCGATCAGGTCTGAACTGTGCATGTGATGGGCCGCAGCAACGAGGAGCACCAGTCAGGGACGGGATGATGCAAAAAATCCGAACGCACCAGCGATCGCAAGAAGATTGACAGGAAGAGGGCATTTGTGGGTGGCAACTGACCGTTTTTAAGGAGTGTCCAGAAAAACGCAGGAGGGACCAGGCATTTGGAGGGAGAGTTTCTGACGTCACATTCGGCCCCAATGATCGCAGCAGCAGAGTAAGTCCTGGGCTGAGCAGAAACTGCACAAACTTATGTTTGTGCAGTTCTGCTACAAATGTGATCACACACCTGCACTCATCCAAAACTCTCCCCCTGTAGGCGGCGACTACCTGATCTCAGGGATGCAAAAAACGCACCCTAGCGATCAGGTCTGAATTAGGCCCTATATTAGTTCCTAAAGAGGGAATTTACATGCAGTTTGCTTGGAACAGCATGCAACTGTATTTGTAGTAAGCATACTTTGTGTTGAATGCCATCTACCACTCATCTCATACCTGAACATGGATCAGGTAATAAGCCTGGGTGCCTCTCAAAGTAGTCACCAGAGATTGAGATGGAGTAGGAGGGGTGTCCCCTGATTTTGTTGAGCCTCTGTAATCAGTACATGTATTTAAGTTTCTTATCAATGGAAGGAAACTCGACACCTTGATGAACCGTCACCCTAAGTTTAAATGTGTGTAGTTGATCATAGCCCTTGTATCAGGCGCAGAGGATATGGATTTCCTATCCTTTTTTGGCATAATGAGAGGTAACAGACTCTGTTAGTGTCTCTACTTGCCTTTTGCCAAAGACACTGCTAAATCCTTAATACTCCTCATGCACCCATTCAATCCAGATGTAATCTCTTGTATTACAGTGCCATTTTTGCTAGTTGTCTGGATTGACACATACCACTGTTGTATCTATTTAGTCATCTAGCTGATAACTAGGTTGCATATGCAGGATCAGGGGTAACATTTGATGAATTACCTCTTTGGAATGTGAAAAGTTCTTAAAATTAGTTCTCATTGGCTGGAAACAATGCATATTCACACCCTAATGGTCTTGTGGGTTAACATTGATGTGTTATGGTCTGTCCATCCAGATCTTCTATGACCACTGGTCTAGTGGGTGAAGTTCAAATCTATGAAAATCTCCATGGCTCCAGAATCCAATAAGGCCTAGATATCTATGGAGCATGCAATCAAGTCAAGGGAAATTAACAGTTGGATTTGCAGTAAAGAACTGGAAGGAAGAATTGCCTCAGTGCTCACTAGATTTGCTTCGGTTTCTGGATGGTGAAATTGTTTCACAGTGGCTCTGATCTTTCCAATTCAGGGCACTCCCTCTTTCAGTGGCTTCAGCATTAACAATAAGTGCATCTGCCCACTCATTGGCAGCATATTCTCTCATACTTGATCAAAGAAAACTCCCAAGCAGCATAAACTCTTTTATTGCTCAACTGGCATACCACAGATTATTGGTAGCTAATGAGTTAATTGGAGATGGTACACTGTTCCGCTGAAGCTGATACTCAGGAATGTGGGTGTCAAATCAATGCAAGTACAGGTTGAGCGGTCCATATCCAAAATTTAGAAATATGGAATATTCAGAAATACAGAATAGAGCATGACTGAGAGTGAAACCTTTTCATTCTGATGGGTCAGTGTGCACAAACATTGTGTAATGTACAAAATTGTATTTCATATTGAAATTGGCATATTTAAGAATGGTACAGGTTGAGTATCCCTTATCCAAAATGCTTGGGACCAGAAGTATTTGGATATCGGATTTTTCCGTATTTTGGAATAATTGCATACCATAATGAGATATCATGGGGATGGGACCTAAGTCTAAGTAAAGAATGCATTTATGTTTCATATACACCTTATACACACAGCCGGAAGGTCATTTTAGCCATTATTTTTAATAACTTTATGCATTAAACAAAGTGTGTGTACATTCATACAATTCATTTATTTTTCATATACACCTAATACACACAGCCTGAAGCTCCTCAGTGGCCGGCGTGTGCTGTATCCGGAGCTCTTGGCGGTCGCGGGAGACTGTTTCACTTTAAAAAGCAGGGGTCTGTGGGGGCCCTTAATGTGTGTGGGCCCCAGTACGGCCCCCCCCCCCCCATGTCGCCCCTCCCATAATCCAGCTCTGCTTAGAGTAACTGCCTGCTGGAATAAGTACCAGGGACAGTCAATACAAATTTTTCATTTCTCGTGCGGAGATCCATCGATCAGAATGCAACCTGACTTCAGAAATAGTCCTCACTTCCACCATTGTTCAAACCCTGTCCAGGTGATCTATACTTTGTTTTTCCCCAATTATTTTTTTTCTTGAAATTGTCGTAACTTGTGTGAACTTTTAATACTTATTATAATCTTTGTAATCTTTTCTAACCATAAGCTTTGAAATGATAACTTAAAATTAAAACTGAATTTTTAGTTCTGAAACTCTGTGATTCTTACGTTCACAACCTCCTAAGGCCATAAGCTACTGATTCAAAGGTATAAAGTGGGAGTGAAATCGCCCAGTTTAACTCTTAGAGGTGGCAGGATTGGTGTTTTTAGTAGTAAGGTAACCCGCACGTATCACCCATCATGACCATCCATCTTAGCTAGTGATCTGAGTGCATATTCGATCATGACAAAAATTATTTAAAATGTTGTATAAAATTACTTTCAGCCTGTGTACATTAAACATAAATGAATTTCATGTATGTACACAAACTTTGTTTCATGCACAAAATGATTAAACACATTGTATAAAATTACCCTCAGACTATGGGGTTTATTTACTAATATTCATGTTTGTGGCGTTTTTAAGGGAGTTTGACCTCGAATGGTATTGGGTGCATTTTCCTTCAACTTTTTGAATCCTGATACGGTAATTTACTAAGCTGCCGAGTTTTCAACATTCGTAATTTCCGATGTCGATGTGATTCGTAATGTCGGGCAGTGTTTAACGGGAGTGATTAGTAAAACACTCCCTGACAAAACACAAGGAATCCCGACCGGATCTGTGATATCCGTGCAGGGCTTCATTGTGTGCATTCTGAGAAGTGCAGAATGGGTTAAAAAATGTAAAAAGATTTGCGTGGGGTCCCCCCTCCTAAGCATAACCAGCCTCGGGCTCTTTGAGCCGGTCCTGGTTGTAAAAATACAGTGGAAAAAACTGACTGGGGTTCCCCCATATTTAAACAACCAGCACCAGGCTCTGCGCTTGGTCCTGGTGCCAAAAATATGGGGGACAAAAAACGTAGGGGTCCCCCGTATTTTTACCACCAGCACCGGGCTCCACTAGTCAGAGAGATAATGCCACAGCCGGGGGACACTTTTATATTGGTCCCTGCGGCGCTGGCATTCAATCTCCAACTAGTCACCCCTGGCCGGGGTACCCCAGAGGAGTGAGGACCCCTTAAATCAAAATACACCCTCAATTGAGCATTCAGAGACTAACACCCAAATACGAAGGAAGAGTAAATTCCCGTGTTGTATGAACAAACAGCCGCGTTTGTCCGATGGTCTATTCATTCGTATTTCTGAACTTTGCCGTCAAAACCATTACAAATAGCCCAAACACTGCCGAGATTTGTGCTTAGTAAATTCCTGTGTTGCCACTTAGAAAAAGAAACAAAGGGGGCCATTCCAAGTTGATCGCTCACTAGCAGTTTTTAGCAGTCGTGCAAACGCTAAGCCGCCGCCCTCTGGGAGTGTATTTAAGCTTAGCAGAAGTGCGAACGAAAGGATCGCAGAGTGACTACAAAAAAAAATGTGCAGTTTCAGAGTAGCTCCAGACCTACTCCTAGCTTGCGATCACGTCAGACTGTTCAGTTTCGGATTTGACGTCACAAACACGCCCTGCATTCTCCCAGCCACGCCAGCGTTTTTCCTGGCATGCCTGCGTTTTTTCGAACACTCCCTGAAAATGGTCAGTTGACACCAAGAGATGCCCACTTCCTGTCAATCACTCTGCGGCTTCCATTGTGACTGAAAAGCGTCGCTAGACCTTGTGTAAAAATACATCAGCCTTTTGTGAAAGTACGTCACGCGTGCGCACTGTGCCACATACGCTTGAGCAGAAGTGCCGCTTTTTCCACTTAATCGCTGCGCTGCGAACATTTTTCACTAGCGATCAACTCGGAATGACCCCAAAAATAATAAATAAACCCCTATGTGTATAAGGTGTATATGAAACATAAATGTATTTTGTTTTTAGATTTGGGTCCCATACCCAAGAGATCTCATTATAGTATGCAAATATTCAAAAATATGGAAAATACCAAAATCCAAAATACTATGGTCAAAAACATTTTGGATATGCGAGACTCAACTTGTATTGGTGAGTTCCTCCATAGAGGTGAGAATGTCTTTTCATACATCAGCTTTCATGAATACTTACAATCCTTTCTGAAAGGACATGAGAAGCAACTCAATGTTCCATCCAGTATCCTCCGCAAGAGTACAAAATGTAATGGCATGCTAAGTAACCACGTTGTTTGGTGCAGGAGAGTCTTGTGGAAATACTGGTGGCATGGTCCAGAGAGACACAGACTTCAACATGGCTAAAAACTGCCTAATGCTACATATAAAGTGATTGTTGAAGTGATGTGTCCTAGGCCTGAGGCTTACCAATTACAAGGGAGATAGCATTCATTATCTTAATCCAATGTTAGAGAAACAATACTGCTTGTAGTTCAAACTGTAGACAAACACTTATGAAGAATCCCCTGTAAAATATCATCAAGTTATTATCACGACTGCTCACCATTACTGCTAACTGTGAAATCACCTATTAGTACCCTGCAAATACGGCTACCCAGCGCCGTTTGGTACTTGGATTAACTGCAGTTCGTTTGCACATGAAAGCTGATAACACCTGGTGACATCGTGATTATCTGGAGAGACGCAATCCCGCCCACCAACCAGAGTCTCTGAACTGGTATCAGCATTGGCGGTGAATACGGTCTCGGTCACACTCAAACATCTAACAAGTGGTGAGACCGCGGTTATTCGGAGAGACGTTCCCTTGTCCGTCAGGACAAAGCCGCTGAAATGCCCTCAAGCGTTGGCGGTGATTGCGGTCCCTGACATACAAGCACCTAACATCTGGGGAGACCGCGGCTACTCTGAGACGTTTCCCTGCCCGCCTGGTAAGAGCCGCTGACCTAATACCAGCGCTGGCGGTGCTTCTTCTCTCCAATACATTTGAGCATCCATCTGGAGCGGTAACTATACCATCTAATCGTGTTCAATTGAACTACTTCTGTTATTTGATCCCCAGCACTGGACTTATATATCACACTGGGACGCCAGTGACTGCTATATTGGAGATATATATTTCAGTCATATTCCAGCATTGCAGTAGCAGTTGTCATTAGTAACCTGTATCTGGTCAGTGGTTAAATTATTGCCTAATTAAGGTACCTCACCAGTGATTGGATTCAATTTGGACTATACCTTTAGGTCACAGAAAACTTTCTGTGATTCATTATATATTTTAGCAGTGTGTATTTCTTTTGTGTTTTTGGTACAGGAAAAAGCATTTAAAAGTTATCAATTGATACTTTGTATACTCATGCTATTAGCTATATGTGAAAAGTTACATTTTATAGTTGCACATTTCAGGGTTACAATTGTATCAGATGAATGAATTTATGTTAGTAAATATCTGATATATTTCTTGTGCATCATTATTTTAAAATTTAAAGTAAAATTTGACAGTTTTTATAAAAGCAAGTATCATTTATATATTTTTTTATATATATTCATATATATTTTTTTTTGTATTCTGTATACCGAGCGAAGTAATCCTCTGTGTGTACAGTATTTTTGAGGAAATTAAACAAAACTCTTTGAAGCACCAGCAGATAAACAAAATTTACACTTTAATCCAGTGGTTCTCAAACAAGGTGCCGTGGCACCTTGGGGTGCCCCAGGACACTTGCAGGGGTGACTTGGATTAGTGGACCAGTTTAAATTATTTATGGTCAATTTAACAGGCAAAACCAGAGCTGGAGGCTATCAATCACAAAATATGTGGACAAACAGAAACAAATCTTGTCCCTCACCACAAAACTGAATCTTAGGATGATATTATATAAAAACAATGTACTTAACATAATATTTATTTTAAAATTTCTCAATAAGAAACTTTTGGACTAGGGTTGCTGTGAAAAAATTCTGATACTCTAGGCCGCCGTAATTCAAAAAAGTTTGAAAACCACTGCTTTAATCAATCAAAAATATATAGGAGTGAGAGCAATATAAAGGCTCACCACTGGAAGGGTCTCTTTTTTCTACTTGACTTGTCCATTAGCAAAATACAGTAAGTGAAAGCTTGAATCAAAAATGTAAGGGGAAGATTAACTAACCTGTGCTGTGTGCAGTGTAATTTCTGTCATTTACTAAAATACAAAGCACAAATGGAAGTGCATATATTATAACTGCTATGTTTAAAACCAAAATTCTGATCATTATCCAAGAATAGCATGCACACTATTCCATATATATAGAGTGGTGGTTTGCGAAGCCACATGGCAGAATGCTGTAAAAGTACTGCCCATTAGCTTTAAAAAAAACCATTTGGTTCTAACAGTTGAGAAAGCTCAAATCACATGTTGTTTCAGCTACAGTATCTTGCCTGTCATCAGTGGCATAACTCCCTGAGACATTGGGGGCACTAGCCACCAGGCACCAGCTGTAAGAGGGGTACCAAGAAAGAAAGATCAAGGGGGCTGCTGAAATAGGACAGATCCCTCTCCACTCATTTCACAGTGATTTGATACTGCTGGCTGCTGTCCAAGGGCCTAATTCAGAGTAGTTCGAAGCAGCAAATTTGTTGGCAGTTGGTCAAAGCCATGTGCACTGCAGGGGGGGGGGGGGGGGGGGGGGGGGGGTAGGCAGATATAACATGTGCAGAGAGAAATAGATTTGGCAGGGGTGTGTTCAAACTGAAATCTAAATTGCAGTGTAAAAATAAAGCAGCCATTATTTACCTGCACAGAAACAAAATAACCCACCCAAATCTAACTCTCTCTGCACATGTTATATTTGCCTCACCTGCAGTGCACATGGTTTTGACCGACTGCTAACAAGTTTGCTGCTGCGATCAACTCTGAATCACCCCCCCAGTTCACAAACACCCCTTCAGCTGAAGAGTCTTGGAATGTGTGTGATAACAGATAAAAGTGTGTACTGCATATAGTGAGCTACAGATCTGTTGTTGTGCCTTATATGACGAAAGAAAGGCGAGCCAAAGTTGTTTTAAGGAAATGCAGTAATTACTATAATAAAACTTTTACTTTTTTTTTTATTATCCAAGCTTGGAGAGAGATAAAATTGTGAGAGATAATGTACCAACCAATCCGCTCCTGTCACTTTTCAAACACAACCTGTAAAATATAAGGCAGAAGCTAATTGGCTGGTACTTTATCTCTCACAATTTTATCTATCTCAGAGCTTCAATAGAAAAAACTCAGTACTTTATTTATTATAATTTTTAGCCAGCACCCAAAAATAAAGATTCCTTATTGTCACAATTAGCTGCAATAAGGAATCATTATTCTCCCAGATGTACCATTAACAAGTTGTTAGTGTTACGCACACCAGTGCTAACAGGAGTATACCGGTGTATGAACAGAGAGGGAAGCGAAGCAAACGAACTCACAGACAGTGAGGTGATGGAATAACTAATAAACACAAAGTGAACGGAGAAGCCCAAAGGCTCAGGAATTGGGTGTCTCCCTAGTGTCAGGAATGCTCAGATGGAATAGAACGGACAATGAAGCGAGGTGTAGTGATTTAACATGTGGAGCACCTGAAATGATGTTGCTAAGAGCAACAGAAAAAACCCCAAAGGGTTACCAACGGGTGTGGGAATAAACTCCTTGGTCAGAGATAGAAATATAGACACAAGGAGAGTATCCACAATCCTAACCCCCACTTGCAGGGCACAGGTTCAGCTTACTGCCACTAAACTGACACCTGGACGCCCTGCACAGTGAGGGAGGATTAAGCAAGCAGGTCTGAGAATACAGCCGCAAACCTGCTGGGTCACAGAATAGCAAAAGAACCCCAGCAGGTCAAACAACTGACTCCAGTCTTACTGCTAGGTCCGGATTGGCAGAATGAAGTACCGAATCCCAAGGCCTATTCGCAGTAAGCAACAAGTAAA
This sequence comes from Pseudophryne corroboree, assembly GCF_028390025.1. Classification (NCBI taxonomy): domain Eukaryota; kingdom Metazoa; phylum Chordata; class Amphibia; order Anura; family Myobatrachidae; genus Pseudophryne; species Pseudophryne corroboree. The sequence continues at coordinate 437,815,968 of NC_086448.1, forward strand.
TACAAAGTCACACAGTACTAGCTAACTCTCTGGAACTGACTAACAAACAAAGATTCAGCAGCATTTGCCTAGCCTGAGAGGATGGTTTATATAGCAGGTGCTGTCCACGCCCCACTCAGACCTCACAGACTGTGAGCACAAAACCAGCGCCGGATTCCCTGCCGTGCACAGAGCCTGTAACCACTACACAGTAAAAACCCGGACCGGAGTATCAGCTGCGCTCAGGTTACTTCGCTAACACTTGCCTCCCGGTTGCCATGGCGACGTGGCAGCACAGAGCAGGAGATCCTAACAGTACCCCCCCTCCGACGAGGGGTCAAAGAACCCCTACCACCGGGTTTATCGGGGAACTGCGAGAAGAAAGAGCGTATCAGTCTGGGGGCATGAAGATCACAACTGCGCACCCACGACCGCTCCTCCGGGCCATACCCCTTCCAGTGCACCAAAAATGACAGCCGACCCCGAACCATCTTGGAGTCAAGAACCCTTTCAACCACAAACTCCCTCTGACCCCGTATCAGAAGAGGAGAAGGTCTTCCACTGGAAGAAGGATTACTAACCGCCAGTTTTAAAAGGGAACAATGAAATGTTTTATTGATACCCAATGAACGGGGCAGATCTAACTGAAATGCCACCGGATTGATAACCCTGGTGATCTTATAAGGGCCGATGAACCGGGGGCCTAACTTATGAGATGGCTGTCTCAACTTCAAATTCTTGGTGGACAACCAGACAAAGTCTCCTAATTTGAAGCTGCAGGGTCTTCTCCGCTTATCAAAAACCCTTTTGGTCACTAATGACACAGACACAAGGGCTTTCTTCACTTTCCTCCAAATACCCCTAAGGACCGAAACAACAGAGGAACCACCAGGCGTGGAATCCAGGGGGTCAAAAGAATTGGCCTTAGGATGATGCCCATACACACAAAGGAAGGGAGAGATCCCTGTAGCAGAGTGAGCCGCGTTGTTATAGGCAAACTCCGCCATGGACAGATGAGCAACCCAGTCAGTATGACACTTGGAGACATAACACCTGAGGAACTGCTCCAAGGACTGGTTCACCCTCTCAGTCTGCCCATTAGACTGTGGATGGTAGCCTGACGACAAGCTCACAGAAATCTGGAGATCAGAACAAAATGCCCTCCAGAATTTGGCCACAAACTGGGATCCACGGTCAGAGACCACATCAAGTGGCAACCCGTGGAGGCGCACAACATGCTGCATAAATAACTCAGACAGGCGTCTGGCAGATGGCAACCCAACCAGTGGAACGAAATGCGCCATCTTCGAAAACCTGTCAACGACAACCCAAATGGCTGTCATCCCCGAGGATTTGGGCAAGTCCACCACAAAATCCATGGAAATGTGGGTCCATGGCTTAGACGGAATAGAGAGTGGATGTAATGGGCCGACAGGAACCCCTCTAGGAGTTTTATTTCGGGAACAAACGTCACATGCCCGAACCCACTGATCCACATCCCTAGCCACCGAGGGCCACCACACCACCCTAGACAGCAACTCCCGAGTTCTGGCAATACCCAGATGCCCTGCCGACCTCTTGGCATGGAATTCCAGGAACACTCGCTGTCTTAACCTAGGAGGCACAAACAAGAGACCTACCGGAAGGTCTGGAGGAGCCTGCTCCTGTGCTCTAAGGACTAATGACAAGAGGTCCTGGGTAATGCCCACTTTAATACATGATGGGGACACAATGGGCAATGGCTCCTCGGTGGTCTCTTGAACTAGAGCAAAACTGTGCGAGAGCGCATCAGCCTTGATGTTTTTTGACCCAGGGCGATATGTTATCAAAAAATTAAAGCGAGCAAAAAACAAAGCCCATCGTGCCTGCCTGGCATTGAGCCGCTTCGCTGACTCTAAATATGCCAGATTCTTATGGTCGGTGAGAATTGAGACCACAAACTTAGCCCCCTCAAGCCAGTGTCTCCACTCCCCGAGTGCATCCTTTATAGCCAACAATTCCCGGTTACCCACATCATAATTCATCTCGGCAGACGAAAATTTACGGGAAAAGTAAGCACAGGGATGAAGGCAATTATCAGACACCCCCATCTGAGAGAGCACTGCCCCAATACCTATCTCAGAGGCATCCACTTCTACCACAAAAGGACGTTCTGGATCTGGGTGTCGCAGCACCTTGGCCGAGACAAATGCCCTTTTGAGATGGGCAAAGGCCGCTTTGGCCTCACAAGACCAGTGAGCAACATCCGCCCCTTTCTTAGTGAGTGCCACCAAGGGGGCCACTATAGACGAAAATCCAGCGATAAACCGTCTATAAAAATTCGCAAAGCCCAGAAAACGCTGAAGCGCCTTCAAACTAGTGGGCTGCACCCAATCCAGGACTGCCTGTACCTTAGAACCCTCCATTTGGAAACCTTCTGAGGAGATAATATACCCTAGAAATGCGATTTGCTGGACTTCAAACTAGTGATGAGCACCGGAAATTTTTCGGGTTTTGTGTTTTGGTTTTTGGTTCGGTTCCGCGGCCGTGTTTTGGGTTCGAACGCGTTTTGGCAAAACCTCACCGAATTTTTTTTGTCGGATTCGGGTGTGTTTTGGATTCGGTTTTTTTTTTTCAAAAAACCCTAAAAAACAGCTTAAATCATAGAATTTGGGGGTCATTTTGATCCCAAAGTATTATTAACCTCAATAACCATTATTTCCACTCATTTTCAGTCTATTCTGAACACCTCACAATATTATTTTTAGTCCTAAAATTTGCACCGAGGTCGCTGGATGACTAAGCTCAGCGACCCAAGTGGCCGACACAAACACCTGGCCCATCTAGGAGTGGCACTGCAGTGTCACGCAGGATGGCCCTTCCAAAAAACACTCCCCAAACAGCACATGACGCAAAGAAAAAAAGAGGCGCAATGAGGTAGCTGTGTGAGTAAGATAAGCGACCCAAGTGGCCGACACAAACACCTGGCCCATCTAGGAGTGGCACTGCAGTGTCACGCAGGATGGCCCTTCCAAAAAACACTCCCCAAACAGCACATGACGCAAAGAAAAAAAGAGGCGCAATTAGGTAGCTGTGTGAGTAAGATAAGCGACCCAAGTGGCCGACACAAACACCTGGCCCATCTAGGAGTGGCACTGCAGTGTCACGCAGGATGGCCCTTCCAAAAAACACTCCCCAAACAGCACATGACGCAAAGAAGAAAAAAAAGAGGCGCAATGAGGTAGCTGTGTGACTAAGCTAAGCGACCCTAGTGGCCGACACAAACACCTGGCCCATCTAGGGCAGTGTCACGCAGGATGGCCCTTCCAAAAAACACCCCCCGAACAGCACATGACGCAAAGAAAAATGAAAGAAAAAAGAGGTGCAAGATGGAATTGTCCTTGGGCCCTCCCACCCACCCTTATGTTGTATAAACAGGACATGCACACTTTAACCAACCCATCATTTCAGTGACAGGGTCTGCCACACGACTGTGACTGAAATGACGGGTTGGTTTGGACCCCCACCAAAAAAGAAGCAATTAATCTCTCCTTGCACAAACTGGCTCTACAGAGGCAAGATGTCCACCTCATCATCATCCTCCGATATATCACCGTGTACATCCCCCTCCTCACAGATTATCAATTCGTCCCCACTGGAATCCACCATCTCAGCTCCCTGTGTACTTTGTGGAGGCAATTGCTGCTGGTGAATGTCTCCACGGAGGAATTGATTATAATTCATTTTAATGAACATCATCTTCTCCACATTTTCTGGATGTAACCTCGTACGCCGATTGCTGACAAGGTGAGCGGCGGCACTAAACACTCTTTCGGAGTACACAATTGTGGGAGGGCAACTTAGGTAGAATAAAGCCAGTTTGTGCAAGGGCCTCCAAATTGCCTCTTTTTCCTGCCAGTATAAGTACGGACTGTCTGACGTGCCTACTTGGATGCGGTCACTCATATAATCCTCCACCATTCTTTCAATGGGGAGAGAATCATAAGCAGTGACAGTAGACGACATGTCCGTAATCGTTGTCAGGTCCTTCAGTCCGGACCAGATGTCAGCATCAGCAGTCGCTCCAGACTGCCCTGCATCACCGCCAGCGGGTGGGCTCGGAATTCTGAGCCTTTTCCTCGCACCCCCAGTTGCGGGAGAATGTGAAGGAGGAGATGTTGACAGGTCGCGTTCCGCTTGACTTGACAATTTTGTCACCAGCAGTTCTTTGAACCCCAGCAGACTTGTGTCTGCCGGGAAAGAGAGATCCAAGGTAGGTTTTAAATCTAGGATCGAGCACGGTGGCCAAAATGTAGTGCTCTGATTTCAACAGATTGATCACCCGTGAATCCTTGTTAAGCGAATTAAGGGCTCCATCCACAAGTCCCACATGCCTAGCGGAATCGCTCTGTGTTAGCTCCTCCTTCAATGTCTCCAGCTTCTTCTGCAAAAGCCTGATGAGGGGAATGACCTGACTCAGGCTGGCAGTGTCTGAACTGACTTCACGTGTGGCAAGTTCAAAAGGTTGCAGAACCTTGCACAACGTTGAAATCATTCTCCACTGCGCTTGAGACAGGTGCATTCCACCTCCTATATCGTGCTCAGTTGTATAGGCTTGAATGGCCTTTTGCTGCTCCTCCAACCTCTGAAGCATATAGAGGGTTGAATTCCACCTCGTTACCACTTCTTGCTTCAGATGATGGCAGGGCAGGTTCAGGCGTTTTTGGTGGTGCTCCAGTCTTCTGTACGTGGTGCCTGTACGCCGAAAGTGTCCCGCAATTCTTCTGGCCACCGACAGCATCTCTTGCACGCCCCTCTCGTTTTTTAAATAATTCTGCACCACCAAATTCAAGGTATGTGCAAAACATGGGACGTGCTGGAATTTGCCCAGATTTAATGCACACACAATATTGCTGGCGTTGTCCGATGCCACAAATCCACAGGAGAGTCCAATTGGGGTAAGCCATTCTGCGATGATCTTCCTCAGTTGCCGTAAGAGGTTTTTAGCTGTGTGCGTATTCTGGAAAGCGGTGATACAAAGCGTAGCCTGCCTAGGAAAGAGTTGGCGTTTGCGAGATGCTGCTACTGGTGCCGCCGCTGCTGTTCTTGCGGCGGGAGTCCATACATCTACCCAGTGGGCTGTCACAGTCATATAGTCCTGAGCCTGCCCTGCTCCACTTGTCCACATGTCCGTGGTTAAGTGGACATTGGGTACAACTGCATTTTTTAGGACACTGGTGAGTCTTTTTCTGAGGTCTGTGTACATTTTCGGTATCGCCTGCCTAGAGAAATGGAACCTAGATGGTATTTGGTACCGGGGACACAGTACCTCCAACAAGTCTCTAGTTGGCTCAGCAGTAATGATGGATACCGGAACCACGTTTCTCACCGCCCAGGATGCCAAGGCCTCAGTTATCCGCTTTGCAGCAGGATGACTGCTGTGATATTTCATCTTCCTCGCAAAGGACTGTTGGACAGTCAATTGCTTGGTGGAAGTAGTAAAAGTGGTCTTACGAGTACGACTTCCCCTCTGGGATGACCATCGACTCCCAGCAGCAACAACAGCAGCGCCAGCAGCAGTAGGCGTTACACGCAAGGATGCATCGGAGGAATCCCAGGCAGGAGAGGAATCATCAGAATTGCCAGTGACATGGCCTGCAGGACTATTGGCATTCCGGGGGAAGGAGGAAATTGACACTGAGGGAGTTGGTGGGGTGGTTTGCGTGAGCTTGGTTACAAGAGGAAAGGATTTACTGGTCAGTGGACTGCTTCCACTGTCGCCCAAAGTTTTTGAACTTGTCACTGACTTATGATGAATGCGCTGCAGGTGACGTATAAGGGAGGATGTTCCGAGGTGGTTAACGTCCTTACCCCTACTTATTACAGCTTGACAAAGGCAACACACGGCTTGACAAATGTTGTCCGCATTTCTGTTGAAATACTTCTACACCGAAGAGCTGATTTTTTTGGTATTTTCACCAGGCATGTCAATGGCCCTATTCCTCCCACGGACAACAGGTGTCTCCCCGGGTGCCTGACTTAAACAAACCACCTCACCATCAGAATCCTCCTAGTCAATTTCCTCCCCAGCGCCAGCAACACCCATATCCTCCTCATCCTGGTGTACTTCAACACTGACATCTTCAATCTGACTATCAGGAACTGGACTGCGGGTGCTCCTTCCAGCACTTGCAGGGGGCGTGCAAATGGTGGAAGGCGCATGCTCTTCACGTCCAGTGTTGGGAAGGTCAGGCATCGCAAATGAAACAATTGGACTCTCCTTGTGGATTTGTGATTTCGAAGAACGCACAGTTCTTTGCTGTGCTTTTGACAGCTTGAGTCTTTTCATTTTTCTAGCGAGAGGCTGAGTGCTTCCATCCTCATGTGAAGCTGAACCACTAGCCATGAACATAGGCCAGGGCCTCAGCCGTTCCTTGCCACTCCGTGTGGTAAATGGCATATTGGCAAGTTTATGCTTCTCCTCCGACAATTTTATTTTAGATTTTTGAGTCCTTTTTTTACTGATATTTGGTGTTTTGGATTTTACATGCTCTGTACTATGACATTGGGCATCGGCCTTTGCAGACGACGTTGCTGGCATTTCATCGTCTCGGCCATGACTAGTGGCAGCAGCTTCAGCACGAGGTGGAAGTCGATCTTGATCTTTCCCTATTTTTGGAACCTCAACATTTTTGTTCTCCATATTTTAATAGGCACAACTAAAAGGCACCTCAGGTAAACAATGGAGATGGATGGATACTAGTATACTTATGGATGGACGAGCGACTGCCGACACAGAGGTAGCTACAGCCGTGGACTACCGTACTGCGTCTGCTGCTAATATAGACTGGATGATAATGATATAAAAAATATATATATATCACTACTGCAGCCGGACAGGTATATATTATATAATGACGGACCTGCTGGACACTGTCAGCACTGCAGACTCCTAAAGTAAGCTACTAGTATCAAGAAGATAGAAAAAAAAAAACACAACAGGTAGGTGGTATACAATTATGGATGGACGAGCGACTGCCGACACAGAGGTAGCTACAGCCGTGGACTACCGTACTGCGTCTGCTGCTAATATAGACTGGATGATAATGATATAAAAAATATATATATATCACTACTGCAGCCGGACAGGTATATATTATATATTGACGGACCTGCTGGACACTGTCAGCAGCACTGCAGACTCCTAAAGTAAGCTACTAGTAGTATCAAGAAGATAGAAAAAAAAAAACACCACAGGTAGGTGGTATACAATTATGGATGGACGAGCGACTGCCGACACAGAGGTAGCTACAGCCGTGGACTACCGTACTGCGTCTGCTGCTAATATAGACTGGATGATAATGCTATAAAAAATATATATATATCACTACTGCAGCCGGACAGGTATATATTATATAATGACGAACCTGCTGGACACTGTCAGCACTGCAGACTCCTAAAGTAAGCTACTAGTATCAAGAAGATAGAAAAAAAAAACACAACAGGTAGGTGGTATACAATTATGGATGGACGAGCGACTGCCGACACAGAGGTAGCCACAGCCGTGGACTACCGTACTGCGTCTGCTGCTAATATAGACTGGATGATAATGATATAAAATATATATCACTACTGCAGCCGGACAGGTATATATTATATAATGACGGACCTGCTGGACACTGTCAGCAGCACTGCAGACTCCTAAAGTAAGCTACTAGTAGTATCAAGAAGATAGAAAAAAAAAAAACACCACAGGTAGGTGGTATACAATTATGGATGGACGAGCGACTGCCGACACAGAGGTAGCTACAGCCGTGGACTACCGTACTGCGTCTGCTGCTAATATAGACTGGATGATAATGATATAAAAAATATATATATATCACTACTGCAGCCGGACAGGTATATATTATATAATGACGGACCTGCTGGACACTGTCAGCAGCACTGCAGACTCCTAAAGTAAGCTACTAGTAGTATCAAGAAGATAGAAAAAAAAAAACACCACAGGTAGGTGGTATACAATTATGGATGGATGAGCGACTGCCGACACAGAGGTAGCTACAGCCGTGGACTACCGTACTGCGTCTGCTGCTAATATAGACTGGATGATAATGATATAAAAAAATATATATATATCACTACTGCAGCCGGACAGGTATATATTATATAATTAATGACGGACCTGCTGGACACTGTCAGCAGAATGCGTTTATAGAATAAAAACACCACACGACGAGTGTTTAACTTTTTCAGGCAGGCAATCACAATATACTGGTGGTCAGACAGTGGTCACTGGTCAGTCACACTGGCAGTGGCACTCTGGCAGCAAAAGTGTGCACTGTTAAATAATATGTACTCCAGCTACTGCTCCCCAGTCTCCCCCACAATTAAGCTGTGTGAGCACTGAGCACTCAGCACAGTCAGATATACATAGATGATGCAGCACACTGAGGCTGAGCACAGATATGGTATACTGTTACTGTGTCACTGTGTATCGTTTTTTTTCAGGCAGAGAACGGATTATATTAAATAATAATATAATAAAACTGCACTGGTGGTCACTGGTCAGTCACTAGTAAACTCTGCACTCTCTGAGTACTCCTAAGCTCCAGTAAATCAAGTGTCTCACTCTCACTCTCTCTCTTCTAATCTAAATGGAGAGGACGCCAGCCACGTCATCTCCCTATGAATCTCAATGCACGTGTGAAAATGGCGGCGACGCGCGGCTCCTTATATAGAATCCGAGTCTCGCGATAGAATCCGAGCCTCGCGAGAATCCGACAGCGGGATGATGACGTTCGGGCGCGATCGGGTTAGCCGAGCAAGGCGGGAAGATCCGAGTCTGCCTCGGATCCGTGTAAAAAGGCTGAAGTTCGGGGGGGTTCGGATTCCGAGGAACTGAACCCGCTCATCACTACTTCAAACTCGCACTTCTCCAGCTTCGCCCCAAGCTGGTGGTCTCTGAGTTTCTGGAGGACTAAGCGTACATGCTTCCGATGTTCCTCCAGGGAATGTGAGAAGATTAGGATGTCATCTAGATAAACAACTAAGAATCTATCCAAATATTCCCTGAGCACATCGTTCATGAATTCCTGGAAGACTGCCGGGGCATTAGAGAGCCGAAAAGGCATCACCAAATATTCATAATGCCCCGAGTGGGTATTAAAGGCAGTCTTCCATTCATCCCCCTCTCTTATTCGGATTAGACTGTAAGCACCGCGTAGGTCAATCTTAGAAAAAATGGTGGCAGTACGAAGCTGGTCAAACAAAACCGAAATGAGAGGCAGGGGGTACGAGTTTTTAATCGTGATACGGTTCAATTCCCTGAAGTCGATGCAGGGTCGCAACGAACCGTCCTTTTTACCCACGAAGAAGAACCCCGACCCAACTGGGGACTGTGAGGGTCTGATAAATCCCTTAGCCAAGTTCTCCTGAATGTACTCTGCCATAGCCTGAGTCTCAGGACGTGACAGGGAGTACAACCTGCTCTTGGGAAGCTTAGCATCCGGCAACAAATCAATGGCACAGTCATAGGGGCGATGGGGAGGTAGTACCTCCGCAACTTTTTTGGAGAACACATCCGCAAAATCTGCATAACATCCTGGCAATCCTGGCAAACTTAGCTGCGAGAGCCTGACTGGAAGGCTCAAGCAACTCCTGAAACAATCACTACCCCAACTAAGAATCTCCCCAGAGACCCAGTCAAATTGAGGGTTATGGGCCCTTAACCAGGGTAACCCCAAAACCAATGGGGCAAAAGAACAGACAGTCACATAAAAAGACAATTTTTCAGAGTGTGTGGCTCCAATAAACAAAGGAATTTGGCTGGTGCAGGAGGTAATTTTACCCTGGGACAATGGTTCCCCGTTTAACCCACAGATCTCAATCTCTGATGCCAAAGGTACTGAGGGAACAGAGTGTTCCAGGGCGAATTGACGGTCCATGAAAACCCCATCGGCCCCACTGTCAACAAAGGCCTCAGTCTTGACAGTTTGACCGAGGATCTCCAAAGTCACCGGAATGAGAAAAGTCTTTTTGGGAAATTCTGACTTCTGGCCTGACAGGATATTTCCCATCACCCTCAGGCCCTGAAGTTTTCCGTTTTTTCTGGGCATGATACTACAACATGACCTTTATTCCCACAGTACAAACACAAACCCTGCTGTCAACTCCGCGTCTTCTCACGCGAGGAGAGGCGGGTAGCCCCAATCTGCATAGGCTCCTCGGAATATTCCTCAGAGTTTGAGGTTCCCTTGGGAAAAAAGGAAACTGCGGTCTCCCTTTCAAGCCTACGCTCTCTCAGCCATCTATCCACCCGGATGGATAACTGCATGAGCTGATCTAAGCTATCAGGCGAGGGATATTGTACCAGTTGGTCCTTTATCTAGTCAGAAAGGCCCCTTCGGTACTGGTTTCTCAGGGCTGGGTCATTCCACTGGGTATCATGAGCCAACCTCCGAAACTCCGTACTATAAACCTCAGCTGGCCGTCGCCCTTGCTTAAGAACCGTAATCTGAGCCTCGGCTGAAGCCATCTTGTCAAGGTCGTCATACAAAATGCCCAGTGCCGTAAAAAAAGCATCAACACTTTTAAGCGACGGACAGTCAGGCTGTAACCCATATGCCCAGACCTGTGGGTCTCCTTGTAGCAAGGAAATCACCATGCCCACCCGCTGAATCTCCGACCCAGAAGACTGGGGCCTAAGCCTGAAATATAGCTTACAGCTCTCCTTGAAACAAAAGAACTGCGAGCGATCTCCAGAAAAACGTTCCGGGAGATTTACTTTCGGCTCCTTAACACCTGAACTTGCCGCTGCTGCTGCGGGAGCTCCGCTAGCGGCCTGCAGGGTGTTCATCTTAATGGACATCTCATTAAATTGTCGAGTCAGGACCTGCACCTGATCGACCACCTGTTGCAAAGTATTTTGAGGGGTATGCTCCATATTCCCACAAAATTTCAACAGGAGTAGGGCTGCTGAATATGTTATGCACACCAGTGCTAACAGGAGTATACCGGTGTATGAACAGAGAGGGAAGCGAAGCAAACGAACTCACAGACAGTATAACATAACATACACAGGAGGTGATGGAATAACTAATAAACACAAAGTGAACGGAGAAGCCCAAAGGCTCAGGAATTGGGTGTCTCCCTAGTGTCAGGAATGCTCAGATGGAATAGAACGGACAATGAAGCGAGGTGTAGTGATTTAACATGTGGAGCACCTGAAATGATGTTGCTAAGAGCAACAGAAAAAACCCCAAAGGGTTACCAACGGGTGTGGGAATAAACTCCTTGGTCAGAGATAGAAATATAGACACAAGGAGAGTATCCACAATCCTAACCCCCACTTGCAGGGCACAGGTTCAGCTTACTGCCACTAAACTGACACCTGGACGCCCTGCACAGTGAGGGAGGATTAAGCAAGCAGGTCTGAGAATACAGCCGCAAACCTGCTGGGTTCACAGAATAGCAAAAGAACCCCAGCAGGTCAAACAACTGACTCCAGTCTTACTGCTAGGACCGGATTGGCAGAATGAAGTACCGAATCCCAAGGCCTATTCGCAGTAAGCAACAAGTAAATACAAAGTCACACAGTACTAGCTAACTCTCTGGAACTGACTAACAAACAAAGATTCAGCAGCATTTGCCTAGCCTGAGAGGATGGTTTATATAGCAGGTGCTGTCCACGCCCCACTCAGACCTCACAGACTGTGAGCACAAAACCAGCGCCGGATTCCCTGCCGTGCACAGAGCCTGTAACCACTACACAGTAAAAACCCGGACCGGAGTATCAGCTGCGCTCAGGTTACTTCGCTAACACTTGCCTCCCGGTTGCCATGGCGACGTGGCAGCACAGAGCAGGAGATCCTAACAGTTAGAATGTAAGCACATATGCAAGTCAAAGCCACTGCACTGACGGGACGGGAGCAACACCTTCTATTTTGCCTCTGGGTGCCTGTTATGGACTTAAATCCCTGCCTGTCATTATGTAAAATATGTACAGGATCTACAGTAATAATAAAATAATTTATAGTGTCTCCATTAATAATGCAAGAAATCTTAGTGTCTCCATTGCTAATAAATTTCCCCCATTATGAATAGAACAGTTGTCACTACCCCCTTGTGCTGTATGCAAGTTGCACACACTGGATGCAGTTTCAGTTTACCTCCAAATCTTACAGGCTACTTGAGATATTTTTTAGAGAGGATGGCATTTACCTGTCATTAAACATTTTATGATTGGATATTTAAAAAAAAAAGGAAAAGAAAGTGTTGGATGATGAACTACCTCATGATTAATAGAATGAAAGTGGAAATGCACAAAACTAGCATTTGATAAATTTGCATTAAAACACTTCAATTTGCAATCTGTTCTCATTAAAATTATTTTTGGATTATAAAGCAAATGTTAATGTTTCTGTTTTTTGAACGCTTGAGTGGATATAATGAATTCTAAGGGGAGAATTAATTCTACTTGTAAATTGTATTTTTAATGGAAATTGCCCAAAAGTGCTGGTAAGTAGAACATGTACTTAAAATGTTGCATTTAATTTCTTTTATCAAAGCATAAAACATATTGCTTTCAACAGTACAAACAGTTATCTTTTCCCTGGATAAACACTGCTTTTTCAGTACTAACCAAATGCACAGAAAAAATGTACTAATTCACTGCATATAATGATTTGCATTATTTATTATTATTGTTATTATTATTATTATTATCCGTACTTTATTTCTCTTTCGCCGTCTGACGCCCTTCCCCCTCTTTCTCTGCTCCTTTTTTTTAAATTTGTTTCTTTTTTTTCCCTCTAGTGATCATGCTCATTGTGTCTTTGTCTCTTTTTCTCTTGCGCTCCTCTATTTCTTGCTCTCCTCCCTTGTTTTTAGACTTCAGTACCTTTGGCATATCCTCAGTTCTTCCACTTGTCATATTTACTAGAGTTTGGCACTTTTAATTTGTCTTAAACTGAAATTACTTGAACTAGGGGTTTTCAAATTAAACAGAGTTCCAACTCGAATCTTTACACCAAGTATAGATCTCACAATGATGTGCACAGTAATTTTCCAAAAACAAACCTGGATCTTGCGTGTTTTGGATAGAATTTAATAGACCCTCCCTTGTGATCAGGCACCATTCCACACTCAGTGGCGGACTTGTGAGTGAAATATAATTTGGGCCCCCATCCTCTATCCCAACCCAAGTTCACAATATGACACATGACAGTGGGTGACAGCGTAAGGCAGTGGGAGGCAAAGGTTGACATAGAGAGGTAGAGGGTGTCAACAAAAGGGAGAAGGTGACAGAGGAATACATGGTGAAGGCCGAGGGTGAGGGGAAGCAGTAGGTGACATAGAAAGACAGTGGGTGAGGGGGTCAAGCACAATGTCCTGCGCGGTTCCGAGAACATGTTCCTTGGTGGGGTCTGTGACAGGGGCCCCTATGTAACTTGGTGGGGTCTTATGCTTTCCTTAGTTTGGCACTAAGTCATGGAGACTCCAACAGTGGCAGTTACACCGGGTGTAAGTAGCTGCGATCATCAGCGCTGACAGGTAGCAGAACTATATCAGTCCAGCACACACAAAGCCAGACCTGCCTACCTAAGATAAGGGGCAGGTCCCTCAGACAGTGGGACCCACCCTGCTCTCTGCACTGGTCCATTCATCTAACACTGCTCAAAATAGTCTGCGTGCAGGCCAGGGGATAACTCATTCCTGGTTTGGGCAGCAGTGGGTACCTCAGTACTCAGGGGTCACGGTGCAATGCACCTACTGCATTAATAGTAATTCTTCCTCTGTTCACACTGAAGAGTGGAGGGAGAGGGTATGGGAATGTATAAAAAATGCCATTAGGACATCTTAAGGATACTATTAGGGTGCCATTAGGATGGGCAGAGAGAGGTGTAGTAGGTACTGTAGTTGGAGTGGGCGGATAGGGTGGCTACAAATATCATTGTAAACTACTGTGTATGTGTTTGCCCATCTGAGTATTACGGTATATATGGGCACTGCTGATTTAATGCATGAGCACAGCTACTATAATCACATGGCTATGCTTTGTTGCTGCAATGTTCTCTATATGGGTGGTCTTCAGTATGCCGGCTCTTGGGATCCCGGCGCACAGTATACCGGCGCTGGGATCCCGACAGCCGGCATACCGACACTTATTCTCACTCGTGGGGGTCCACGACCCCCCTGGAGGGAGAATAAAATAGCGTGACCGTGCCCGTAGCGTGGCGAGCGCAGCGAGCCCGCAAGGGGCTTATTTGCGCTTGCCACACTGTCGGTAAGCCGGCGGTCGGGCTCCCGGCGCCGGTATGCTGGTCGCCGGGAGCCCAACCACCTGCAGATCATAGTGAACCACTCTATATTATATGGCAGTCACTGCAGTGCTCTCTGTATTGCATGGTAGGCACTGATGTTCTCTATTATATGTCACACTTTGTATTATATGGCAGTCACAACAACGCTCTGTGTATTGTATAATGATCACTGTGATGCTCTGTGTTCTATGTTGCTCACTAGGATGCTCTGTATAATGTATGGCAGTCATTGTTATGCCATGTGCACTAAAATTCAGTCATCATGCTTTCTATGTTAGATTGCAGTCAAGATGATGTTTTATCTTTCTATGGAAGTCACTTTTATTCTTTATATGTTATATGGTGGTTATGGTGATGCTTTATATACTGTATGGTTCACACTTCTAATGTACTTCTGTACTGTATGGCAGTCACTGTTATGCCTTATGTGTTATATGATGATCACAGTGATGCTCTCTGTACTATATGGCTGTCACTCTAAGGCTTTTTGTACTTTATGGTGGTCAACGTTATAATCTCTGCATTTTATAGTAAGTTGGCCTCTGTGGAGGGTAGTGTAGGCAGTGATACTTAGACAATGGAACCTGCACTGATAGTTCATCTGTGTCGCTGCTAATGATTTCTCTATAACTGCTCCATGTAAAAGTGAAAACATTCTGGGCATCCCAGAACCACAGAAGAACTAGGTAGCTCTTTTACCATTATGTAACAGCAGAATAATGTCAGTGTTAAAATCTATAAACATGTACAATCTAATATTTGTTTTCAAGCAGGAATTGATCATTCATGTTGCAATATATGTCAAGTCAAAGTCAAAAATTGGGATTTGCAGGTCCATCTGTATTTAAAAGAATATCTAAAATGGAACATATTGTATTATATGCTAATAGTCATAGCTAAGCTCTGAAACCAAGGGAGACTACTCTCACCCCCACTAAATGTATGTACAGTATATGGGGAGGAAGAACACCGGTGTGTGTGTGTGTGTGTGTGTGTGTGTGTGTGTGTGTGTGTGTGTGTGTGTGTGGTATTTCTTTTTAAGAATGGGATGCTGCTCATGGGCGAGTGTTGTTTGCTTGCTCCTTAGGATTTGCCAGCCAGCTACTGCAGGACACTAAAACATTTCAAGCTAGTGGTTCTGGCACTCATACCACTCAAATTTCTCCCATGCTGATGAAATGAAAAGAATAGAGAATTATCATAACCAGCCTCATAGGATTAAGTAAACTCTTAAAGTTGCTCAATACAATGTTTTCTGAGCTTTTTCCATATAACAGGGGGGGGGATCTGTTGAGTACTGAATCTTTCTAAGCATTGGGTATGCGTTACCAGCTGCTGGGATCCCGGCGGTCAGCATACCGTCCCCGGGATCCCTGCAGCTGAATGCAAGCGGAGGGGGGGATGGCGAGCACAACAAAGCCTATTGAGAGCTCGCTTCGCTCGCCACTCAGTGGGATTGGTGGCTCGCTGTGCTTGCCAAAGGTTCTATTGCCAATTTATGGGTGTCATGGACACCCGAGAGTGGTAATATAGCCTGTGGGTCCAGTCGGCATTCCATGGGGCGGCATTTCTAGCATACAGGATTCCGGCATCGGCATGCTGACCACCGGGATCCCGAGCGCTGGTAAGCAAGAAAGGACCTACTTTATGTGAAATAATTTAGTACCATTGACTTCATTGTGGCTGATAATACGGTGCTTCTCCTCTACACATTATAACCACTAACAGATGGCGTTCCGCCACCTCATGTATGAAGTATTCCTCATACCTCTGAAATTGTATGCTCATTTTGACAATAATTACCTTTTGTTTCATGTCATTATACATTCTGTGGCTTGCATTTATTTGTGTCATGATCACCTTGTTTTATAGTGCTGCGTAATGTGTTGGTGCTTTATAAATAAAAATAATAGTAGTGAGTCAGGGACTTAAGTTACAATAACATAAAGTAACTGCAGTTATTAATTGAGACCTTTTAGCTATTATTTTATGATTTAATGCTTAATGTTCTGAAAATTATTTTATTATTATCAATTATTTTCAGGGTTTTTTTTATACTTGTTTATCCATGTCAGTATTGTGATGTATGAAGATGCAATTGGCAAATCTTTTAAAAATATATTAACTATTAATATATATATATTTATGAAGTTGTGATATTCTTTTGAGCAGTCCCAGAACACTGATTGGCTGTCCTTAACATGTAGAAAGGGACCTATTAATCAAACGTGAGTGTCATAGATTACAGCGCTGGAGATATTTTCATTAATTTCAAACTGTACTTCAGATGATAATATTTCTGATGAGGTGGTTGGAAAACTTCCATTTGACACAATTCCATGCAGATTTGAATATGCAGAGATGTACAGTCTTCTTTATGTAGCTAGAATGTCGATATACAAATTGGTGACAATGAGATCGAGGACACTGTTAGGTTAAACATGGCATGTCTTTATGCTAATATTGCGATTGAAAGAATTTTAAGTGTTGACTTCACAACTTTAAACATGATAGTTAACATTTTAATTAGTGACAAAATTAATGATAGTTGTTAACATTTTGAATGTCAAAAATACATATTTAATCCCTGTGGCTATGTCAAAAACTATTCTTTGTTCTACTAGTATAATACTGTATTTCTTTTGCCACTGAACTTGTTTCAGTAATGTCAAGGGATTGTTTATATTTAAGAGCTATTACTGTTATATTGTAAATATATAACCATAGCTGAGACATACTCTTTAAGGATCAAGAGAAAAACAAAGTTAATACTGGGCACTGTGGATTTGGGGCTCTATTTACTAAGCCTTGGATGGAGATAAGGTGGATGCAGATAAAGCCAATCAACTACAAACTGCCATTTCACAGCCTGGGTTTGAAAAATGACAGTTAGGAGCTGATTGACTGGTACTTTATCTCGGGTGTGGTTCATTAGGTCGACATGAGTTTCGTCGACATACACTGGGTTGACCACGTTTGGTCAACATGCATTAGGCCAACATGGTCACTAGGTCAACATGGTCATTAGGTTGACATGTGGTAGGTCAACATGGAAAAAGGTCGACATGAGTTTTTTTTAACTTTTTTGGTGTCATTTTCTTCGTAAAGTGACTGGTAACTAGAGATGAGCGCCTGAAATTTTTCGGGTTTTGTGTTTTGGTTTTGGGTTCGGTTCCGCGGCCGTGTTTTGGGTTCGACCGCGTTTTGGCAAAACCTCACCGAATTTTTTTTGTCGGATTCGGGTGTGTTTTGGATTCGGGTGTTTTTTTTCAAAAAACCCTAAAAAACAGCTTAAATCATAGAATTTGGGGGTCATTTTGATCCCAAAGTATTATTAACCTCAAAAACCATAATTTCCACTCATTTTCTGTCTATTCTGAATACCTCACACCTCACAATATTATTTTTAGTCCTAAAATTTGCACCGAGGTCGCTGTGTGAGTAAGATAAGCGACCCTAGTGGCCGACACAAACACCGGGCCCATCTAGGAGTGGCACTGCAGTGTCACGCAGGATGTCCCTTCCAAAAAACCCTCCCCAAACAGCACATGACGCAAAGAAAAAAAGAGGCGCAATGAGGTAGCTGTGTGAGTAAGATTAGCGACCCTAGTGGCCGACACAAACACCGGGCCCATCTAGGAGTGGCACTGCAGTGTCACGCAGGATGTCCCTTCCAAAAAACCCTCCCTAAACAGCACATGACACAAAGAAAAAAAGAGGCGCAATGAGGTAGCTGACTGTGTGAGTAAGATAAGCGACCCTAGTGGCCGACACAAACACCGGGCCCATCTAGGAGTGTCACTGCAGTGTCACGCAGGATGTCCCTTCCAAAAAACCCTCCCCAAACAGCACATGACGCAAAGAAAAAAAGAGGCGCAATGAGGTAGCTGACTGTGTGAGTAAGATAAGCGACCCTAGTGGCTGACACAAACACCGGGCCCATCTAGTAGTGGCACTGCAGTGTCACGCAGGATGTCCCTTCCAAAAAACCCTCCCCAAACAGCACATGATGCAAAGAAAAAAAGAGGCGCAATGAGGTAGCTGACTGTGTGAGTAAGATTAGCGACCCTAGTGGCCGACACAAACACCGGGCCCATCTAGGAGTGGCACTGCAGTGTCACGCAGGATGGCCCTTCCAAAAAACCCTCCCCAAACAGCACATGACGCAAAGAAAAAAAGAGGCGCAATGAGGTAGCTGACTGTGTGAGTAAGATAAGCGACCCTAGTGGCCGACACAAACACCGGGCCCATCTAGGAGTGGCACTGCAGTGTCACGCAGGATGTCCCTTCCAAAAAACCCTCCCCAAACAGCACATGACGCAAAGAAAAAAAGAGGCGCAATGAGGTAGCTGTGTGAGTAAGATTAGCGACCCTAGTGGCCGACACAAACACCGGGCCCATCTAGGAGTGTCACTGCAGTGTCACGCAGGATGTCCCTTCCAAAAAACCCTCCCCAAACAGCACATGACGCAAAGAAAAAAAGAGGCGCAATGAGGTAGCTGACTGTGTGAGTAAGATAAGCGACCCTAGTGGCCGACACAAACACCGGGCCCATCTAGGAGTGTCACTGCAGTGTCACGCAGGATGTCCCTTCCAAAAAACCCTCCCCAAACAGCACATGACGCAAAGAAAAAAAGAGGCGCAATGAGGTAGCTGACTGTGTGAGTAAGATAAGCGACCCTAGTGGCCGACACAAACACCGGGCCCATCTAGGAGTGGCACTGCAGTGTCACGCAGGATGTCCCTTCCAAAAAACCCTCCCCAAACAGCACATGACGCAAAGAAAAAAAGAGGCGCAATGAGGTAGCTGTGTGAGTAAGATTAGTGACCCTAGTGGCCGACACAAACACCGGGCCCATCTAGGAGTGGCACTGCAGTGTCACGCAGGATGGCCCTTCCAAAAAACCCTCCCCAAACAGCACATGACGCAAAGAAAAATAAAAGAAAAAAGAGGTGCAAGATGGAATTGTCCTTGGGCCCTCCCACCCACCCTTATGTTGTATAAACAGGACATGCACACTTTAACCAACCCATCATTTCAGTGACAGGGTCTGCCACACGACTGTGACTGATATGACGGGTTGGTTTGGACCCCCCCCAAAAAAGAAGCAATTAATCTCTCCTTGCACAAACTGGCTCTACAGAGGCAAGATGTCCACCTCATCATCATCCTCCGATATATCACCGTGTACATCCCCCTCCTCACAGATTATCAATTCGTCCCCACTGGAATCCACCATCTCAGCTCCCTGTGTACTTTGTGGAGGCAATTGCTGCTGGTCAATGTCTCCGCGGAGGAATTGATTATAATTCATTTTAATGAACATCATCTTCTCCACATTTTCTGGATGTAACCTCGTACGCCGATTGCTGACAAGGTGAGCGGCGGCACTAAACACTCTTTCGGAGTACACACTTGTGGGAGGGCAACTTAGGTAGAATAAAGCCAGTTTGTGCAAGGGCCTCCAAATTGCCTCTTTTTCCTGCCAGTATAAGTACGGACTGTGTGACGTGCCTACTTGGATGCGGTCACTCATATAATCCTCCACCATTCTTTCAATGTTGAGAGAATCATATGCAGTGACAGTAGACGACATGTCCGTAATCGTTGTCAGGTCCTTCAGTCCGGACCAGATGTCAGCATCAGCAGTCGCTCCAGACTGCCCTGCATCACCGCCAGCGGGTGGGCTCGGAATTCTGAGCCTTTTCCTCGCACCCCCAGTTGCGGGAGAATGTGAAGGAGGAGATGTTGACAGGTCGCGTTCTGCTTGACTTGACAATTTTCTCACCAGCAGGTCTTTCAACCCCAGCAGACTTGTGTCTGCCGGAAAGAGAGATCCAAGGTAGGCTTTAAATCTAGGATCGAGCACGGTGGCCAAAATGTAGTGCTCTGATTTCAACAGATTGACCACCCGTGAATCCTTGTTAAGCGAATTAAGGGCTCCATCCACAAGTCCCACATGCCTAGCGGAATCGCTCCGTGTTAGCTCCTCCTTCAATGTCTCCAGCTTCTTCTGCAAAAGCCTGATGAGGGGAATGACCTGACTCAGGCTGGCAGTGTCTGAACTGACTTCACGTGTGGCAAGTTCAAAGGGCATCAGAACCTTGCACAACGTTGAAATCATTCTCCACTGTGCTTGAGACAGGTGCATTCCACCTCCTATATCGTGCTCAATTGTATAGGCTTGAATGGCCTTTTGCTGCTCCTCCAACCTCTGAAGCATATAGAGGGTTGAATTCCACCTCGTTACCACTTCTTGCTTCAGATGATGGCAGGGCAGGTTCAGTAGTTTTTGGTGGTGCTCCAGTCTTCTGTACGTGGTGCCTGTACGCCGAAAGTGTCCCGCAATTCTTCTGGCCACCGACAGCATCTCTTGCACGCCCCTCTCGTTTTTTAAAAAATTCTGCACCACCAAATTCAAGGTATGTGCAAAACATGGGACGTGCTGGAATTTGCCCATATTTAATGCACACACAATATTGCTGGCGTTGTCCGATGCCACAAATCCACAGGAGAGTCCAATTGGGGTAAGCCATTCCGCGATGATCTTCCTCAGTTGCCGTAAGAGGTTTTCAGCTGTGTGCGTATTCTGGAAAGCGGTGATACAAAGCGTAGCCTGCCTAGGAAAGAGTTGGCGTTTGCGAGATGCTGCTACTGGTGCCGCCGCTGCTGTTCTTGCGGCGGGAGTCCATACATCTACCCAGTGGGCTGTCACAGTCATATAGTCCTGACCCTGCCCTGCTCCACTTGTCCACATGTCCGTGGTTAAGTGGACATTGGGTCCAGCTGCATTTTTTAGGACACTGGTGAGTCTTTTTCTGAGGTCCGTGTACATTTTCGGTATCGCCTGCCTAGAGAAGTGGAACCTAGATGGTATTTGGTAACGGGGGCACACTGCCTCAATAAATTGTCTAGTTCCCTGTGAACTAACGGCGGATACCGGACGCACGTCTAACACCAACATAGTTGTCAAGGCCTCAGTTATCCGCTTTGCAGCAGGATGACTGCTGTGATATTTCATCTTCCTCGCAAAGGACTGTTGAACAGTCAATTGCTTACTGGAAGTAGTACAAGTGGGCTTACGACTTCCCCTCTGGGATGACCATCGACTCCCAGCAGCAACAACAGCAGCGCCAGCAGCAGTAGGCGTTACACGCAAGGATGCATCGGAGGAATCCCAGGCAGGAGAGGACTCGTCAGAATTGCCAGTGACATGGCCTGCAGGACTATTGGCATTCCTGGGGAAGGAGGAAATTGACACTGAGGGAGTTGGTGGGGTGGTTTGCGTGAGCTTGGTTACAAGAGGAAGGGATTTACTGGTCAGTGGACTGCTTCCGCTGTCACCCAAAGTTTTTGAACTTGTCACTGACTTATTATGAATGCGCTGCAGGTGACGTATAAGGGAGGATGTTCCGAGGTGGTTAACGTCCTTACCCCTACTTATTACAGCTTGACAAAGGGAACACACGGCTTGACACCTGTTGTCCGCATTTCTGTTGAAATAGTTCCACACCGAAGAGCTGATTTTTTTGGTATTTCACCAGGCATGTCAACGGCCATATTCCTCCCACGGACAACAGGTGTCTCCCCGGGTGCCTGACTTAAACAAACCACCTCACCATCAGAATCCTCCTGGTCAATTTCCTCCCCAGCGCCAGCAACACCCATATCCTCCTCATCCTGGTGTACTTCAACACTGACATCTTCAATCTGACTATCAGGAACTGGACTGCGGGTGCTCCTTCCAGCACTTGCAGGGGGCGTGCAAATGGTGGAAGGCGCATGCTCTTCACGTCCAGTGTTGGGAAGGTCAGGCATCGCAACCGACACAATTGGACTCTCCTTGTGGATTTGGGATTTCGAAGAACGCACAGTTCTTTGCGGTGCTTTTGCCAGCTTGAGTCTTTTCAGTTTTCTAGCGAGAGGCTGAGTGCTTCCATCCTCATGTGAAGCTGAACCACTAGCCATGAACATAGGCCAGGGCCTCAGCCGTTCCTTGCCACTCCGTGTGGTAAATGGCATATTGGCAAGTTTACGCTTCTCCTCCGACAATTTTATTTTAGGTTTTGGAGTCCTTTTTTTACTGATATTTGGTGTTTTGGATTTGACATGCTCTGTACTATGACATTGGGCATCGGCCTTTGCAGACGACGTTGCTGGCATTTCATCGTCTCGGCCATGACTAGTGGCAGCAGCTTCAGCACGAGGTGGAAGTGGATCTTGATCTTTCCCTAATTTTGGAACCTCAACATTTTTGTTCTCCATATTTTAATAGGCACAACTAAAAGGCACCTCAGGTAAACAATGGAGATGGATGGATACTAGTATACAATTATGAATGGACTGCCGAGTGCCGACACAGAGGTAGCTACAGCCGTGGACTACCGTACTGTACTGTGTCTGCTGCTAATATAGACTGGATGATAATGAGATGTAGTATGTATAAAGAAGAAAGAAAAAAAAACCACGGGTAGGTGGTATACAATTATGGATGGACTGCCGAGTGCCGACACAGAGGTAGCTACAGCCGTGGACTACCGTACTGTACTGTGTCTGCTGCTAATATAGACTGGATGATAATGAGATGTAGTATGTATGTATAAAGAAGAAAGAAAAAAAAACCACGGGTAGGTGGTATACAATTATGGATGGACTGCCGAGTGCCGACACAGAGGTAGCTACAGCCGTGGACTACCGTACTGTACTGTGTCTGCTGCTAATATAGACTGGATGATAATGAGATGTAGTATGTATGTATAAAGAAGAAAGAAAAAAAACCACGGGTAGGTGGTATACAATTATGGATGGACTGCCGAGTGCCGAAACAGAGGTAGCTACAGCCGTGGACTACCGTACTGTACTGTGTCTGCTGCTAATATAGACTGGTTGATAATGAGATGTAGTATGTATAAAGAAGAAAGAAAAAAAACCACGGGTAGGTGGTATACAATTATGGATGGACTGCCAAGTGCCGACACAGAGGTAGCTACAGCCGTGGTCTACCGTACTGTACTGTGTCTGCTGCTAATATAGACTGGATGATAATGAGATGTAGTATGTATGTATAAAGAAGAAAGAAAGAAAAACCACGGGTAGGTGGTATACAATTATGGATGGAGTGCCGACACAGAGGTAGCTACAGCCGTGGACTACCGTACTGTACTGTGTCTGCTGCTAATATAGACTGGTTGATAATGAGATGTAGTATGTATAAAGAAGAAAGAAAAAAAAACCACGGGTAGGTGGTATACAATTATGGATGGACTGCCAAGTGCCGACACAGAGGTAGCTACAGCCGTGGACTACCGTACTGTACTGTGTCTGCTGCTAATATAGACTGGATGATAATGAGATGTAGTATGTATGTATAAAGAAGAAAGAAAAAAAAACACGGGTAGGTGGTATACAATTATGGACGGACTGCCGAGTGCCGACACAGAGGTAGCTACAGCCGTGGACTACCGTACTGTACTGTGTCTGCTGCTAATATAGACTGGATGATAATGAGATGTAGTATGTATAAAGAAGAAAGAAAAAAAAACCACGGGTAGGTGGTATACAATTATGGACGGACTGCTGAGTGCAAACACAGAGGTAGCTACAGCCGTGGACTACCGTACTGTACTGTGTTTGCTGCTAATATAGACTGGATGATAATGAGATGTAGTATGTATAAAGAAGAAAGAAAAAAAAAACCACGGGTAGGTGGTATACAATTATGGATGGACTGCCGAGTGCCGACACAGAGGTAGCTACAGCCGTGGACTACCGTACTGTACTGTGTCTGCTGCTAATATAGACTGGATGATAATGAGATGTAGTATGTATAAAGAAGAAAGAAAAAAAAAAACACGGGTAGGTGGTATACAATTATGGATGGACTGCCGAGTGCCGACACAGAGGTAGCTACAGCCGTGAACTACCGTACTGTGTCTGCTGCGACTGGATGATAAATAATGATATAAAATATATATATATATATCACTACTGCAGCCGGACAGGTATATATTATATAATGACGGACCTGCTGGACACTGTCTGTCAGCAGAATGAGTTTTTTTATAGAATAAAAAAAAAAACACCACACAAGTCACACGACGAGTGTTTAACTTTTTCAGGCAATCACAATATAGTATACTATACTGGTGGTCAGTGTGGTCAGGTCACTGGTCAGTCACACTGGCAGTGGCACTCCTGCCTGCAGCAAAAGTGTGCACTGTTTAATTTTAATAATATGTATGTACTCCTGGCTCCTGCTATAACCTATAACTGCTCCCCAGTCTCCCCCACAATTAAGCTTTGTGAGCACAGTCAGATATTATACATAGATGATGCAGCACACTGGGCTGAGCACAGATATGGTATGTGACTGAGTCACTGTGTATCGTTTTTTTCAGGCAGAGAACGGATTATATTAAATAAAACTGCACTGGTGGTCACTGGTCAGTGGTCAGTCACTAGTAAACTCTGCACTCTCTAGTACTCCTAAGCTCCAGTAAATCAAGTGTCTCTGTCTCAATCTCACTCTCTCTCTTCTAATCTAAATGGAGAGGACGCCAGCCACGTCCTCTCCCTATCAATCTCAATGCACGTGTGAAAATGGCGGCGACGCGCGGCTCCTTATATAGAATCCGAGTCTCGCGATAGAATCCGAGCCTCGCGAGAATCCGACAGCGTCATGATGACGTTCGGGCGCGCTCGGGTTAACCGAGCAAGGCGGGAAGATCCGAGTCGCTCGGACCCGTGTAAAAAAACATGAAGTTCGGGCGGGTTCGGATTCCGAGGAACCGAACCCGCTCATCTCTACTGGTAACCCCAATTAGTGCACCATGTCCCTTCACATGGCTCGCTTCGCTCGCCATGCTTCGGGCAAGGTGTCTTGCTCCGCTACCACTGCGCTCGGCACAGGTTACTGGGGCAGATGTATTAACCTGGAGAAGGCATAAGGAAGTGATAAACCAGTGATATTTGCAAGGTGATAAAGGCACCAGCCAATCAGATCATACTGTTAATTTACATATTGGAGCTGATTGGCTGGTGCCTTTATCACCTTGCACATATCACTGGTTTATCACTTCCTTATGTCTTCTCCAGGTTAATACATCTGCCCCACTGTTCCCAATTGTAGTCCACGTGGATCATTAAGTATGAAAAAGGTCAAAAAAGTGGGGGGGAAAAAACAAAACTCATGTCGACCTTTTTCATGTCGACCTAATGACCATGTTGACCTAGCAATCACGTCGACCTAATGCATGTCGACACAATGTATGTCGACCTAACTCATGTCGACCTAATGTCCGCCATCCCTTTATCTCCATGCACGTTATCTCCATCCAATGCTTACTAAATAGAACCCTAAATCTCTTTGATTACCTATGAAAGGCAGTGAGAGAGAGATTTTTCAAATTAGATCACTGAGGCAAGATGAGGAATTGATTTTAAATCAAAATGGTGTAGAGATGTGTTCTTATCCATCCAACGTTTTTGCGCTACGTGTTGCAAGACACATGGTGCGGCTTAGTCTCATTTTTATGGCACACTAAACAAGTCTTTCTGGCACCATTTTAAGTTAGTGAGGGGCGGGCACATCTGTAAATTACTTTTTAACACATCTGCGGCAGCCTAAAATGCAATTCACTTAGTAGAAAGAAAGAAAAAGATGTAAATAGTAATGTACAAATTATATTATTAAAAAAACATACTTTTTCAGGTGTAGATATACAGTATCTTACTATTGTATCCACACCTACTTGAAAAGTAAATATCCATGTGCTGATTAATAGTTTGTATGTATATACTGTATAGACACATACAAACATTACTGGCCAAACATTTTTATTAAAAAAATCTATGCAATTTAATATCTAAAATAATTGAAAAAAATTGATATCATAAAATCATTTTATTTATCAAAATTTGATCTACATTTTTGGCTCATCAATGTAGCCACCTTCTGCAGATATAACTGCTGCTCACACTCATGGCACTCTTTCTACAGTGAAAATGAAATATATTGGGGGAGATTCAAATGTTTGAAGTCAGTTGGGAGTCTGTTTTTTCCTATCTAATAGACAGGAAAGAACAGACACCCAACCGACTTTTCAAACATTTGAATTCCACCCATTGTTTGGAAAGTTTTTCCCAACACTGTTGCAGAAGATCACACAAATCTCTTGCACTTGTTGGTTGATTTTCTTTCTCCTTTATGTGCAGTTCATTCCAAACCAGCTCCATGGAGTCTAAGGGTTCTATGTTCTAAGCCTTGGATGGAGATAAAGTACCAGCCAATCAGCTCCTAAATGTTATTTTTCAAACCTAGCATGTGACATGCAGTTAGTAAGTAATTGGCTGGTACTTTATCTCCATCCACTTTATCTCCATCCAAAGCTTAGTAAATAGACCCCTAAGTCTTGAGACTGTAGGGATCATGATTTGAAACCCACAGTCTTTTGCTTCTCTTTGAATATAGTTTTAACATAAAGTAGCCTGTAGGTATGTTTTGGTCCATTGTATTGCTGTAGGATGAATCCTTAAAATAGGTGAAGACCAGAGGTTATTGCATGGTGCTGCAAAAAACTGCAGCATCCCTTTTGGTTCAAAGTGGTAGTCACCCTGTGCAAGTATGGGATCCACCAAAGAGCCCCAGACCATCACATTTTCTCCTCCATTTTTGACACTGTGAGGTAAACTGTGGGAGTTCTATTTAAGATGGGATGTTGCCCATAGCAACCAATTCGGCCTCTCCACAGCACCGAGAGTGTTCACCAAGGTGATGGCAGAGATGATGGTCTTCCTCCGCAGACAGGGGGTGAACATAATCCCATAACTGGACGATCTGCTGATAAAGGCGTCGTCCAGGGAGAAGCTGTTGCAGTCCATTGTTCCCACGACTCATCTGCTCAGGGAACACGGTTGGATCCTGAATTTTCCAAAATCACATTTGGAGCCGACCAGGAGGTTGTCTTTAATGGGAATGATCCTCGACATGGAAGTGCAGAGGGTGTTTCTTCCGGTGGAGAAAGCGTTGGTGATACAAACAATGGTCCGGGATGTCCTGAAGCCAGCCCGGGTTTCGGTTCATCAGTGCATTCGCCTTCTGGGAAAGATGGTGGCCTCTTACGAGGCTCTACAGTACGGAAGGTTTCATGCTCGGGACTTCCAACTGGATCTCCTGGACAAGTGGTTGGGATCTCATCTACACATGCACCAGAGAATACGTCTGTCGCCGAAAGCCAGGATATCACTCCTCCGGTGGCTGCAACTACCTCACCTTCTGGAGGGCCGTGGGTTCGGGATTCAGGACGGGATTCTTCTAACCACGTATGCAAGTCTCCGAGGCTGGGGTGCAGTCACTCAGGGTGAAACCTTCAAATGAAGGTGGTCAAGCCTGGAATTCAGCCTTCCAATAAACATTCTGGAACTAAGAGCCATCTACAATAGTCTTCTCCAAGCGGCCCATCTTCTGCAAGATCGAGCCATTCAAGTGTAGTCAGACAATGTAATGACAGTGGCTTACATAAACCGACAGGGTGGAACGAAGAGCAGGGCTGCAATGTCAGAGGTAACAAGAATCATCCTCTGGGCAGAAAAACATGCATTGGCGCTGTCAGCAATCTTCATTCCAGGAGTAGACCACTGGGAAGCGGACTTCCTCAGCAGACACGATCTCCATCCAGGAGAGTGGGGACTCTATCCGGAGGTGTTCACGGAGGTAACAGATCTTTTGGGTGTACCTCAGATAGACATGATGGCCTCTCGTCTCAACAAGAAGCTTTGGTGTTATTGTACCAGGTAACGGCACCCACAAGCCGTCGTGGTGGATGCCCTATTGACTCCGTGGGTGTTCCAGTCAGTGTACATGTTTTCTCCACTTCCACTCATTCCAAGAGTTCTAAATCTCATAAGGAGAACAAGAGTTCAGGCAATCCTCGTTGCTCCGGACTGGCCAATAAGGGCTTGGTACGCTGATCTTCTGGATCTACTGCTAGAAGAGTCAAGGCCTCTTTCTCTTCAGGAGGACCTGCTGCAGCAGGGGCCATTCGCTTATCAAGACTTACCGCGGCTACGTTTGATGGCATGGAGGTTGAATGCCAGATTTTAGCTCGGAAGGGCATTCCGAACAAGGTTATTCCTACCCAGATACAGGCTAGGAAATTAGTAATGTCTAAACATTACCATCGTATTTGGAAAAAATATGTATATTGGTGTGAGTCCAAGTAGTTTCCTATGGTGGAGTTTCAACTGGGACGTTTTGTCTTCTTCCTGCAAGCAGGTGTGGATATGGGCTTGAGGTTGGGATCCGTAAAGGTCCAGATTTCGGCCCTATCCATTTTCTTCCAGAAACAATTGGCTTCCCTTCCTGAGGTTCAGACTTTCTTGAAAGGGGTTTTGCACATCCAGCCTCACTTTGTGCCGCCTACGGTGCCCTAAGATCTTAACATGGTGTAACAGTTGCTCCAATCGGATTGGTTCGAACCTCTACCGGAGGTTGAGGTCAAGTTTCTTACGTGGAAGGTGTTGACTTTGTTGGCCTTAGCTTCTACTAGACGTGAGTTGGGGGCTTTGTCTTGTAAGAGCCCCTACTTGATCTTCCATGAAGATAGAGCTGAGCTCCAGACACGTGAGCAGTTCCTTCCGAAGGTTGTGTCGGCATTTTATATCAACAAACCTATTGTGGTGCCAGTTGCTACTGACTCCTCAATTTCATCAAAGTCCTTGGATGTTGTAAGGGCTCTGAAAATCTATGTGAAGAGGTCT
Source organism: Pseudophryne corroboree (assembly GCF_028390025.1). Classification (NCBI taxonomy): domain Eukaryota; kingdom Metazoa; phylum Chordata; class Amphibia; order Anura; family Myobatrachidae; genus Pseudophryne; species Pseudophryne corroboree. The sequence goes on from NC_086448.1 coordinate 437,845,008, forward strand.
GCTCATCACAGAAAATCGGACTCTGTTTGTCCTGTTTGATCCCAAGAAACTTGGGTGTCCTGCTTCTAAGCAGGCTATCTCTCGCTGGATCAGGTTCACAATCCAGCATGCATATTCTATGGCAGGCTTGCCATGTCCTACATCTGTTAAGGCCCACTCTACTCGCAAGGTGGGTTCTTCCTGGGCGGCTGCCTGGGGTATCTCGGCTTTATAACTTTGCCGAGTGGCTACTTGGTCTGGGTCGAACACGTTTGCAAAGTTCTACAAGTTCAATACTTTGACCAAACTTCAGGTCCTCAGAGGCCAATCAGTTCTGCAGGAGCCTCTGCGCTCTTCCTCCCATTCTTGGAGCTTTGGTACATCCCCATGGTACTAATGTGGACCCCAGCATCCTCTAGGACGTAAGAGAAAATAGGATTTGAATTACCTACCAGTAAATCCTTTTCTCGTAGTCTGTAGACGATGCTGGGCACCCGCCTAGCGCTTCGTTATCCTGCAGTGGTTACTTAGTTCAGTACTGCTTTGTTCTTTGTTAAGTACTGCGTTCTGACGTGATTCAGTCATGTTATTCAGCCATTGCTGAGTTTCAAGCTTGTTAGCTTGGTTTGCCCGGTTTGTGTGAGCTGGTGTGAATCTCGCCACTACAGTATCTGTGTAAATTCCTTCTCTCGAAGTTGTCCGTCTCCTCGGGCACAGTTCCTATACTGAGTCTGGTAGGAGGGGCATAGAGGGAGGTGCCAGCCCACACTCTCAAACTCTTAAAGTGCAAGTGGCTCCTAGTGGACCCCTGTATACCCCATGGTACTAATGTGGACCCCAGCATCCTCTATGGACTACGAGAAAATGATTTACCGGTAGGTAATTAAAATCCTGTTATCTAAAATTAATATAGGATGAAATAAAGTAAGATAAAAAAAAAACAAATGGGTACCAGGAAAATAACCTAAATAACAGTGCCCATGTATTTCTAATAATAAATAAATGCCACAATAGGAATAAGCTATTCAATACAATACCATAGAATTTTCATTATAAGTTCAGGTTTCAAAGAGGATCTGGCACTTAGCAATAAATTAAACTTCTTTTACTCCAGCAACAATTTAACTTTACATATAACTTATAGATGCTTAGTTCATGTTTTATGGGACCATGATTTCCTCTGTTTAAGAGCCTTTGTATTCAGGTGTAGCCATGTTTGAAGTTATAACACCACATGGTTAAACTGCTCCAAGTAGCATTATTCCCAAAACAACACAGATGAGTGTTCCAAAGCCCAAAAAAGTCCTTTAAGAAATTCTTCAAAGGACTTTTTTGCTTTGGACCACTCATCTGTGTTGAATGTGGGGGGAATGTGGTGAGTAACATACTGGAGCCTGCACTCGTGGCGGGGGTGGGGGAGGGTGTTTAATAACACACTAGAACGTAACCTCCGGGAGTCTGTCATGGGGTGGCTCAGTGGCTGGGAGTAACACGCGGGTGGCGAGAGTTTGCGGCAGGGGGGTTGTGTGTGTGTGTGTGTGTGTGTGTGTAAACTGCAGGAGTCTGCAATCGCGTAGGGGGCGTGGGTGTCTTACATGCGGGACCCAGTTTCACTTACACACAGAAGCCGGCTGATAGCAGTTGAGGGCCTGCGGCATCTCTGCTCCTCGTCTCTTATGGAAGAGGAGGGGCTCGGGTGAGTTAAGGGAATAATAAGGAAGGCATTCTTTCATCGGCAGTGTGTGATGCTGGCTGCCCTCCAGTGGCCGGCGCTCATAGGCAGGTGCCTAATGGTAGTGCCGGCCCTGGGAAGGTAAGTATATTTATCTTTCCCCAATGGCCCCCTAGCCCTCCCTTCTAGCAAGCTAAATCTAACCCTCCCCCCACCCACAGCCTAACCCTCCCCGGTGGTGTCTAAACCCAACCCCTCCTCCCCGCAGCCTAAACCTAACCCTCCCCCCCCCATGCAGCCTAACCCTAACCTTTCCCAGGGGTGCCTAAACCTAACGCCCCAGCCCCACAGCCACATGACTTATGTTCTGCTATAGAAAATGCTGTTCTTCAGATGGAAATTTGCAACTAATAACTTTTTCCTCTAAAATACAAAATGCGCCAAGTGGGTATTCTTTAACTTTAACAGCCCTGTACAGATTCAAATATATCCTCCTCATACACCTTTCCATTTTTGCTTCATTTGGTACAAAATGATTAGCATGGCAAAGACGCTTCACCCCGAGTAGTGATTGGATGGATTCCAAAAAGGTGTGGCTGTCGAAAATTCCATTGCTTGGCTAATATGGCCATATGACTTAAATGGGAAAAGTTGTATGCGAACACATCTCAAAATAGATAGAAAAACAGACGGACTAGCTACTGTGCTAGAGAGGGAGTGGGAGAGAGAGAGAGAGAGAGAGAGAGAGGGGGCAGGATTATATAACCATGTACAGGTCATACTGTACCTTGCTTACATTATTGAGTGGGCACCATGTAAATTGTGTGTGACTATTTAGGTTATATGAAGTGATAAGCACAGCCATCAGAGTAGAAAGTTATGTGTCGGAAAATTGTAGCTGTGCCAGATTAAGAGAAAACAAAACTTCAATGCATTTTGATTAGGAATAAACTGAGCAGGACTTGGAATTGTTACCTAATGAGTATGATTATGATTAATTGTAGAATGTGCCTAGTTTTATAAATGTCTTACGGTTTTGAAAAAACATGCTAGACAGGGTAGATTTAAACCTGATAAAGTTTTAAATACAAATGAACTTGCAAATTGAAAATGTACTTTACACTTTGAGGTTTGCAATGATGTATTTAAAATATGTTTTGGTCCATGCATTTTATATGCATTTATTTTCAGGAGGGGTGAAATTTCTATAGCATTAAACCCTCCGAGTGCAGTGTAGTAGGCAGAAAGTGGACTCAGATATGGTCAACTGCTAAAGAAATAGGAACCTAGCACTTTTCTATTATTGTAATTATATTGAACTATAGTAAATTACTTAGGATTCCTAATTTTTAAAGCAGATTTTCTTATTGTGTCTTTTCCTAGTGATACAATAGGTTTGAAGTATTTGCCTAAAGCAGGGATGAGGAACCTTCGGCCCTCCAGCTGTTGTTGAACTACACATCCCGGCATGCCCTGCAACAGTTTTAGCATGGCCAAATAGCAAAACTGTATCAAGGCATGCTGGTATGTGTAGATCAACAGCTGGAGGGCCGAAGGTTCCCCATGACTGGCCTAAAGTATAGCAAAACATAGAAAGAGTGGGGGTGATTCAGACCTGATCGCTGCTGTGCATTTTTGCACAGTGGGTGATCAGCAATAGACTGCACGTGCATATGCACCACAATGCACAAGCATCAGCAAACAACATCAGTCATCGCTGGACAGTGTCAAAATTTCTATCGCACAGCTATTCGCAAGCTGATTGACAGGAAGAGGCCATTTGTGGGTGGTAACTGGCCGTTTTGTGGGAGTGTCAGGGGAAATGAAGGCGTTCCCAAACGTTTTCAGAGAGGGTATGTGACGTCAGCTCCGGACCCGATCAGCCTGGTCTCATCTCACTGTAGGAGTAAGTCCGGGGCTGCGCACAGACTGCACACAGTAGAAAAACCATTCAATGGTGAATGAGGTGCGAACGGATTTGCAGCTGTCTGCTGACTGAGGGATTTTTAGCAGTCAGCATACACATGCGATCACACACATGCACCGCAAATATACACTCCCCTTGGGCGGCGACTATCTGAAACCATTTTAGCAGCCCAGCGACCAGGTCTGAATCACCCCATGTATTTGCTTCTTTATAAAAGCTGTATGTAATCTACTTTACAACACTCACCAGATTTACTGACTACACTGAAATTTTGTGACTTTAATATTTAAAATAGGTTATCTGGAAGAGTCTTTTAATGGATTTAAGTACATTTAGGTTAGTAGTTTCCCCATATCACTCCATCTAGCTTTTCTTATACAGGTTGAGTCTCCCATATCCAAATATTCCGAAATACGGAATATTCCGAAATACGGACTTTTTTGAGTGAGAGTGAGATAGTGAAACCTTTGTTTTCTGATGGCTCAATGTACACAAACTTTGTTTAATACACAAAGTAATTAAAAATTTTGTATTAAATGACCTTCAGGCTGTGTGTATAGGGTGTATATGAAACATAAATGAATTGTGTGAATGTACACACACTTTGTTTAATGCACAAAATTATTACAAATATTGGCTAAAATGACCTTCAGGCTGTGTGTATAAGGTGTATATGAAACATAAATGCATTCTGTGCTTAGACTTGGGTCCCATCGCCATGATATGTCATTATGGTATGCAGTTATTCCAAAATACGGAAAAATCCGATATCCAAAATTCTTCTGGTCCCAAGCATTTTGGATAAGGGATACTCATCCTGTATTACAATTATGCCCCATCCAACAGGGTCGGACTGGCCCACAGGGGAACAGGGGAAACCACCGGTTGACCCTACTGCCTGTGGACCCTCCTCCTCCTCTAGGCATCATCAAGTTCCAGACTATCCTAGTGCATTGGATTTATGCATTATACATATGTTACATTATACTTCACAATAATTTGGTTTATTATATATATACCAAGGGACACAGAACATGTAATGGTTAGCCAAACCTCTGTGGTGACTGGCCACGCCCCCACTGGAACCTGGCTACGCCTTTAAGCATGGGCCCCTACAGCAGCAATTTTTCCCCGGTGGGCCCTTTATGCCCCAGTCCAACACTGCCATCCAGTACAAGGGATGAAAGAAGCAAGATGATGGCCTATACAAGACTGAATATGGTGAACCATGAGAGGTACACAGACAGGACATTAAGTAAAGTAGTGCTATGCAAGCAGTGGTACTGTCCTGGGTGCAGGCCCTGGCAGTAGCACTGTCTGTATTTGGCTTGTAGAGTGCCTAGAATGGCGCTCCCATCCCCCCTGCACTGCTTACACATCCCATTCTTATGCTTGTCCCACTTTGCTCCCTGCTAACATCTCAGCCCACCCTGGTGTTACACTTACCCTCCCAATCTCATCTGAATCCCTCCTCTTATATCCCTCTGCTTCCCCTGTGCCCTCTAGAATTTCAGGTTTTTTTTATAAAGTACCCCATCTATGACCACTTTATCTCCAATTCCCACAATCTCCTTGCTCTCACTGGCTCACTATTCAACATCTCTCCTGCTGCTGTATTTATATCATACACCCACCAACCTGGTGACAGTGGTGACTAGAAAGCTCATGGTGTGGGAGGCCTTCCCCTTCCCCACTCTTGCCCCCTGACACATGAGGCGGCAGGAGTGACACCTGAGGGTGGTGGAGAGACAAATGAGGGGCATAGAGTGACACAATGGGAGGTTGGAGTGACAAATGAGGTAGCTGAAGGGACATAGAAGAGGGCTGGATCCAGTGAAATATGGGGGGGGGGAGTAGGAGTGACACATGAGAGCTGGCCTGGAGTGATGCATGAGGGGTCTAAAATGACACATGAGGGGACTGGAGGGACACACAAAGGTCTGTAGTATATTCTCTGGATTTTTATTCAGTGCGCTTTATGTGGATGTCGTTTTATCAGTGTTTTTTCAGTAGATGCAGCTTTTTCAGTGTATTTTATGTGGATGCGCATGGGGGAATTTGGCATACACTGACTGGAAGAGGGGGCCCAAAATGGTGCCTTTCTTAGTTTCCTACCTGAAATAATAGGACAATCAGAGTGGAAGTGGATGACTTGTGCACTTTGCGTTAATTAAAATAAGTGGGCACCACTAGGTAATAAACAAATAAAAAGTGTTAGATATCTTTCGTACACAATATGTGTATGAGTAGGAAATAATATACTGCGATCTGACTGGCAGTGTCACAGTACTTATGAAAATAAAAGAAAAATTGTATAGTACACTGGGGTACAGCACAAACAGATAATCATACTAATAATTATATTTTTAGGCTTTTTTTTTAACTTTGATTATTTTAATTTTATATTGGGACAAAGTCCCTGGATGGACGCACAGATCACCCCTTTCAGATACAGCAGACAGAGCACCCCACCTGGACTGATACAGCAGGGCACCCCTTTTTCAGACAGAGGACCCCTTTTTCAGATACAGCAGGCAGAGTACCCCACCTGGACTGATACAGCAGGGCAACCCTTTTTCAGATACAGCAGACAGAGCACCCCTTTCAGATACAGATCTATATATAATATCTATAGATAATATCTATATATATATATATATATATATATATATATATATATATTATGTGCTCAATATACAGTATGGAGCTTTTTATTGAAATGGTTAAAATTCAGACTTGTGTTTGAATTTTCAACTTCAGTTAATATAAAAGAAAATTTCACTATTTTGCGTATTTTCTTTCTCCAAAAAAACTATAATTTGCTTCCCTGTCTTCTCTGTTAGAAATAATAGGAGTGCCAGTGAGACTGTTTTTTTTTTTTACCTCAGATTTAGGTCGCGCACACACTAGGCGATATGATATTGCGTATGGTTTGGCTGATATCGGCCTGGTCGTATGTGATATTGTTCACATTGTCTAGTGTGTGCGTACAATATCATATATGATGCGCGCTCCCCCAGGTCGTATGTGGCATTGCCCATCGGACCTACATGCAGGTGCGACAGGCGATGTTGCTAACAAAGGCCATGCTGCCAAATGCAGCACGGCTGCCCTCATCTCTCCTGACATCAGCTCTGCAGTGCATCTGCTGCAGCGTTAATCTGCTCTGTCACAGGAGCCCTGCTAACACCTGCAATAGGGGACAGGATGGCTCCCACCTGACACTGCTCAGCCTCAACTGAAGCAAGCTATGATACACTCGCCGCTGCTGCTGGACTTTAAGATGGGACCCAGCAGTGAAGGCTAAATTCTAAATGCTGTAGAGAGTAGAGACAGCTGATTCCCATAAGTCTGACCCTCTGTCCGTTGTCACACAGTGTAGTGGGAACACTGCTAATTCACTGCAGGCTTCAGTCCCTGCAGACCAGCTGAGAGTGCTACCTATAGAGTTCTTTAAGTCAAATTGTGTTCAGGGATGTGCAGTCAGGGGAGGCAGTGCCTGCTCTGTCATAACGACTGAAGTAAAAGCAAAGAAGATATTTATAACACGTTCTGTGTCATAATTATCTACTTTGCATTTTTCTAATCCTATTTGCTGTGGAAACACAGCCAACTGTGGGTGGGAGGCAGCTGAGAGCGCTGCCTCACTCTGATAATGTTAAAGTGTCTGAGCGGGGGGCGGGCAGGAGGAGGAGCCAAAGGAAAGGCAGGAAAAGCCCATTAAAAAAACACAGTGTAGAGGCACCAGCAGATCTGCCTCAGTGACAAAGGCATGCCTGCATCCCACTTCAGAGCCCGCCCCTTTCAGTAAGGCAGATTTAATTGGTCAGCGTGTCCAGCACTGAGCAGTGACTGTTTCCTGTTGTCATTGTCAGTGCAGAGTGCGGATGTCTCTGTCCCTCTCCAGGTGCAGCAGAGTCTGCAAAGCAGGGAGGCGCTTTCCCTGCTTTGCTACTTTGCTGGTGTCCGTGTGTGCTGCTGCCCTCCTCCCTCCTCCTTCCTCCCACTGGTGAATGCCACCATGGACCTGCAGTATGTCTCAGCTCCAGTAACAGAAGGGTTGGTTCTAAATCGGAGTGGGAGAAGGGACCTTCTGACGTCACTAGGGGAGGAGACACGTCACCAGGGGGAGGAGCTACGGCCGAACAGGGTACCCGAAAAGTACCCTCGCGGGCTCGATTCGCTCGCCACGCTTCGGGCTCGGTGATTACTAAAGGTAATAGTTGGTGGCGTGGATAGTAGAGGAATTATCCTGCTGGCTTAGCTCCTCCCCCTTGTGTTGTGGCTCCTCCCCCTGACGTAAAAGGTCCCTTAGGCCACATGAATCTAGCATCTACCATAACAGAAGTGATTCCGAAGCCTCAGGAAGCTGATGCTGTGTGTGTCTCCCGTATACAGGTCACATGACTGGTGCTGAGCAGTCATGGGACCAGGAAGTCTCAGCTCTACAGAGATGGTGAGTCCAGCAGTCTATATGGGGTCACAGTGTGTGTGTGTGTTGGAGCTCAGTGTGTATGGGGGCACAGTGTGTGTGTGAGCTCAGTGTGTGTGAGACCTCAGTGTGTATGGGGGCATAGTGTGTGTGTATGGGAACATAGTGAGTATATGGGAGCACAATATATATGTGTGTATATAGCCACAGTGTATGGGGCATAGTGTGTGTGAGCTCAGTGTGTATGGGGGCACAGTGTGTGTGTGAGCTCAGTGTGTATGGAGGCATAGTGTGTGTGTGTATGTGAACATAGTGAGTATATGGGAGTACAGTATATATGTGTGTGTATAGGGCCACAGTGTGTGTGTGTGAGCTCAGTGTGTATGGAAGTCACAGTGTGTGTGTGAGAGCTCAGTGTGTATGGGGCTCAGTGTGTGTGTGAGCTCAGTGTGTATGGGGGCACAGTGTGTGTGTGAGCTCAGGGTGTATGGAGGCACAGTGTATGGGAACATAGTGAGTACAGTATATGGGAGCACATTATATGCGTGTGTGTATATGGGGGCACAATGAGTGTGTATGGGAACAAAGTATATGTATGAGAGCATAGTGTGTGTGTGTGTGTGTGTGTGTGTGTGTGTGTGTGTGTGGCGGCACAGTGTACGTGTGTGAATGGGAGCACAGTGTGAAAATATACGGAAGAAGTGTGTGTGTGTGTGTGTGTGTGTGTGTGTCTGAATGTATGAGAGCACAGTGTGTGTGTGTGTGTGTGTGTGTGTGTGTGTGTGTGTGTGTATAGGGACACAGTGTGTGTATATGTATGGGGGTACTGTGTGTGTGTGTGTGTGTGTGTGTGTGTGTGTGTGTGTGTGTGTGTGTATGTATACTGTATGCATGGGAGCACAGTGTGTGTTTGTATAGGGACACAGTATGTGTATATGTATGGGAGCACAGTGTGTGTGTGTGTGTATAGGGACACAGTGTGTGTATATGTATGGGGGCACAGTGTGTATGTGTATAAAGACACAGGCCCTCATTCAGACCTGATCACTTGCTAGCAGTTTTTTGCAGCGCTGAGATCAGATAGGCGCCGCCTATAGGGGAGTGTATGTTTGCTGTGCAAGTGTGCGATCGCATGTGCAGCTGGGCTGTACAACAAAACTTTGTTCAGTTTCTGAGTAGCTCAGGACTTACTCAGCCGCTGCGATCACTTCAGCCTGTCTGGGCCCGGAATTGACGTCAGACACCCGTCCTGGAAACGCCTGGACACACCTGCGTTTTTCCATCCACCCCTAGAAAACGGTGAGTTGCCACCCACAAACGCCTTCTTCCTGTCAATCTTCTTGCAATTGCTGCTGCCATCGCTTTTTTCGGTAGTTCTGTCGCTGTCCAGCGAACCCCATCGCCGGGCAGCGACGCGCCTGTGCAATGCAGAGCATACGCATGCGCAGTTCAGACCCGATCACTGCTAGCGTGCGATCGGGTCTGAATGAGGCCCACAGAGTGTGTGTGTGTGTGTGTGTGTGTGTATTTATCAAGCCTAGAGCTAAGTAGAAATAGGGTCATCTAGAAAAAGCCTGAAGCAGGTGATACCAGGCTGGTATACATTCAGAATCCTGGCTGTCGTGATTCCAGCATCCATAATACCGACACTGTAATCCCGACAGCCGTCAAAACACTGGCAACGGAATCCCGACAGACAGAATCCCAAAGATAAGTATTAACGAAAGGGTTAGGTTTAGGCGCAGTCCGAAGAGGGTTAGGGATAGGCTGCAGGGATGAGGGAGGGTTAGGGTTAGGCTGCGGGGAGGGGGAGTTAGGTTTAGGCACCACCGGGGGAGGTTAGATTTAGGCTGTGTTTAGGGTTAGAGGGTAGAGGAGGGGGTTAGGATACTTACCTTGCCCCTGTCGAGATTGCTGTGTTCGGGATGCCAGCGTCGGGATACTGACTGCCGGCATCCCGCCGAGATATCATACTGTAGCTATACGGCTAAGTAACTTAGAATACTGCAGTCACCCTAGTTCTCAATGCACCAATTTATCAAGATCAGGAGGCTAGTTGATAGATTAGGGTTAGGTTGCAGGGAGGGGGAGTTAGGCACCCACGGGGAGAGTTAGGGATAGGCTGTGGGGGGGGGGGGATTAGGTTTAGGCAATGCAGCAGGAATGTTAGGGTTAGGCATTAAAGGGGAGGTTAGGCTTAGGCTACGGGCAGGGAGGGTTAGGTGGTTTGGGAGAGGGGAGAACACCTCCTGCTCACTCCAAGCTGTATGTTGGTGTAAATCCAGTTTTGTTAGCCAGTGCCTCCCCAGTCATTAACCTCACCACACTTCACTGTTGTGTGTGTGTGTGTGTGTGTGTGTGTATATATATATATATATAGTGTGTATCGTTATACCGGCGGTCAGGATACCGATGCAGAACACCGGCAGGGGGGGAGGGTGCAAGTGCAAGAAGCCCCTGGCAGGCTCGGTGGCAAACGCACTCTATGGGTGTCGCGGGAATAGTCCCTGTTGGTCGGCATTCAACCATTGGGATAGTGAAGGGGGCGGGATGTAGGGGGAGGTAATGTGACCGGCGGTTTCCTGTGTATGTATATATATATTAGAGATGAGCGGGTTCGGTTCCCTGAGAACCGAACCTGTCTGAACTTCACAACCCAGGCTCGGGTTGTCTCGGAAACCAGAACAAGGCAAAACGTCATCATCCCGCTGTCGGATTCTCACAGGGTTTGAATCCCATATAAGGAGCCACGCATTGCCACCATTTTCACTCCGGCATTGGAGAGTGTAGAGAGAGGACGTGTCTCCATCCTCAGTGTCCTGCATCAGTTCAGTGGCAGTGTCTTGTGCTGCATCAGTCCAGTAGTGGTTGTGTCCTCTGCTGCCATATTTCCAGTGCTGCTGTATAAGTCCAGTCCAGTGGTGCTGTATTGTGTTGCATCAGTCCAGTGGTGGTGCCTTGTGCTGCATCAGTCCAGTCACAGTGGTGGTGTCCTCTGCTGCCATTTGTCCAGTGCTGCTGTATAAGTCCAGTTCATTGCAGTGGTGCTGTGTTATCCTGCATCAGACATATATATTGGTAGATGCTCAATTAGATTAGTGATATCATTCAGGTGCTCGAAAGGGAGGGGTGTTTCTAAGGTGTTTCTAAGCCTTGATGCGGCTTTGGGGCTTAACCACACATTTGCGCAAATATGTGTAACGAAGATCTCTGAATTCTATTATTATGTGGGATTTACATCTAGTTACTGCTATCATTCAGGGTGCTGGGGGAACCAAATGCCTTTTTATCCTGCATCAGTCCAGTGGTGGTGTCCCAGTGCTGCTGTATATGTCCAGTGGTACTGCCATATATGTCCAGTGATCCTGCCGTAGATGTCCAGCGGTACTGCCGTATAAGTCCAGTGGCACTGCCGTATCATTCCAGTGATCCTGCCGTATAATTCCAGTGATCCTGCCGTATAATTCCAGTGATCCTGCCGTATAATTCCAGTGGTACTGGCGTATAAGTCCAGTTATCCTGCCGTTTAAGTCCAGTCCAGTGATACTACCGTATATGTCCAGTGGTACTGCCGTATAAATCCAGTAGTACTGCCGTATAATTCCAGTGGTACTGGCATATAAATCCAGTGATCCTGCCGTATAATTCCAGTGATCCTGCCATATAATTCCAGTGGTACTGGCGTATAAATCCAGTCCAGTGATGCTGCCGTATATGTCCAGTGATGCTGCCGTATATGTCCAGTGATACTGCCGTATATGTCCAGTGATACTGCCGTATATGTCCAGTGGTACTGCCGTATAAGTCCAGTTGTACTGCCGTATAAATCCAGTGGTAATGCCGTATAAATCCAGTGGTACTGCCGTATAATTCCAGTGGTACCGCCATATAAGTTCAGTCCAGTGGTACTGCCATATATGTCCAGTGGTACTGCCGTATATGTCCAGTGTTACTGCCGTATATATCCAGTGTTACTGCCGTATATATCCAGTGGTACTGCCGTATATATCCAGTGGTACTGCCGTATATATCCAGGGGTACTGCCGTATATATCCAGGGGTACTGCCGTATAATTCCAGTGGTACTGGCGTATAAGTACAGTGATCCTGCAATATAATTCCAGTGGTACTGGCGTATAAATCCAGTCCAGTGGTACTGTCATATAATTCCAGTGATCCTGCTGTATAATTCCAGTGGTACTGGCGTATAAATCCAGTGATCCTGCCGTATAAGTCCAGTGATACTGCCGTATAAGTCCAGTGATACTGCCATATAAATCCAGTGGTACTGCCGTATCAGTCCAGTGGTACTGCCGTATCAGTCCAGTGGTACTGCCGTATAAGTCCAGTGGTACTGGCGTATAAGTCCAGTCCAGTGGTACTGTCATATAATTCCAGTGATCCAGCCGTATAATTCCAGTGGTACTGGCGTATAAATCCAGTGATCCTGCCATATAATTCCAGTGGTACTGGCGTATAAATCCAGTCCAGTGATACTGCCGTATAAGTCCAGTGATACGGCCGTATAAGTCCAGTGATACGGCCGTATAAGTCCAGTGATACGGCCGTATAAGTCCAGTGATACGGCCGTATAAGTCCAGTGATACGGCCGTATAAGTCCAGTGATACGGCCGTATAAGTCCAGTGATACGGCCGTATAAGTCCAGTGATACGGCCGTATAAGTCCAGTGATACGGCCGTATAAGTCCAGTGATACGGCCGTATAAGTCCAGTCCAGTAATACTGCCTTATATGTCCAGTGGTACTACCGTATAATTCCAGTGGTACTGCCATATAAATTCAGTGGTGCTATCCTGTGCTGTATATTATTTACTCCAAATAAAGGGGTTATTAATATTTAATCCAAATAATTTTCACAGGGTTTGCCCTGTGTGGTGTAGCTCTCCTGTACCGCATATTGTTATATAACACCAGAAAAATAATGGGGAACAAAAATTTGGAGGAAAAAAAAGGGAAAGATCAAGAACCACTTCCTCCTAGTGCTGAAGCTGCTGCCACTAGTCATGACATAGCTGATGAAATGACATCAACGTCGTCTGCCAAGGCCGATGCCCAATGTGATAGTAGAGGGCATGTAAAATCCAAACAGCCAAAGTTCAGTAAATTTAAATGTTCTGAGGAGAAACGTAAACTTGCCAATATACCATTTACGACACGGAGTGGCAAGGAATGGCTAAGGCTCTGGCCTATGTTTATGACTAGTGGTTCAGCTTCACATGATGATGGAAGCCCTCATCCTCTTGCTAAAAAAATGCTAAGATTTAAGCTGGCAAAAGCACAGCAAAGAACTGTGCGTTCTAAAATGGTATCACAAATCCCCAAGGAGAGTCCAAGTGTGTCGGCGGTTGTGATGCCTGACCTTCCCAACACTGGACGGGAAGAGGTGGCTCCTTCTACCATTTGCACGCCCTCTGCAAGTGCTGGAAGGAGCACCCACAGTCCAGTTTCTGATAATCAAATTGAAGTTGTCACTGTTGAAGTACACCAGGATGAGGATATGGGTGTTGCTGGCACTGAGGAGGAAGTTGACGATGAGGATTCTGATGGTGATGTGGTTTTTTTAAATCAGGCACCGGGGGAGAAACCTGTTGTCCGTCGGAAGAATAAGCCCATTGTGATGCCTGGGAAAAATACCAAAAAAGCCATGTCTTTGGTGTGGAATTATTTCTCCACATATCCAGACAACAGGTGTCAAGCCGTGTGTTGCCTCTGTCAATCTGTAATAAGTAGGGGTAAGAACGTTAACCACCCAGGAACATCCTCCCTTATACGTCACCTGCAGCGCATTCATCAGAAGTCAGTGTCAAGTTGTGAAACTTTGGGCAAGAGTGTAAGCAGTCCACTGACACCTAAATCCCTTCTTCCTCTTGTACCCAAGCTCCTGCAAGCCACACCACCAACTCCCTCATCGTCAACTTCCTCCTTAGTCAGGAACGTCAGTAGTCCATCAGGCCATGTCACTGGCAAGACTGAGGAGTCCTCTTCTAACCAGGATTCCTCCGGAGGATCCTTGAGTGGAACGCCTACTGCTGCTGTTGCTGTCGCTGCTGTTGTTGCTGCTTGGAGTCGATCGTCATCCCAGAGGGGAAGTCGGAAGGCGGAAGACTTGTACTACTTCAACTAAGCAGTCCAACAGTCCTTTGTGAGGAAGATGAAATATGACAGCAGTCATCCTTTTGCAAAGCGGATAACTGAGGCCTTGGCAGCTATGTTGGTGTTAGACGTGCGTCCGGTATCCGCCATTAGTTCAGTGGGACTTAGAGAATTGTTTGAGGTAGTGTGTCCCCGGTACCAAATCCCATCTAGGTTCCACTTCACTAGGCAGGCGTTACAGAGAATGTAAAGAAAACAGAAATTATTCCCCCTCACAGCGCTGGTAATCAGCTGCTCAACTCCAATCCCAGGTATACACCAACACCTGTAGTTAACACTGCACAAAAAAGAGATTTGGAGAGGAGTGTACAGCGCTGAAAAACCCTTAAAATCCGGATAGTGTCTATATATAAAACACAAAAAGGATTATTCTATCCTTTGTACATAAAAATGGGCAGTAATCCAAGCTCTAACAAATAGCTTAGTGGATAATTAGTGAAAAAGCATATGATATAGAGAGCATTAATTAGAGCAGTTGGTAATCGTTATGCAAACTTCTATCCTTTGTACATAAAAATGGGCAGTAATACAAGCTCTAATAAATAGCTTAGTGGATAATTAGTGAAAAAGCATATGATATAGAGAGCATTAATTAGAGCAGTTGGTAATCGTTATGCAAACTTGATATCCAGCTGATTGTCAGTAGTGAGATCGGTTTAAACAGAATCCCTGTTTTTTGCTGTGCTCACTGTGAAACTGACACTCACTTTAAAAAAACCAATACCGTTCACTGAAAGGTATCTTTGTATTCCTTAATCCCATCTGGTGTCATCAGGATTCAGGACTCCAACAGACCAATCACAAATGGATAAAAAGAAGTACCCCTTAGGGAATTTATTCAAAAAGACGTAACAAATTTTTCTTTAAAAAAGAAGGAGAACACGGAACGCATACCCGCTCCCAGACAGAGGCTGTGCTTCACCACTGAGATGTCCGGAATATCTCAGTCCGCTGTAACGGCAAACAGCCTCAGGCGTGCAGGTAAGTTGCGGCTCTCTCCTGGATCAGCTCCCACGTCACTACAGCATCAACCGGTTTCGGGGGTCCGCCCCCTTTCTCAAGATACACTGTAGTAGATCTGGATCTTCCTTATATGCTCTTAATTGGGTTCTGATTGGATCATTCTCAATGAGGTCATTGTAGGCGGATAGTTTTAAATTCAATCACACACCCATTCAGACCATTATATGTTTCACTATTACATTGACATTCGTGTACATATTCAGCAAATACAATATACATGGTAATTTGCACAATAGTAAATAAATAGTAAAAAGCATATGTTTAATTAACAATAAATACTAAAAAAACATACAATAAAAACTATGCTAGCATTTCATTCCCATTCATACTATTCCTCCATGGATGGGCTCCATATGCATAGGGGAAGAGAAAAGGAAAAAGGAGACAATTATTAGTGATGGTCATTATAAAAACCATTTGGTCTCAAAGTCTTTATTAAGGCCATCAGGTAACAAGGTTCTCATCTCAAAAATCGTTTGCATTTCCAACTTTGCAAGTCTGACAGATCTATCACTAGTCCTCCAGTTGCATCTTGCAATTTTTATCCCTGCAAACATTTTGATATATTTTGGGTCGCAATTATGTGCGGTCTTAAAATGCATTGACACATTGTGGTTTTCATAGCCCCGTCTGATATTCCTGACATGTTCTGTCAGCCTATCTTTTAGTGGGCGTGTCGTTCGGCCGATGTATTGCTTGTTGCACTGACATTCTAACAAATAAATTACATATTTGCTATTACATGTAATAAAGGTGTCAATCCTCTCTCTCTTGTTATTACTGCTTGATGTTACTTCTACAATCTTTCTTTCTGTTTTGCAGGCTTTGCACATTGCACATTCCCCACATCTATGAAAACCCTTAGTTATAATTGGCATACTGGGCTTAGGGGTTTCTATAGCGCTATTGACTAAAATATCTTTAAGATTGTCCGCTCTTCTATATATAAAACGAGGGGTTTCGGCGATGTACTCCTTTAGACCGGAGTCCGCCTGAAGTATTCCCCAGTGTCTTTTTATAATACTCTCCATCTCTCTATGATGATTAGTGTATTTGGATATAAAGGGTACTCCATATTTCTTATCTGGTATATCCCTTCTTGTATTCTTTAAGATGGTGTCCCTATCCAAATCCCTACATCTACTGATGGTCTTATCCAGAGCCATTTCTTTATATCCTTTGCTGACAAAATGATGTTTCATTCCGACAGCCTGTTGGTCAAAAACATTAACATCTGTACAGTTCCGACGTAGTCTTTGGAATTGGCTGTTAGGAATACTAGACAACCAATTACTATGATGATTACTGCTCATATCAATATAAGAATTACAGTCGGTGGGTTTGCTATAATTTTTGGTATAGATATGGTTGTTCTCCACATAAATGGTTAAATCTAAAAAGTTTACGGTGGTGTCACTAATTGTGAAGGCTAATTTTATATTGCGATCATTATTATTTAACCCTTCACAAAAAAGGTCAAGAGAGGCTCTACCTCCTCTCCAAATAAAAATAACGTCATCTATATAACGATTATAAAGTACCAGGCCGGCAGCCGCCCGCCAATCCGTCCACACCGCCGACTCCTCCCAGTGGGCCATGAACAGATTGGCATAGCTTGGTGCCAGCCTGGTACCCATCGCAGTGCCTGTACACTGCAAATAAAAGTCACCACCATACCAAAAACAATTATTGGTTAAGATCATGGATATACCCTCCAATATGAATTGTTTGTATGTGGTGCTATGTTCACTCTTTTCTAAGTAGAATTTAACACCTTCTAAGCCATCAGCATGACAGATATTGGCGTACAGTGCTGCAACATCCGCTGTAACCAACAAATATCCTGGTTCCCATTCGATCATAGCTAGTTTGTTAACGATGGATATAGTGTCCTTTAAGTAGGATCTCGTTGTCACTACTAGTGGTTGAAGTTGATGGTCCAAATAACAAGAGAGATTTGCAGTTACCGAATTCACCCCGGCTACAATGGGGCGGCCCGGAGGTTTACTAAAAAACCTCCGGGCCGCCCCATTGTAGCCGGGGTGATCAACTAGCTATGATCGAATGGCACTGCGATGGGTACCAGGCTGGCACCAAGCTATGCCAATCTGTTCATGGCCCACTGGGAGGAGTCGGCGGTGTGGACGGATTGGCGGGCGGCTGCCGGCCTGGTACTTTATAATCGTTATATAGATGACGTTATTTTTATTTGGAGAGGAGGTAGAGCCTCTCTTGACCTTTTTTGTGAAGGGTTAAATAATAATGATCGCAATATAAAATTAGCCTTCACAATTAGTGACACCACCGTAAACTTTTTAGATTTAACCATTTATGTGGAGAACAACCATATCTATACCAAAAATTATAGCAAACCCACCGACTGTAATTCTTATATTGATATGAGCAGTAATCATCATAGTAATTGGTTGTCTAGTATTCCTAACAGCCAATTCCAAAGACTACGTCGGAACTGTACAGATGTTAATGTTTTTGACCAACAGGCTGTCGGAATGAAACATCATTTTGTCAGCAAAGGATATAAAGAAATGGCTCTGGATAAGACCATCAGTAGATGTAGGGCTTTGGATAGGGACACCATCTTAAAGAATACAAGAAGGGATATACCAGATAAGAAATATGGAGTACCCTTTATATCCAAATACACTAATCATCATAGAGAGATGGAGAGTATTATAAAAAGACACTGGGGAATACTTCAGGCGGACTCCGGTCTAAAGGAGTACATCGCCGAAACCCCTCGTTTTATATATAGAAGAGCGGACAATCTTAAAGATATTTTAGTCAATAGCGCTATAGAAACCCCTAAGCCCAGTATGCCAATTATAACTAAGGGTTTTCATAGATGTGGGGAATGTGCAATGTGCAAAGCCTGCAAAACAGAAAGAAAGATTGTAGAAGTAACATCAAGCAGTAATAACAAGAGAGAGAGGATTGACACCTTTATTACATGTAATAGCAAATATGTAATTTATTTGTTAGAATGTCAGTGCAACAAGCAATACATCGGCCGAACGACACGCCCACTAAAAGATAGGCTGACAGAACATGTCAGGAATATCAGACGGGGCTATGAAAACCACAATGTGTCAATGCATTTTAAGACCGCACATAATTGCGACCCAAAATATATCAAAATGTTTGCAGGGATAAAAATTGCAAGATGCAACTGGAGGACTAGTGATAGATCTGTCAGACTTGCAAAGTTGGAAATGCAAACGATTTTTGAGATGAGAACCTTGTTACCTGATGGCCTTAATAAAGACTTTGAGACCAAATGGTTTTTATAATGACCATCACTAATAATTGTCTCCTTTTTCCTTTTCTCTTCCCCTATGCATATGGAGCCCATCCATGGAGGAATAGTATGAATGGGAATGAAATGCTAGCATAGTTTTTATTGTATGTTTTTTTAGTATTTATTGTTAATTAAACATATGCTTTTTACTATTTATTTACTATTGTGCAAATTACCATGTATATTGTATTTGCTGAATATGTACACGAATGTCAATGTAATAGT
The DNA here is from genome assembly GCF_028390025.1 of Pseudophryne corroboree. Lineage (NCBI taxonomy): Eukaryota > Metazoa > Chordata > Amphibia > Anura > Myobatrachidae > Pseudophryne > Pseudophryne corroboree. Next base: position 437,863,755 of record NC_086448.1, read on the forward strand.
GAAACATATAATGGTCTGAATGGGTGTGTGATTGAATTTAAAACTATCCGCCTACAATGACCTCATTGAGAATGATCCAATCAGAACCCAATTAAGAGCATATAAGGAAGATCCGGATCTACTACAGTGTATCTTGAGAAAGGGGGCGGACCCCCGAAACCGGTTGATGCTGTAGTGACGTGGGAGCTGATCCAGGAGAGAGCCGCAACTTACCCGCACGCCTGAGGCTGTTTGCCGTTACAGCGGACTGAGATATTCCGGACATCTCAGTGGTGAAGCACAGCCTCTGTCTGGGAGCGGGTATGCGTTCCGTGTTCTCCTTCTTTTTTAAAGAAAAATTTGTTACGTCTTTTTGAATAAATTCCCTAAGGGGTACTTCTTTTTATCCATTTGTGATTGGTCTGTTGGAGTCCTGAATCCTGATGACACCAGATGGGATTAAGGAATACAAAGATACCTTTCAGTGAACGGTATTGGTTTTTTTAAAGTGAGTGTCAGTTTCACAGTGAGCACAGCAAAAAACAGGGATTCTGTTTAAACCGATCTCACTACTGACAATCAGCTGGATATCAAGTTTGCATAACGATTACCAACTGCTCTAATTAATGCTCTCTATATCATATGCTTTTTCACTAATTATCCACTAAGCTATTTATTAGAGCTTGTATTACTGCCCATTTTTATGTACAAAGGATAGAAGTTTGCATAACGATTACCAACTGCTCTAATTAATGCTCTCTATATCATATGCTTTTTCACTAATTATCCACTAAGCTATTTGTTAGAGCTTGGATTACTGCCCATTTTTATGTACAAAGGATAGAATAATCCTTTTTGTGTTTTATATATAGACACTATCCGGATTTTAAGGGTTTTTCAGCGCTGTACACTCCTCTCCAAATCTCTTTTTTGTGCAGAGAATGTAAAGAGACGTCAGAAAGTGTCCTCAGTGTCCTAAAAAATGCAGTTGTACCCACTGTCTAAGACTAAGGACTACATGACTGTGACATCCCACTGGGTAGATGTATTGCCTCCCGCAGCAACAACAGCAGTGGCACCAGTAGCAGCATCTCGCAAACTCCAACTCATTACTAGGCAGGCTACGCTATGTATCACTGCTCTCCATAAGAGGCACACTTCTGACAACCTATTACGGAAACTGAGGGACATCATCGTAGCTTACCCCAATTAGACTCTCCTGGGGATTTTTGATATCAGACAACGCCACCAATATTATTCGTGCATTACATCTGGGCAAATTCCAGTACGTCCCATGTTTTGCACATATAATTAATTTGATGGTGCAGAATTTTTTTAAAAATGGCAGGGGCGTGCAGGAGATGCTGTTTTGCGTGCCGCTTTCGGCATTCAGCCACCGCGTGCCGAAGACTGGAGCACCATCAAACACTCCTGAACCTGCCCTGCTATCACATGAAGCAAGAGGTGGTAATGAGATGGAACTCAACACTTTATATGCTTCAGAGGATAAAGAAGCAGCAAAAGGCCATTCAAGCCTATACATCCACCTACGATATAGGCAAAGGAGGGGGAATGCACCTGACTCAAGCGCAGTGGAGAATGATTTCCATCTTGTGCAAGGTTCTCCAACAATTCGAACTTGCCACACGTGAAGTCAGTTCAGACACTGCAAGCTTGAGTCAGGTCATTCCCCTCATCAGGCTTTTGTAGAAGCAGCTGGAGCTAAAATGGGGCGATTCCGCAAAGTATTTGGGACTTGTGGATGGAGCCCTTAATTCGCTTTGCCAGGATTCAAGGGTGGTTAATCTGCTGAAATTATAGCTCTACATTTTGGCCTCCATGCGCGATCCTAGGTTTAATGCCTACGTTGTATCTCTCTTTCCGGCAGACACAAGTCTGCAGAGGTTCAAAGACCTGCTGGTGAGAAAATTGTCAACTCAAGCGGAACGTGACCCATCAACAGCTCCTCCTTCATTTTCTCCCGCAACTGGGGCTGCGAGGAAAAGGATAAGATTTCCTAGCCCACCCACTGGTGGTTATACAGGGAAGTCAGGAGCAAGTGCTGACATCTGGTCTGGACTGAAGGACCTGCCAATGATTACTGACATGTCTACTGTCACTGCATATGATTCTGTCCAAGTAGGCATGTCAGACAGTCCATACGTATACTGGACTGGAAAAAGAGGCAATGTGGATACCCTTGCAGAAACTGGCTTTATTTGACCTAAGTTGTCCCCCCTCCAGTGTGTACTCCGAAAGAGTGTTTAGTGCAGCTGGTAACTTTGTCAGCGAGCGGCGTAGGAGGTTACTTCCACAAAATGTGGAGAAGATGATGTTCATCAAAATGAATTATAAATTCCTCCAGGAAGACCTTTACCAGCAATTGCCTACAGAAAGTACACAGGGACCTGTTATGGTGGATTCCAGTGGGGACGAATTAATACTCTGTGAGAAGGAGGATGTACACACTGAAAGGGGTGAGGAATCGGAGGATGAGGATGGGGTCGACATCTTTCCTCTGTAGAGCCAGTTTGTGCAAGGAGAGATTGCTTCTTTTTTGGTGGGGGCCCAAACAAACCAGTCATTTCAGCCACAGTCGTGTGGCAGACCCTGTTGCTGAAATGATTGGTTTGTTAAAGTGTGCATGTCCTGTTTATACAAAATATTGGTGGGTGGGAGGGCCCAAAGACAATTCTATCTTGCACCTCTTTTTCTTCTTTGCATCATGTGCTGTTTGGGGACTAGTTTTTTAAAGTGCCATCCTGTCTGACACTGCCGTACACCTTCAGGGGTACTGTCGTATAAGTCCAGGGGTACTGCCGTATAAGTCCAGTCCAGTGGTGCTGTCTTGTGCTGCATCAGTCCAGTGGTGGTGTCTTGTGCTGCCATAAGTCCAGTGGTGGTGTCCTGTGCTGTATATTATTTAATCCAAATAAAAGAGTTATGTACATTACTTATATTTCTCTATCGTCCTAGTGGATGCTGGGGTTCCTGAAAGGACCATGGGGAATAGCGGCTCCGCAGGAGACAGGGCACAAAAAGTAAAGCTTTAGGATCAGGTGGTGTGCACTGGCTCCTCCCCCTATGACCCTCCTCCAAGCCTCAGTTAGATTTTTGTGCCCGGCCGAGAAGGGTGCAATCTAGGTGGCTCTCCTGAGCTGCTTAGAATAAAAGTTTAGTTAGGTTTTTTTATTTTCAGTGAGTCCTGCTGGCAACAGGCTCACTGCATCGTGGGACTAAGGGGAGAAGAAACGGACTCACCTGAGTGCAGAGTGGATCGGGTTTCTTAGGCTACTGGACACTAGCTCCAGAGGGCCGATCACAGGTTCAGCCTGGATGGGTCACCGGAGCCGCGCCGCCGTCCCCCTTACAGAGCCAGAAGAGACGAAGAGGTCCGGTGAAATCGGCGGCAGAAGACATCCTGTCTTCAGACTAAGGTAGCGCACAGCACCGCAGCTGTGCGCCATTGCTCTCAGCACACTTCACACTCCGGTCACTGAGGGTGCAGGGCGCTGGGGGGGGAGCGCCCTGAGACGCAATATAACGGAATACCTTAGGTGGCAAAACAGAATACATCACATATAGCTCCTGGGCTATATGGATGTATTTTAATCCCCTGCCATTTTACACAGAAAAGCGGGAGATAAGGACGTCGTGAAGGGGCGGAGCCTATCTCCTCAGCACACAAGCGCCATTTTCCCTCACAGCTCCGCTGGAAGGACGGCTCCCTGACTCTCCCCTGCAGTCCTGCTTCAGAATCAGGGTAAAAAAGAGAAGGGGGGGCATTTTTGGCAGCAAATAACGATAATAACAGCAGCTATAAGGGAATAACACTTATATAAGGTTATCCCTGTATATATATATATAGCGCTGGGTGTGTGCTGGCAGACTCTCCCTCTGTCTCTCCAAAGGGCTAAGTGGGGTCCTGTCCTCTATCAGAGCATTCCCGGTGTGTGTGCTGTGTGTCGGTACGCGTGTGTCGACATGTATGAGGAGGAAAATTATGTGGAGGCGGAGCAGTTGCCTGTGTTGGTGATGTCACCCCCTAGGGAGTCGACACCTGACTGGATGATTGTATTTAAACAATTAAGTGATAATGTCAGCAATTTGCAGAAAACTGTTGACGACATGAGACAGCCGGCAAATCAATTAGTGCCTGTCCAGGCGTCTCAGACACCGTCAGGGGCGCTAAAACGCCCGTTACCTCAGTGGGTCGACACAGACCCTGACACAGATACTGAGTCTAGTGTCGACGGTGACGAGACAAACGTAATGTCCAGTAGGGCCACACGTTACATGATCACGGCAATGAAAGAGGCATTGAACCTTTCTGACACTACAAGTACCACAAAGAAGGGTATTATGTGGGGAGAGAAAAAACTACCAATATTTTTTCCTGAGTCAGAGGAAATAAATGAGGTGTGTGAAAAAGCGTGGGTTTCCCCCGATAAAAAAACAGCTAATTTCTAAAAAATTATTAGCATTATATCCTTTCCCGCCAGAGGTTAGGGCGCGTTGGGAAACACCCCCTAGGGTAGATAAGGCGCTCACACGTTTATCAAAACAAGTAGCGTTACCGTCTCCTGATACGGCTACCCTCAAAGAACCAGCTGATAGAAGGCTGGAAAATATCCTAAAAAGTATATACACACATACTGGTGTTATACTGCGACCAGCAATCGCCTCAGCCTGGATGTGCAGTGCTGGAGTCGCATGGTCGGATTCCCTGACCGAGAATATTGATACCCTGGATAGGGACAATATTTTGTTAACTATAGAACATTTAAAGGATGCACTACTATATATGCGTGATGCACAGAGGGATATTTGCACCCTGGCATCAAGAATAAGTGCTATGTCCATCTCTGCCAGAAGAGCGTTATGGACGCGACAGTGGTCAGGGGATGCGGATTCCAAACGGCACATGGAAGTATTGCCGTATAAAGGGGAGGAGTTATTTGGGGCTGGTCTATCGGACCTGGTGGCCACGGCAACGGCTGGAAAATCCACCTTTTTACCCCAGGTCACTCCACATCAGCAGAAAAAGACACCGTCTTTTCAAACTCTGTCCTTTCGTTCCCATAAGTACAAGCGAGCAAAAGGCCACTCTTTTCTGCCCCGGGGCAGAGGAAGAGGAAAAAGACTGCACCATGCAGCCGCTTCACAGGAGCAGAAGCCCTCCCCTGCTTCAGCCAAGTCTTCAGCATGACGCTGGGGCTTTACAAGCAGACTCAGATATGGTGGGGGCCCGTCTCAAGAATTTCAACGCGCAGTGGGCTCACTCGCAAGTGGATCCCTGGTTTCTACAGGTAGTATCGCAGGGGTACAAACTGGAATTCGAGGCGTTTCCCCCTCGTCGTTTCCTGAAGTCTGCTTTACCAAAGTCTCCCTCCGACAGGGAGGCAGTTTTGGCAGCCATTCACAAGCTGTATTCCCAGCAGGTGATAATCAAGGTACCCCTCCTGCAACAAGGAAAGGGGTATTATTCCACGCTGTTTGTGGTACCGAAGCCGGACGGCTCGGTGAGACCAATTTTAAATCTGAAATCCTTGAACACTTACATAAAAAGGTTCAAATTCAAGATGGAGTCACTCAGAGCAGTGATAGCAAACCTGGAAGAAGGGGACTATATGGTGTCTCTGGACATCAAGGATGCTTATCTCCACGTCCCGATATACCCTTCTCACCAAGGGTACCTCAGGTTTGTAGTACAAAACTGTCATTATCAGTTTCAGACGCTGCCGTTTGGATTGTCCACGGCACCTCGGGTCTTTACCAAGGTAATGGCCGAAATGATGATTCTTCTAAGAAGAAAAGACATTTTAATTATCCCTTACTTGGACGATCTCCTGATAAGGGCAAGATCCAGGGAACAGTTAGAAGTCGGAGTAGCACTATCTCAGGTAGTGTTACGTCAGCACGGGTGGATTCTAAATATTCCAAAATCGCAGCTGATTCCAACGACACGTCTACTGTTCCTAGGTATGATTCTGGACACAGTCCAGAAGAAGGTGTTTCTCCCGGAGGAGAAGGCCAGGGAGTTATCCGAGCTAGTCAGGAACCTCCTAAAACCAGGACAGGTCTCAGTGCATCAGTGCACGAGGGTCCTGGGGAAAATGGTGGCTTCTTACGAAGCGATTCCATTCGGAAGATTCCATGCAAGAACATTTCAGTGGGATCTACTGGACAAATGGTCCGGATCGCATCTGCAGATGCATCAGCGGATAACCCTGTCGCCAAGGACAAGGGTGTCTCTCCTGTGGTGGCTGCAGAGTGCTCATCTACTAGAGGGCCGAGATTTGGCATTCAGGATTGGATCCTGGTAACCACGGATGCCAGCCTGAGAGGCTGGGGAGCAGTCACACAGGGAAGGAATTTCCAGGGCCTGTGGTCAAGCCTGGAAACGTCTCTTCATATAAACATTCTGGAACTAAGGGCCATTTACAATGCCCTAAGTCAAGCAAAACCTCTGCTTCAGGGTCAGGCGGTGTTGATCCAATCGGACAACATCACGTCAGTCGCCCACGTAAACAGACAGGGCGGCACGAGAAGCAGGAGGGCAATGGCAGAAGCTGCAAGGATTCTTCGCTGGGCGGAAAATCATGTGATAGCACTGTCAGCAGTATTCATTCCGGGAGTGGACAACTGGGAAGCAGACTTCCTCAGCAGACACGACCTTCACCCGGGAGAGTGGGGACTTCACCCAGAAGTCTTCCACCTGATTGTAAACCGTTGGGAAAAACCAAAGGTGGACATGATGGCGTCCCGCCTCAACAAAAAACTGGACAGATATTGCGCCAGGTCAAGGGACCCTCAGGCAATAGCAGTGGACGCTCTGGTAACGCCGTGGGTGTACCAGTCAGTGTATGTGTTCCCTCCTCTGCCTCTCATACCAAAAGTACTGAGAATCATAAGAAGGAGAGGAGTAAGAACTATACTCGTGGTTCCGGATTGGCCAAGACGGACTTGGTACCCGGAACTTCAAGAGATGCTCACGGACGAACCGTGGCCTCTACCTCTAAGAAAGGACCTGCTACTGCAGGAGCCTTGTCTGTTCCAAGACTTACCGCGGCTGCGTTTGACGGCATGGCGGTTGAACGCCGGATCCTGAGTGAAAATGGCATTCCAGAAGAAGTCATCCCTACTCTGGTCAAAGCCAGGAAGGACGTAACCGCAAAACATTATCACCGCATTTGGCGTAAATATGTTGCGTGGTGTGAGGCCAAGAAGGCCCCTACAGAGGAATTTCAACTGGGTCGTTTCCTTCATTTCCTGCAAACAGGACTGTCTATGGGCCTAAAATTAGGGTCCATTAAGGTTCAAATTTCGGCCCTGTCGATTTTCTTCCAGAAAGAACTGGCTTCAGTACCTGAAGTTCAGACATTTGTAAAAGGGGTCCTGCACATACAGCCTCCTTTTGTGCCTCCAGTGGCACCTTGGGATCTCAATGTGGTGTTGAGTTTTCTAAAGTCACATTGGTTTGAACCACTTTCCACTGTGGACTTAAAATATCTCACATGGAAGGTGTCGATGCTGTTAGCCTTGGCTTCAGCCAGGCGTGTGTTAGAATTGGCGGCTTTATCATATAAAAGCCCTTACTTAATTTTTCATTCTGACAGGGCGGAATTGAGGACTCGTCCTCAATTTCTACCTAAGGTGGTTTCTGCATTTCACATGAACCAACCTATTGTGGTACCTGCGGCTACCAGGGACTTAGAGGACTCTAAGTTGCTTGACGTTGTCAGGGCCTTGAAAATATATGTTTCCAGGACGGCTGGAGTCAGAAAATCTGACTCGCTGTTTATCCTGTATGCACCCAACAAGCTGGGTGCTCCTGCTTCTAAGCAGACGATTGCTCGTTGGATTTGTAGTACAATTCAGCTTGCACATTCTGTGGCAGGATTGCCACAGCCAAAATCAGTAAAAGCCCATTCCACAAGGAAAGTGGGCTCATCTTGGGCGGCTGCCCGAGGGGTCTCGGCTTTACAACTTTGCCGAGCAGCTACTTGGTCAGGGGCAAACACGTTTGCTAAATTCTACAAATTTGATACCCTGGCTGAGGAGGACCTGGAGTTCTCTCATTCGGTGCTGCAGAGTCATCCGCACTCTCCCGCCCGTTTGGGAGCTTTGGTATAATCCCCATGGTCCTTTCAGGAACCCCAGCATCCACTAGGACGATAGAGAAAATAAGAATTTACTTACCGATAATTCTATTTCTCGGAGTCCGTAGTGGATGCTGGGCGCCCATCCCAAGTGCGGATTATCTGCAATACTTGTACATAGTTACAAAAATCGGGTTATTATTGTTGTGAGCCATCTTTTCAGGGGCTCCGCTGTTATCATACTGTTAACTGGGTTCAGATCACAGGTTGTACAGTGTGATTGGTGTGGCTGGTATGAGTCTTACCCGGGATTCAAAATCCTTCCTTATTGTGTACGCTCGTCCGGGCACAGTATCCTAACTGAGGCTTGGAGGAGGGTCATAGGGGGAGGAGCCAGTGCACACCACCTGATCCTAAAGCTTTACTTTTTGTGCCCTGTCTCCTGCGGAGCCGCTATTCCCCATGGTCCTTTCAGGAACCCCAGCATCCACTACGGACTCCGAGAAATAGAATTATCGGTAAGTAAATTCTTATTTATTATCCAAATAATTTTTACAGGGTTTGCCCTGTGTGGTGTAGGGGTGCGCTTGCCTGTGCTTCATATTATTATAATTGCTCCAAATAAAAGGGTTATTATTATCCAAATTAATTTTACACGCTTTGCCGTGTATTTGTGATTTAGGGGTACGCTCTCCTGTACCACCAATATTGTGCACATATTAAATCTGGGCAAATTCCAGCACGTCCCATGTTGTTTGTGCCGCACACTTGTGTCGCTTAGCTTAGTCATACAGGTACCTCATTACACCTCTTTTTCTTCTTTGCATGATGTTCTGTTTGGGGCCTATTTTTTAAATCTACCATCCTGTCTGCCACTGCAGTGCCACTCTTAGATGGGCCATGTTTGTGTGCGCCGTACACTTGTGTCGCTTAGCTTAGTCATACAGCTACCTCGGTGCAACTTTTAGGCCTAAAAACAATATTGTGAGGTGTTCAGAATAGACTGGAAATGAGTGGAAATGAAGGTTATTGAAGTTAATAATACCTTAGGATCAAAATTACCCCCAAATTCTGTGTTTTTAGCTGTTTTTATGTTTTTTTTTTTCAAAAATCATCCAGATCCAGGGTGGTTTTGGCAAAACCAATCCAGATCCAAAACACGAGGATGGAACCAGAACCAAAACACGAAACACGAAAAGTGCTCACCGCACATCTCTGATACAAATAGAGGCCTTATGCCTCTTGTTTTATGGAGCTGGAAGTCCCGTTTGAGTCCCGCCGTTGGATATTGGTATAGTTGCTCTTTTGGCTGGAGGGCACCAGGTATATATATATATATATATATATATATATATAGCACTGTCCATACACTAAGGAACCCAACAGGAACCAAGCTCAGGATAGACCAGCACACTGTTCAAACAAATGAATGTCTTTCTGTGTTTTAATAAAGTGCAAAAGTTTTAATGCAAACATGCAGCACAGGTAGTTTTAGCAGCAATGAGATGGATCAGGTGCCTGATTTCTCATTTATGGACACTTTTGAAATGTTAAGCTTATCGGATATAGAAGCGGAATCCATTCTGTTTAAGAAACAACTGGATGATGACACTACGGTACGCACACCGGAAAATATATTTAAACAATGGATAAATATAAACGGAATCCAATAAAGGATGTTTTTCATTTATTTCTGCAAGTCTGGTGAGTGCCGCTTATTCTTTGCAACTACAAATAGCCGAACTGGCTTAAGAGGGCACCGCAGCATGCAAAGATTTATTAACCAAGGGAGTGCCGGATAACTAGACTGTGGGGTAAATTTACTAAGAATCGGATTTTCCCGTTTGAGGTCAAAGTTCAATCACGAATGACATCGCAAGAGTAAATTTGCAACTTTTTGAATTTATTACGACTAATTTACTAAGCTGCCGTATTCTGCATTTTCGGTTTTTCTGATGTCGATGTCATTCGTTTTTTTAGGCAGTGTTTTACGTGAGTGACTTGTAAAACACTGCCGACTTTAATACAATGAATCTCGGCCGGATCTGAGAGATCCGTGCTGGGCTTCATTGTGCACCTTGTAAAAAAAATAAAAAATGTTTAAACTTAAAAAAAAAAATGCGCGGGGTCCCCCTTCCTAAGCCAAACCAGCCTCGGGCTCTTTGAGCCGGTCCTGGTTGCAAAAATATGGGAAAAAAATTGACAGGGGTTCCCCCATATTTAAGCAACCAGCACCGGGCTCTGCGCCTGGTCCTGGTTCCAAAAATACGGGGGACAAAAAGCGTAGGGGTCCCCCGTATTTTTGAAACCAGCACCGGGCTCTACTAGCTGGACAGATAATGCCACAGCCGGGGGTCACTTTTATACAGCGCCCTGCGGCCGTGGCATTAAATACCCAACTAGTCACCCCTGGCCGGGGTACCCTGGAGGAGTGGGAACCCCTTAAATCAAGGGGTCCCCCCCCTCCAGCCACCCAAGGGCCAGGGGTGAAGCCCGAGGCTGTCCCCCCCATCCAAGGGCTGCGGATGGGGGGCTGATAGCCTTTGTTGAAAGTGTTGAATATTGTTTTTAGTAGCAGTACTACAAGTCCCAGCAAGCCTCCCCCACAAGCTGGTACTTGGAGAACCACAAGTACCAGCATGCGGCGGAAAACCGGGCCCGCTGGTACCTGTAGTACTACTACTAAAAAAATACCCCAATAAAGACATAAGACACACACCTTGAAAGTATAACTTTAATACATACAGCCACACCACCATATACACATACTTACCTTATGTTCACACGAGGGTCGGTCCTCTTCTCCATGTAGAATCCATGGTGTACCTGTTGAAAAAATTATACTCACAAAATCCAGGGTAGAAGCCTCTTCTTCTTGTAATCCATTTGTAATCCTCGTACTTGTCAAAATAAAAAAACGGACACCCGACCTCGAACTGAAAGGGGCCCCATGTTTTCACATGGGACCCCTTTCCCCGAATGCCAGAAACCCCCTCTGACTTATGTCTAAGTGGGTTTCTTCAGCCAATCATGGAGCGCCACGTTGTGGCACCCTCCTGATCGGCTGTGTGCTCCTGTACTGTCTGACAGGCGGCACACGGCAGTGTTACAATGTAGCGCCTATGCGCTCCATTGTAACCAATGGTGGGAACTTTGTGGTCAGCGGTGAGGTTACTTTCGGTCAACCGCTGACCACAAAGTTCCCACCATTGGTTACAATGGAGCGCATAGGCGCTACATTGTAACACTGCCGTGTGCCGCCTGTCAGACAGTACAGGAGCACACAGCCGATCAGGAGGGTGACACAACGTGGCGCTCCCTGATTGGCTGAAGAAACCCACTTAGACATAAGTCAGAGGGGGTTTCTGGCATTCGGGGAAAGGGGTCCCATGTGAAAACATGGGGCCCCTTTCAGTTCGAGGTCGGGTGTCCGTTTTTTTATTTTGACAAGTACGAGGATTACAAATGGATTACAAGAAGAAGAGGCTTCTACCCTGGATTTTGTGAGTATAATTTTTTCAACAGGTACACCATGGAGAAGAGGACCGACCCTCGTGTGAACATAAGGTAAGTATGTGTATATGGTGGTGTGGATGTATGTATTAAAGTTATACTTTCAAGGTGTGTGTCTTATGTCTTTATTGGGGTATTTTTTTTAGTAGTAGTACTACAGGTACCAGCAGGCCCGGTTTTCCGCCACATGCTGGTACTTGTGGTTCTCCAAGTACCAGCTTGCAGGAGAGGCTTGCTGGGACTTGTAGTACTGCTACTAAAAACAATATTCAACACTTTCAACAAAGGCTATCAGCCCCCCATCCGCAGCCCTTGGATGGAGGGGACAGCCTCGGGCTTCACCCCTGGCCCTTGGGTGGCTGGAGGGGGGGGACCCCTTGATTTAAGGGGTTCCCACTCCTCCAGGGTACCCCGGCCAGGGGTGACTAGTTGGGTATTTAATGCCACGGCCGCAGGGCGCTGTATAAAAGTGACCCCCGGCTGTGGCATTATCTGTCCAGCTAGTGGAGCCCGGTGCTGGTTTCAAAAATACGGGGGACCCCTACGCTTTGTCCCCCGTATTTTTGGAACCAGGACCAGGCACAGAGCCCGGTGCTGGTTGTTTAAATATGGGGGAACCCCTGTCAATTTTTCCCCCATATTTTTGCAACCAGGACCGGCTCAAAGAGCCCGAGGCTGGTTTGGCTTAGGAGGGGGGACCCCACGCAATTTTTTTCCTAAAAATGAACACTTTCCCATCCCCTTCCCACTGATAAACATGCACTGATCTCATGGATCCCTGCATGCCTATCCAAACACGTGATAAAAAAGCAGGTCTGTTTTTTTTTAGCACTTTTTTACGAATTGTATTTCGGCACGGCAGTGTTTGGCTATTGTCGGCAGTGTTTGTGATTTGCACTTTTTAGTAAATTCCCGATTTCTACCAAATTGCAGGCGTATTTGACCGATGGTGTATTGATTCGTGATTTTTTCCAAGGACTTCCAAAATATTACGAATGCCCTCATCACTGCCGTGATTTTTGCTTAGTAAATTACCGAGATGACACTTTGAAGAAAAAACGGCATCTCATTCAAAATCGGGACCTTAGTAAATATACCCCTGTGTGTATATATGTATATGTGTATATATATATATATATATATATATATATGTATATGTATGTATATATATGTATATGTATGTATATATATATGTATATGTATGTATATATATGTATATGTATGTATATATATGTATATGTATATATATATATATATATGTATATATATGTGTATATATGTGTATATATGTGTATATATGTGTATATATGTGTGTGTATGTGTGTATGTGTGTGTATGTGTGTGTATATATATATGTATATATGTGTATATATATATATATGTATATATGTGTGTATATATATGTATATATGTGTATATATATATGTATATATGTGTATATATATATATGTATATATGTGTATATATATGTATATATGTGTATATATATATGTATATATGTGTATATATATATGTATATATATATATGTGTATATATATATATGTATATATATGTGTATATATATATATGTATATATATATGTATATATGTGTATATATATATGTATATATGTGTATATATATATGTATATATGTGTATATATATATGTATATATGTGTATATATATGTATGTATGTATATATATATATAAAAGCTGTTCTACCCGTTCTTCGCATGGGAGTTTCTGATTTTCAAAGTTGTAAATATAAATGAGTGTTAAACATTTGGTAAATCTATAGAGATGTAAATTTGAGATATCTTAAAATAAGTAGATATTAATCCATGGTTCTTTATGTTACCCGAGGAGCACCCATAGCAGATGCGAAGAAAAAAAGTGACAAGATTCAACACACTGGAGGTGCAATCCAAATTTTGATTCAATTGTCCATTTGGGCTTTATCTTTCACACAACGCAAGCCACGCATCGGTAATGACGTCATTATATCAGCCCCTTTTTCATCTCCTTAGGGGAGGTTTATTAAAATTCTAATTATGTAGTTTTCCTAATTCCCACCTGAAGAATACCTATGTTAAGTTTCATCTTCCTAACATATCGGGAAGTAAGAGAATTAGTGATGAGTCAGTCAGTCAGTCATTGAGTTAGTGAAGGCTTTCGCATTTAGATATATGGAAAACGTAATAAACATAATAACTAACTTACTTTTTGGTAGCTGGATATGATGTACCTGAACAACTAGTAGTTTGTGTTCGATATAAAGGGATTATTTCTTTCCTGCATTCTGAATTTGTTGCACAGTCTCTGGTTTGATGCTGTACTGCATGATGCATACCAACAGGGCTGCCATCAGAAATTGTGGGGCCCGGGACTGACAAAATAGACAGGGCCCCCTCAGAAAAAAAGATTCACCCTAATGTAATGTCACACATTGTGACGTTACATACAGGTGGTGCATTGCGGACCTGCAGGAATTATTCACGGAGAGTTGATTCACAGGGAAGGCTTGTTTTAAGACGTATTACCTGCGCATCAGCCCTCTGTTGTTGCACAGCCTGGTGCAGCTCTCCAGGTATTGGCAGTAGGAGCCAGGGGTGGGCCCCCTCTCTCTGAAGGGGCCCGGGACTCCAGTCCCGACAGTCCCACCCTGATGGCTGCCCTGCATACCAATATGCTTGTAACAGACTTAGGGTGTAATTCAGACCTGATCGCTGGGCTGCTAACTTTGCTGTCCTGCGTTCAGATAGTTGTCGCCCAAGGGTTAGTGTAAATTCGCTGTGCAAGTGTGCGATCACATGTGTACGCTGAGCTGCAGAAATCCAGTGTGTGCAGTCTGTGCGCAGCCCAGGACTTACTCCAACAGTGCGATGAAACAGGCTGAACGGGGCCGGAGCTGACGTCACACACCCTCCCTGAAAACGCTTGGGAACACCTGCGTTTTTCTGGACACTCCCAGTAAACGGTCAATTACCACCCACAAACGGCCTTATACTTTCAATCACCTTGAGAACGCCCGCGCGTTCAGAATTTTTGCACCATCCTGATGCTGACCAGCAATGCCCGTTGTTGTTGGCCGACACGTGTGCGCATTGCTGTGCATATACATGCGCAGTCTATTGCTGAACACCCGCTGTGCGAAAATGCACAGCAGCAATCAGGTCTGAATCACCCCCTTATACCACTCTTATCTGCATGATTCAGCCATACCAAAGCTAAAAAAAAAGATCTTAGAGCATCATGTTTACCATCGTTACTGCACCATGGGCCTGATTCAGAGATGTACGCTAATGTGTTCACAGCTGCTATCCCATACGCAGTGGATGTGTGAAAATATGCTAATGCTGTAGACTGAAAATGTTTTGAGACACCCACCAGAATCATCGCAACTGTCCACAACTACGTATGCATATGCAGCATCAGACGCAGATCATAAAGACATTGATTTCCTACGTGAATCTATGGTTACCCAGAATGGGTGACAGATCTGAATCGCAAGCGCAATTTTATCTGTGTATGTGATCGCAGTGTCAGTCTGTGGCACACCCCGAAAATGGTCACAACATACTCAGTTTCAAAACCCTACATGACCAGGGCCCAAGGTACAGTACTTGAAGCAGCTTCTAAATCCTTACTGTCCCACTCGATTACTACGATCTGTAGATGGACTACAAACAGTACCTAGAATCTCCTGGAATTCATCTGGGGGTTGAGCTTTCAACTTTGTGGCCCTGACTCTATGGAACTCTCTTCCCCGCAGAGTGCGAGAAGCCGCCACTCTAGAATCCTTCAAATATAGACTACAGACTTACCTATTTACAAAAGCATTTGACTAATATCTACTGTTAAGCACTGTGAGTCCTACTAGAAAAAAAGTGCTATATAAATATTATTATTATTATAACATGATTACATATTTTACCGCCACTCCCAGTTACTTTGCACAAAGTGGTCGCTTACTGTCAATCATTTGCGAATGATTACTACGAGCAACTACGATAACATATATGTGCTGTGCGATTGCGTTGCATGCGTAGTCAGCAAAATAATCACAACTTCATAAATATTTTCATATCATACATCTCAGACCCCATGTTCCATGTTGAGAACAATTTGCAATCTCCCATCTGTTATTTTTCTTGTGAATCACAAACCTTACCTTACAGTAGCCTGCACCATTATCTTATTTGAACTTTCTCAAATGTAATCCATTTTTTCTAACAGAACATGTACAGTATAGAAAATATAAATAACCCTACTCAACATATATTAATAAATCAACTGTATAACTGAAAATAGCAACAACAAAAAATACAAAAACAAAATAATAAAAAAAAGCCTCTCTGTACAATGACAGTACCGCAGACCATTGAAATGTGACAATAACATTTGAGGCTGCTATTGTCTTTATAATAAAATTGACTTCTGATAAAAATAATGTAATCACTTTGGAAATTAGTGACAGTTGATATAAGCTCTGACTCATCTCACCCTTGTCAGTGATGTTATGTCCAGCAAGTAGTTAAGAGGATGGAGAGCAAGTAGTTAAGAGGATGGAGAGAAACAGTGCAAATGCAGAGGGGCATGAGAGTGAGTGGGGGAAAAGAGGAAGACAGAAGAGGAGTGAAGAAAAGGAGGAGGCAATAGAAAGAAACAGAGTACAGTAGCTGGAGATAAAAAATATGTGAATATAAAAAAAGAAAAATTTAAGATGAAGAGGGGAAGAATGTCAGAGGGTGAAAGAGAAATAGATGTTGAGGGAGGCAGGGGTGGATTGTCCATAGGGCCCGCAGGGAAGATTCCCGGTGGGCCCAAGTGAATGTGGAATCTGTTTTGTTTGTTGAGATATGAGGGGTGGTGCTGCTGTCATGGAAACACGGTATACCTCTGGTGCTGCTCATATGAGGTCACTTCTAAAAACAATTTTCAGTTCCCAATCCGCCCCTGCCCGATTTGAAAAGAAAGTGCAATGGATTATGCTAGCGCTACATAAATATTAAAAAATAAATGAATATACACAGTTGATACACCTTCATGACAGCACACACACAAACAGTTCACAAACTGAGCTGTTTCAGAAATACTGACTCCCATTGCCTGAAAGACAATAATCATCCTTTTTGCAACTCGGATAAATTGCTCCTTTTACCCATGACAGCAATGAGTGATATGTGTGCGGATGGCCTATCACACACCTTGGGTGAGATTCAAATGATATATCACGCCCAGTTTCCTTTCTAAAATGATCTCCGTTATAGCACATATTGCGCCCATAGTACTCAGGTTTAGCTGTGTAAAGGGTTGGGTGCCTCGCTACTCCGGGGGTAGCGAGCTGAAATAATGATACAACGTCCCTGAGGGCAGAAACAGAATGGGTGTGGAAAGGGGTGAAAATAATTGAATCCCGCCCCTTGTATACCCACCAAGCCAGCGCACGACAAGTGACATACTTCATGGGCTACGTGCTACCGACGTCAAATGTAGGAGGTGGTCATAATATTGTGACTTGACCATGTATGAATATGTTATAGCCAAGAATTATAAAACCTCTTGGTGTCACTGGGCCTTTCAAACAGCAATGGCAATTTGAAAAAATTGTAATACCAAAAGCTATATTATACATATGTCCTGTGGGGGGCAATTTATTTTATTGTTTTCTGTGGAGGCCAATGTGTTTTTTTTTATTCTTGTGCAATTTTTTTTCATCTGCTCTTGCATCTGAGTTGATTTATTTTTTAACAATGTCTTACATAGTGTAGTAAGTGTACAATTGGACACAATGCTAAAACAAAACTGGGTAATAAACAAACATTCATAGAGGTAGGAAGGCCCTGCACGCTAGCTTACAATCTATAGGGAAATAGGCATTGATACACAAGGAAAGGCATTATCTATTGCATATTTGTCCACCGGATTGAAAAGGTTCTAGGGGGGTTGCATGTAATCACATCACAGCAATGATGAACCATGGTCAAAAAGAAGGGAAAGTGAAGAAAGAGAAAATATGTGGAGGATATGTGCGGACTGTACAGTGGGGATATAATCGGATGGGAAATCTTATGGAGGTTGAGTGAGCGGTTCTGGAATGTGATAAGCTAGCTTGAAGAGGTGCATTTTCAGGGAACGCTTGAAGGTTTGGAGACTAGAGGAGAGTCTTATTGTGACTGGTATGGCATTCCACAGAGTGGGTGCAGCCAGAAGAAAGTCCTGCAATTGTGCATGGGAGCAAGTAATGAGTGTGGATGAGAGACGTATATCTTGTGAAGAGCGGAGAGATTGGGTTGGGAGATATTTTGATATGAGCGAAGAGATGTTCATTGGTGTAGTATGGTTAATGGCCTTATGTGTGAGTAAAAGTATTTTATATAGAATACAGTAGAATACTGGTAACCAATGGAGGGACTGACAGAGTGGATCTGCAGATGATGAACATCTAGCAAGGAAGATTAGCCTCGCAGCTGCATTAAGACTGGATTGTAGCGGCGAGAGTCTCTTTTTGGTAAGACCAGTAAGAAGACTATTGCAATAACCAATGCGGGAGATAATGAGAGCGTGGATTAGAGTTTTTGCAGTGTCTTGTGTATGGTATGGTCGTATTCTGGATATGTTTTTTAGATGCATGTAACATGATTTTGAGACAGGTCGCATGTGGGGAGCAAAGGACAGTTCTGAGTCAGTCATGTATGACACCCAGGCAGCGAGCTTGTGAGGTAGGATTGAATGTTGAGTTCTCAACAGTGACAGAGCGTGAGGTGGCGTGATGACATCCAAGAATAAATGGCAGAAAGGCATTCAGTGACACTGACCAATACAGATGGTGACAAATCTGGGGAGAATAGGTAGATTTGAGTATCATCTGCGTACAGATGATACTGAAATCCAAAAGATCTGATTACTTTACCAAGAGATAAGGTATAGATTGAGAAAAGCAGAGGACCTAAGACTGTGCCTTGTGGTAACCTAACTGAAACAGGTAGTGAAGAGGACGTGGATTCAGAGAAGTGAACACTGAAGGAACGATTAGATAGGTAGGATAGGAACCAAGAGAGGACTGTGTCCTGAAGACCTAGGGATAGTAGTATTTGTATGAGAAGAGAATGGTCAACAGTGTCAATGCAGCAGAGAGAACTAGAAGACTAAGAAGTGAGTAATGGCCTTTGCACTTCGCGGTGACTAGATCATACACTACTTTAGTCAGTGCTGTCTCTGTGTAGTGTTGGGAACGAAAGCCTAACTGAAGTGGGTCAAATAAATTGTGTGATTTAAGAAAGTGTGTGAGGTGAGTGTAAGCAAGTCTCTCAAGTAGCTTGGAGAGGCATTGGAAGCTAAGAGATGGGACGGTAGTTTGAGAGAGAGTTAGGGTCAGAATTTTGTTTTTTCAGAATGGGAGTCATCAATGCTTGCTTGAACAGTTAAGGAAAAATACCAGTAGAGAAAGAGAGATTACAGATGTTAGTTAAGGTTAGGGCTAGTTAAGGTCAAGGTTAGTTAAGGTTGAGTTGCACCGCACATGAATGCAGCACAATGGTGTTTGTACAGAGTTGAAGAACTGTGTTGGCAATTTTGTGTGGTTATAGCGGGTTGGATAATCAGATGCAGATACAACATAGCATGGACGTGTTGCTCACATTGGAGTCCATACTCAGATGGATGATCTGCATCTAGCATATGGCTGGTGAAAGTTACAATGGTGCAACCGATGGTGGCATCTAAAGATGCACAAAGCATGAATCCAATGTCTGTAGACACTGAAATTGGGCATCTCAGTCCTTGCATATATGGATGCACAAATGTATACCAGGGAAGGGCATTGTAGGGTCATTAGCATAAGGTCACAGACGCAACTGCAGCAAAAGATGCAAGGAAGGCTGCAACTGCGCCCAACTCAGAATCAGAACCTATGTGGAGGAATGAGGAGGAATCCAACCCCCTCAAAAGACTCCACCCCCACTACAGACCGCACCCCTATTAGGGCTGCGGGAGGAGAGAGAGATGAGGAAGAGATATAAAGGATGGAGAGAGGAGGGGCAAAAGAAGGGAGAGCACCTCAGGCACTGAATTATTCACCTACTTGCGTATTAGACACTGAGTAACTAGAGTTGCTAGATTAGCCACTTAACTGATTATTTTTTCCCAAAAAAACGCTCAGAAATTGTCGGGGCTTTTTATGAGTGAATTAGGTGAAGAACATGATTTTAGTTAAAAAATATTTTTTTTATTCCTCAAACATGGGAACATTGGATGCGACATTACTTTTAACACCCAAGACAGCTGCCAGGTACACAGGGGAGGCTGGGGGGGGGGGTTTGGGGGGGGGGGGGCTGGTTTACACTTTCCCAGTGGCTGCTATTGTCTGCAGCCGCTGGGTGGGGGGTCCTGCCATGCTAACCAATCAGCAGTGATCGGCAGCACGGCAAACACTGGGGGAGGGTGCAGAGTGGCAGCAGCAGTGGAGAAAAGTTTCCCTTCCCTACCACTGCTATGTGAAAAAAAAATAGACATTCCCCACTATGTTACCACAGCAGCTGGAAGGAGTTTATCAAACCCCAATGAGAAGGTAAATAATAAATCTAAATACCAGCGCTAAGAGTTGCTATTCCAAAGTAATCAAACAAGATGGATCAGTTGCGATCACTGTTTATCTGACTGGTCGCATCCTGTGCGACCAGGTCAGAGAAAGCACTTGCTGGTATGGTCACATCTGATGCGACCATGCCAGGCAAGTGATTAAGTGGTCCCTTGGAATCATTTTCAAATTACCACCTGAAAAGAATAATGAAGGGGAATTCTAAAGGGAATATTAGAATGTAGTATACATATTGCTTGGAAGTGGATGTAGATGGTAAGTAAAAGTCTCAAATTCAATGGGAAAAGGACCTAAGGGAGTCCCTTTTGCCCCAAACATGGGAATCCATTTATATAGCAGTTCATAAGTTGTCTAAATGCAATAACCATATAGAGCTACAAAGTAAGGTACTTCTTTGTTTACATCTTACTCCAGCAAAAATGCATAAAATGTGGCCTATGCAATAAAATTTTGTTGGAGGAACTGCGTGAAAATGGGAGACTTTTTCCATATGTTTTGGGAGTGTCCCTACTGTATATCCAAAGACTATAAGAACGATCATTTGTATTGGCTTCAAAGGTTTTAAAAATAAATGTGCCAGTTTCTCCTCGAGTGGCATTATTGTGTATTTACCCACAGGGCTTAAGCAAAAACAAAAGTTATATTTTAGCCCACATTTTAATTACAACAAAAACAGTTATAGCTTAATTCTGTAAAAAACCATTTACACCATCTATATAAGGTTATAAATAAAGTTTAGTTTGCCTGTCAAATGGAAACGATATATCATCAGGAAATTTATTTATAATACAATGGTTAAAATGGCAAGAATATGTAACCATAGGAGAGGGTGTGTTAGGGGACATGTAATGTAATTCTACTGAACTATTGCACTCCCTATAAAAGCTGGCAAAGTGTTAATAATGTCGCAAGACCAAATCTTTGATGGTTACATGTTTTAAGCTACAGTTTTAAATTAAATGTGACCTGCTACACTTTTTTCCCTCTTTTTTTTCTTTTTTCTCTACAACAATTTTCTCCTCTTCTCTTTCTCCTTCTTTTAAATAATTTGATATTTGTATTTAATGTATTATATGAGCTTAATATCAACTGTAAGAAATAACATCCAAGAAGTTTACTTTTGGAAACTACGGCCCTCATTCCGAGTTGTTCGCTCGCTACTGTAGCTGCTTTTAGCAGCATTGCAAACGCTAGGCCGCCGCCCTCCGGGAGTGTATCTTAGCTTAGCAGAATAGCTAACGAAAGATTAGCAGAACTGCTACTAAATAATTTGCTGCAGTTTCTGAGTAGCTCCAGACCTACTCCTAGACTGCGATCACCTCAGTCCGTTTAGTTCCTGGTTTGACGTCACAAACACGCCCTGCGTTCGGCCAGCCACTCCCCGTTTCTCCAGCCACTCCTGCGTTTTTACCTGGCACGCCTGCGTTTTTTTAGCACACTCCCTGAAAACGGACAGTTTCCGCCCAGAAACACCCACTTCCTGTCAATCACACTACGATCACTCAAGCGATGAAAAAATGTCGCTCGAGCTTGTGTAAATCTCCAAAGTTTTGTGTTAAATTACTTAGCGCATGCGCGCTGTGTACCATGCGCATGAGCATTTTCCACCTAATCGCTGCGTTGCGAAAAACGGCAACGAGCGAACAACTCGGAATGAGGGCCTACAATTTAATGTACGGTATGAGTTCTGTTATTTATTGAAATGTCAAATAAAAACTAATGGAAACAGAATACAAGAAAATGTGAGAAGCATTATAAATAAACATGATATCCATGCAAGAAAAAACATTTATAAACCTGGAAACTCAAGCTGCGTACACACGGTGCTACCTGTGTGGCGGCCGATACTGACTTGACGCCGGAGGCATGATCCTCTGATATAGCCAGTATTGGCCCTGCCTGCACACACTATATTTCTTTGCAATGCTGATCCCACGGTATTGCACATCGGCATTGCAAAGTGAATACTCACGGTGCAATGTGCACTATATTTTCTTTCGATATTGACTATATAGTCCATATCGGAGGTAAAATCGCACCGTGTGTATGCACCTTTACACATTTTGTGATAAGAAGCAACCACTTGGTAAAGACTAAACTTACTAAAGAACTGGAATTTGTGTGTATTAACTTCTTGTTAATGCTCTGTTAAAAATAAAAAGGATATTTCATATTGGTTTTAATTAGGTTCCTGACATTTCTTAGACTGCATGCAGAGCAAGGTGAGTACTGCACAAATGTATATCGGATTATCAGATGGGGGTGCATGTCCGGGGTGTGGGTCCCCCTGGACTGTTGTGGCTGTTTTGCCTCAGGAGCAACACATATTAACACTTATTTTCATATTTACTTTCATCCCTATTGTGTGTTTTGTTTCAATGTAATTCATTTCCTTCCTTCACTTTTCACTACTTTACCTCTCACTACTTTATCTCTCACTTAATTACCTCTCACTAATTTACCCCTGCTCTTTTCAGCAGCAGGAATTTTGTTAGCAGTTGGGCAAAACCATGTGCACTGCAGGGGAGGCAGATATAACATGTGCAGAAAGAGTTAGATTTGGGTGGGTTATTTTGTTTCTGTGCAGGGTAAATACTGGCTGCTTTATTTTTACACTGCAAATTAGATTGCAGATTGAACACCACACCCAAATCTAACTCTCTCTGCACATGTTATATCTGCCTTCCCCCTGCAGTGCACATGGGCCCTCATTCCGAGTTGTTCGCTCGCAAGCTGCTTTTAGCAGCTTTGCACACGCTAAGCCGCCGCCTACTGGGAGTGAATCTTAGTTTATCAAAATTGCGAACGAAAGATTAGCAAAATTGCGAATAGACACTTCTTAGCAGTTTCTGAGTAGCTCCACACTTACTCGGCAACTGCGATCAGTTCAGTCAGTTTCGTTCCTGGTTTGACGTCACAAACACACCCAGCGTTCGCCCAGACACTCCTCCGTTTCTCCAGCCACTCCCGCGTTTTTCACAGAAACGGTAGCGTTTTTTCGCACACACCCATAAAACGGCCAGTTTCCGCCCAGAAACACCCACTTCCTGTCAATCACATTACGATCACCAGAACGAAGAAAAAACCTCGTAATGCCGTGAGTAAAATACCTAACTGCATAGCAAATTTACTTGGCGCAGTCGCACTGCGGACATTGCGCATGCGCATTAGCGACTAATCGCTCCGTTGCGAGAAAAATATAATGAGCGAACAACTCGGAATGACCCCCGTGGTTTTGCCCAACTGCTAACAAAATTCCTGCTGCGATCAACTTGGAATTACCCCCTATGCGAAGAACCTCGCTTAAAATGCAACATTTTATTGCAATGATTATTTCTCTAACGTCCTAAGTGGATGCTGGGGACTCCGTCAGGACCATGGGGTTTAGCGGCTCCGCAGGAGACAGGGCACAATAATAAAAGCTTTAGGATCAGGTGGTGTGCACTGGCTCCTCCCCCTATGACCCTCCTCTAAGCCTCAGTTAGATTTTTGTGCCCGGCCGAGAAGGGTGCAATCTAGGTGGCTCTCCTGAGCTGCTTAGAATAAAAGTTTAAGTTAGGTTTTTTTATTTTCAGTGAGTCCTGCTGGCAACAGGCTCACTGCTACGAGGGACTTAGGGGAGAGAAGTAAACTCACCTGCGTGCAGGATGGATTTGCTTCTTAGGCTACTGGACACCATTAGCTCCAGAGGGAGTCGGAACACAGGTCTCACCCTGGGGTTCGTCCCGGAGCCGTGCCGCCGACCCCCCTTGCAGATGCCGAAGTTGAAGAGGTCCAGAGGTCCAGAAACAGGCGGCAGAAGACTTTCAGTCTTCATAAGGTAGCGCACAGCACTGCAGCTGTGCGCCATTGTTGTCAGCACACTTCATACCAGCGGTCACTGAGGGTGCAGGGCGCTGGGGGGGGCGCCCTGGGCAGCAATGTATTATACCTTTTTTATGGCTAAAATACATCACATATAGCCCTTGAGGCTATATGGATGTATTTAACCCCTGCCAGAACTCACAAACTCCGGGAGAAGAGCCCGCCGTTTTAGGGGGCGGGGCCTATTCTCCTCAGCACACGGCGCCATTTTCCTGCTCAGCTCTGCTGTGAGGAAGGCTCCCAGGCTCTCCCCTGCACTGCACTACAGAAACAGGGTTAAAACAGAGAGGGGGGGCACTTATTTGGCAATATGATTAAATATGTGAAAATGCTATAAGGGAAAACACTTGTATAAGGGGTTGTCCCTGTATAATTATAGCGTTTCTGGTGTGTGCTGGCAAACTCTCCCTCTGTCTCCCCAAAGGGCTAGTGGGGTCCTGTCCTCTATCAGAGCATTCCCTGTGTGTGTGCTGTGTGTCGGTACGTGTGTGTCGACATGTAGGAGGACGATGTTGGTGAGGAGGCGGAGCAAATTGCCTGTATTGGTGATGTCACTCTCTAGGGAGTCGACACCGGAAAGGATGGCTTATTTAGGAATTACGTGATAATGTCAACACGATGCAAGGTCGGTTGACGACATGAGACGGCCGGCGAACAAATTAGTACCTGTCCAGGCGTCTCAGACACCGTCAGGGGCTTGTAAAAACGCCCATTTACCTCAGTTGGTCGACACAGACACAGACACGGACACTGATTTCAGTGTTGACGGTGAAGAAACAAACGTATTTTCCTTTAGGGCCACACGTTACATGTTAAGGGCAATGAAGGAGGTGTTACATATTTCTGATACTACAAGTACCACAAATAAGGGTATTATGTAGGGTGGGAATAATCTACTTGTAGTTTTTCCTGAATCAGATAAATTAAAGTGTGTGATGATACGTGGGTTTCCTCCGATAGAAAATTATTGGAGGTATACCTTTTCCCGCCAGAAGTGAGGGCGAGTTGGGAAACACACCTTAGGGTGGATAAGGCGCTCACACGCTTATAAAAACAAGTGGCGTTACCGTCTCCAGATACGGCCGCCCTCAAAGAGCCAGCTGATAGGAAGCTGAAAAATATCCTAAAAAGTATATACACACATACTGGTGTTATACTACGACCAGCAATCGCCTCAGCCTGGATGTGCAGCGCTGGGGGGGCTTGGTCGGATTTCCTGACTGAAAATATTGATACCCTTGACAGGAACAATATTTTATTGACTATAGAGCATTTTAAGGATGCATTTCTATATATGCGAGATGCGCAGAGGGATATTTGCATTCTGGCATCAAGAG
The DNA here is from genome assembly GCF_028390025.1 of Pseudophryne corroboree. NCBI lineage: Eukaryota > Metazoa > Chordata > Amphibia > Anura > Myobatrachidae > Pseudophryne > Pseudophryne corroboree. The sequence goes on from NC_086448.1 coordinate 437,889,130, forward strand.
TAGATGTGATGTCCATATCTGCCAGACGATGTTTATAGACACGACAGTGGTCAGGTGATGCAGATTCCAGACGGCACATGGAAGTATTGCCGTATAAAGGGGCGGTCCATCGGACCTGGTGGCCATGGCAACAGCTGGAAAATCCACTTTTGTTACCCCAAGTCACATCTCAGCAGAAAAGGACACAGTCTTTTCAGCCTCAGTCCTTTCGTACCCATAAAGGCAGGCGGGCAAAAGGCCAGTCATATCTGCCCAGGGTTAGGGGAAAGGGAAGAAGACTGCAGCAGGCAGCCCATTCCCAGGAACAGAAGTCCTCCACAGCTTCTGCCAAGTCCGCAGCATGACGCTGGGGCCATACAAGCGGACCCAGGTGCGGTGGGGGGTCATCTCAAGAGTTTCAGCACGCAGTGGGCTCACTCGCAAGTGGACTCCTGGATCCTACACGTAGTATCCCAGGTGTACATTGGAAATTCGAGACGTCTTCCCCTCACAAGTTCCTGAAGTCTGCTTTACCAACGTCTCCCTCCGACAGGGAGGCAGTATTGGGAAAAAAATTCACAGGCTGTATTCCCAGCAGGTGATAATCAAAGTACCCCTCCTACAACAAGGGAAGGGGTATTATTCCACACTATATTGTGGTACTGAAGCCAAACGGCTAGGTGAGATCTAAAAGATTTGAACAATTACATACAAGGGTTCAAATCAAGATGGAGTCACTCAGAGCAGTGATAGCGAACCAGGACGATATGGTGTCACTGGATATCAGGAACGCTTACCTACATGTCCAAATTTTGCCCTTCTCACCAAGGGTATCTCAGGTTCGTGGTACAGAACTGTCACTATCAGTTCAGAAGCTGCCGTTTGGATTGTCCACGGCACCCCGGGTCTTTACCATGGTAATGGCCGAAATGATGATTCTTCCTAAAAGAAATATGGACGCTTTCCTGATAAGGGCAAGGTCCAGAGAACAGTTGGCGGTCGGAGTAGCACTATCTCAAGTAGTTCTACGACAGCACGAGTGGATTCTAAATATTCCAAAATCGCAGCTTTTTCCGACGACACGTCTAATGTTCCTAGGAATGATTTTGGACACAGTCCAGAAAAGGATGTTTTCTCCCGGAGAAGAAGGCCAGGGAGTTATCCGAGCTAGTCAGGAACCTCCTAAAACCAGGAAAAGTATCAGTGCATCATTGCACAAGGGTCCTGTGAAAAATGGTGGTTTCTTACAAAGCGATCCCATTCGGTAGATTTCACGCAAGAACCTTTCAGTGGAATCTGCTGGGAAAATGGTCCGGATCGCATCTTCAGATGCATCAGCGGATAACCCTGTCTCCAAGGACAAGGGTGTTTTCTTCTGCGGTGGCTGCAGAGTGCTCATCTATGAAAGGGCCGCAGATTCGACATTCAGGACTGGGTCCTGGTGACCACGGATGCCAGCCTGAGTGGCTGGGGAGCAGTCACACAAGGAAAAAAAAAAAAAAAATTTCCAGGGAGTGTGATCAAGTCTGGAGACTTCTCTCCACATAAATATACTGGAGCTAAGGGCAATTTACAAGGCTCTAAGCTTAGCAAGACCTCTGCTTCAAGGTCAGCCGGTATTGATCCAGTGGGACAACATCACGGCAGTCGCCCATGTAAACAGACAGGGCGGCACATGAAGCAGGAGGGAAATGGCAGAAACTGCAAGGATTCTTCGCTGGGCGAAAAATCATGTGATAACACTCTCAGCAGTGTTAATTCCGGGAGTGGAAAACTGGGAAGCAGACTTCCTCAGCAGGCATAACCTCCACCCGGGAGAGTGGGGACTTCAGCGGGAAGTCTTCCACATGATTGTAAACCGTTGGGAAAAACCAAAGGTGGACATGATGGCGTCCCGCCTGAACAAAAAACTAGACAAATATTGCGCCAGGTCAAGGGACCCTCAGGCAATAGCGGTGGATGCTCTGGTAACACTGTGGGTGTACCAGTCAGGGTATGTGTTCCCTCCTATGCATCTCATACCAAAAGTACTGAGAATCATAAGAAGGAGATGAGTAAGAACGATACTCGTGGTTCCGGATGGGTCAAGAAGGACTTGGTACCCGGAAATTCAAGAGATGCTCACGGAAGAACCGTGGCCTCTACCTTAAGAAAGGACCTGCTCCAGCAGGGGCCTTGTCTGTTCCAAGACTTACCGCGGCTGCGTTTGACGGCATGGCAGTTGAACGCCGGATCCTGAAAGGGCATTCCAGATGAAGTCATCCCTACCCTGGTCGAAGCCAGGAAGGATGTAACCGCAAAACATTTTCACCGCATTTGGCGAAAATATGTTGCGTGGTGTGAGGCCAAGAAGGTCCCTACAGAGGAATTCCAACTGGGTCGTTTCCTACATTTCCTGAAAACAGGACTGTCTATGGGCCTAAAATTAGGGTCCATTAAGGTTCAAATTTCGACCCTGTCGAATTTCTTCCAGAAAGAACTGGCTTCAGTGCCTGAAGTTCAGATGTTTGTAAAAGGGGTACTGCATATACAGCCTCCTTTTGTGCCTCCAGTGGCACCTTGGGATCTCAATGTTGTTTTGAGTTTCCTAAAGTCACATTGGTTTGATCCACTCACCACTGTGGAATTAAAATATTTCACATGGAAGGTGAAGATTCTATTAGCCCTGGCTTCAGCCAGGCGTGTGTCAGAATGGGCGGCTTTATCATATAAAAGCCCTTACTTAATTTTTCATTCTGACAGGGCAGAATTGAGGACTCGTCCTCAATTTCTCCTTAAGGTGTTTTCTGTTTTTCACATGAACCAACCTATTGTGGTACCTGCGGCTACTAGGGACTTGGAGGACTCCAAGTTACTTGACGTTGTCAGGGCCCTGAAAATATATGTTTCCAGGACGACTGGAGTCAGAAAATCTGACTCGCTGTTTAGCCTGAATGCACCCAACAAGATGGGTGTTCCTGCTTCTAAGCAGACGATTGCTCGCTGGATTTGTAGTACAATTCAGCTTGCACATTCTGTGGCAGGCTTGCCACAGCCAAAATCAGTAAAAGCCCATTCCACAAGGAAGTGGGCTCATCTTGGGCGGCTGCCCGAGGGGTCTCGGCTTTACAACTTTGCCGAGCTGCTACTTGGTCAGGGGCACACCCTGACTGAGGAGGACCTGGAGTTCTCTCATTCGGTGCTGCAGAGTCATCCACACTCTCCCGCCCGTTTGGGAGCTTTGGTATAATCCCCATGGTCCTGACGGAGTCCCCAGTATCCACTTAGGACGTTAGAGAAAATAAGAATTTACTTACCGATAATTCTATTTCTCGTAGTCCGTAGTGGATGCTGGGCGCCCATCCCAAGTGCGGATTGTCTGCAATACTTGTACATAGTTATTGTTACAAAAATCGGGTTATTCTTGTTGTGAGCCATCTTTTCAGAGGCTCCTTCGTTGTTATCATACTGTTAACTGGGTTCAGATCACAGATTGTACGGTGTGATTGGTGTGGCTGGTATGAGTCTTACCCGGGATTCAATATCCTTCCTTATTATGCACGCTCGTCCGGGCACAGTATCCTAACTGAGGCTTGGAGGAGGGTCATAGGGGGAGGAGCCAGTGCACACCACCTGATCCTAAAGCTTTTATTATTGTGCCCTGTCTCCTGCGGAGCCGCTAAACCCCATGGTCCTGACGGAGTCCCCAGCATCCACTACGGACTACGAGAAATAGAATTATCGGTAAGTAAATTCTTATTTATTAATAAATTGGTAATGTTTGAATTGTGCACCTGCAACCTTTTTCTTTGTATGCAGTCCTACTGAAAGGTCTCCGCAGGGTCGCACCTCCCATTACCGGTGTGCACCCCAGGACCCCTCCCCTGTTTTATTTTGACTGACTTTTTCTTCTAATGGTGTATCAGAACTCACTCACTTTTTACATGTTTATAGGGGTAAATTTACTGAGCTCGGGCAAACACAGAAGTTTAAGGGAATTTTTTTTTAAAACGTAAATTTAGTGAAGAACACTGTTTGTTGAAATAGAAGTACAAAACATGGGTGGACATACGATAAAATACACCATCGGCCAAACTGGGATGTCATTTCAATAGACACCACTGAAACATGAGAATTTACCTAGAATCATTTCTGCAAACACATCCATGAATTGTGCAAACTCGGAGCAAAATGCTCTATACATTATAATGTGGTCATTTCTGCCATCAGCATTTAACCAGTGAATACTGAGGTATTAATGAATGAGATACACCATTATCCTATACACCATTCTGTCTGGGCATAAGACAGATGAAAGCGGTTAATATACAGTATATCATAGTGCTGTGATTCCTGCCAGCAGCATGTAACCAGTGAGTGTTGAGGTTTTATAATTTAAGACTATACACTAATGGTCATTATATAAAGATCTTAATATGCCCAATAATACAGCTTTGTAATTATTTGGGGTAATACCAGCTAACAGCATAGTAATTACTGAGGTAGCCTTACTTCATCTTGACATTTATTACCTAACACTGTGATTAATATTCTGAACTGGCTTTTGTTGACATGTTTAAATAAAGAGATGTATAAAGTCATCTGGAAATCATTTTATATACATTAAAACAAGGCTCAGGGCAGTATCATATTACCCACGTTAAAACATTGGGCACGAAAAACAAAACCTGTGTGTTTTTGTGAGAAACAGCCCTGTTTTTATTTGAAAACAGAGGGCTGTTTCTGGGGATTTGGTTACAAAATCCAGGAGAAGCCACGGCAACATGCAGTGTCCCATGCCCGATGCAGCAGCAGGCTGGGTCTGCAGTGAGGGTGCCATAGCCCGGGAGCCGACACTCAGTGGAGCTGAAGCAGCACCACAGCCCCCTCTTCCCCTGACCCTGCAGTGGTTTTGTGACCTGGGAGCCGGAGGTCAGCGCTGCACCGGGAGCTGTCAGGAGCCGGCATTAAGTGCAGCATCAGAAGCCCCGATAAGCCACCGCTCATGCCAGCTTATCAGGGCTAATAAGATAGCCCCCAGTGGGACAATTAGCCCCGGTAATTTACCAGGGCTAATTGGATATACCCCTCAGTGGCCTTTATCTTTATGATCAGCCCTGGATAATAAAGCTAATTAGATCCTGATTTACAGTGTCTATGCTTATAGAATTAAGCAGTGCTGTAACTAGACATTTTAGCACTGTGTGCAAGAAACAGCATTACGGCAGGTAGAGCCTCCTTTTACACATTAAGGCAGGTAGAGTCCCCCTTTTACACATTACGGCAGGTAGAGTCCCCTTTTTACACATTACCTAGTTACGGCCCTGGATAAATAGATAGTTATACAGTAAGTATATAGATAGATAGATACATGCTTACTGGCTATTTTTCCGCTGGCTCAGACTCCTCGGTGCAGCTGCTGGCAGATCCCAGGCAGCGGAGGAGGAGGAGGAAGGGAGACTCAGGAGCAGCAGCAGCGCACTGTAATTGGTGGTAGTGCCTCCACCAATTACAGTGCGCTGCTGTGGCTCCCAAGTCCCCCTCTCTCCTCCTCTCCTGCCCCCAGAGCTGGTCCTCTCCTCGCTCTGGTGGCAGCACACACAGGTGGCTTGTAATGAGTCAGTTTGACTCATTACAATGCCACTGACTTTAGGCCCCTTGAAACGGGGAAGCGGCAGTTACACCCTCAGGGCGACTGCGCTGTGTGCCAGGCACCGCTGGCACACACATAGTTATGGCCATGGAATTAAGTAGTGCCACTGTTACAATAAACAGTGCAGTGTTACCCACACTGTGCTATCAATCAATAGGCTATATCAATAAATTAGATCATATTACTATCTGCCCTCATATAGCTCTACTATTATATATGGGGTATTACCAGCCAGCAGTATAGTAATTACTGAGATTTTCTTACACTACCTTGACATTCCTTCTCAGACACTGTAATAAATATTTGTATCAAATAAGGGATACATTCCAGAGACTTCCAACTCTTTCTGGTGAGCTATGAATCACTGCAATTTAGAGATGAGCGGGTTCGGTTCTCAGAGAACCGAACCCTACCGAACTTTGCCTTCCGAGCCCGGTTCCGAGTCCGGCTCAGGTTTTCCCGCCTGACTCGGAAACCCAAACGCGGCAAAACGTCATCATCCCACTGTCGGATTCTCACGGAATTTGGATTCCATATAAGGAGCAGCGCGTCGCGGCCATTTTCACTCCAGTCTTGGCGAGTGTATAGAGAGGACGTGTCCTCAGTGTTCATTGTCTGTGTGTTGGGACGGGAAAGTGGGGTGGCAAGTGTTGTGCTGCTCAGTCCAGTCCAGTGTAGTCACTCAGTGTATTGTGCTGCAGTCACAGTATTGGTGTTCTCTGCTGCCATATATTCCAGTGTAGCTGTATAAGTGGTGCTGTGTTGTGCAGACCAGTCCAGTGTAGTCAGTGTATTATGCTGTATCAGTCCAGCCATTCACAGTGTTGGTGTTCTCTGCTGCCATATATCCAGTGTAGCGGTATAAAGTGGTGCTGTGTTGAGCAGACCAGTGGTAGTGTCCTGTGTCATCAGTAATTCCAGTGACGATATACGCTGCTGCTATATGTCCACTGCTGCAGTATAATAATTATAACAACAACCTGTTGTGCTGCATCAGACCAGTGGTAGTGTCCTGTGTCATCAGTCATTCCAGTGACGATATATGCTGCTGCTATATGTCCACTGCTGCAGTATAATAATTGTAACAACAACCTGTTGTGCTGCATCAGACCAGTGGTGGTGTCCTGTCTCATCAGTAATTCCAGCAACGATATACACTGCTGCTATATGTCCACTGCTGCAGTATAATAATTATAACAACAACAACAACCTGTTGTGCTGCATCAGACCAGTGGTAGTGTCCTGTGTCATTAGTAATGCCAGTGATGATATATGCTGCTGTTATATGTCCACTGCTGCAGTATAATAATTATAACAACAACAACAACCTGTTGTGCTGCATCAGACCAGTGGTAGTGTCCTGTCCATCAGTCATTCCAGTCATTCCTTATTGTCTCATATAACTCCCAAAAAATAATGGAGAACAAAAATTTTGAGAATAAAATAGGGAAAGACCAAGAAGAACCACTTCTTCCTAGTGCTGAAACTGCTGCCACTAGCCATGACATAGATGATGAAATGCTATCAACGTCGTCTGCCAAGGCCGATGCCCAATGTGATAGTAGAGGGCATGTAAAATCCAAAAAGCCTATGTTCAATAAAAAGACCCAAAAAAAGAAATTGAAATGGTCTGAGGAGAAACGTAAACTTGACAATATGCCATTTATGACACGGAGTGGCAAGGAACGGCTGAGGCCCTGGCCTATGTTCATGACTAGTAGTTCAGCTTCACATGATGATTGAAGCCCTCATAACTGAGGCCTTGACACTTATCTTGGTGTTAGACGTGCGCACGGTATCCGCCATTAGTGCAGTGGTATTTAGACAATTGATGGAGGTATTGTGTCCCCGGTACCAAATCCCATCTAGATTCCACTTCACTAGGCAGGTGATAACGAGATTTTGCCATTTAATTCCAATGATTTGGACGTATAATTACAGTGATTTTGCCAATTAATGTCAGTGATTTATAATTATTAATTACAGTGATTTTGCCAATTAATTCCAGTGATTTGGACGTATAATTCCAGTTGGATATGTTTGTGTCGCTTGGTTTAGTCATACAGCTACCTCATTGCACCTCTTCAACATCTTTGCATGAGGTGCTGTTTGGGGCCTAGTTTTTGAAAAGTGCCATCCTGTGTGACACTGCCATATGAGTCCAGGGGTACTGCTGTATTAGTCCTGGGGTACTGCCGTATAAGTCCACCAATTGCAGATTTTTTAAAAAGTGACTGGAGCATGCTGGAGATGTTGTCAGTGGACCGAACAATTGCGGCCCACTGTCGACATTCAGTCACTGCGTGACACTACTAGATGGGCCAGGTGGTTGTGTCGCTTAGCTTAGTCATACAGCAACCTCGGTGCACCTTTTTTTCTTCTTTGCATCATGTGCTGTATGGGGCCTTTTTTTGATATCTGCCCTCCTGTCTGCCACTGCACTGCCACGCCTAGATGGGCCAATTGTGTGTGTCGCTTGGCTTAGTCATACAACTACCTCATTGCAAATCTTTTTCTTCTTTGCATGATGTGCTGTTTGGGGCCTTTTTTTATATATCTGCCCTCCTGTCTGCCACTGCAGTGCCACGCCTAGATGGGCCAATTGTTTGTGTTGCTTGGCTTAGTCGTACAACTACCTCATTGCAAATCTTTTTCTTCTTTATATGATGTGCTGTATGGGGCCTTTTTATTATATCTGCCCTCCTGTCTGCCACTGCAGTGCCATGCCTAGATGGGCCAATTGTTTGTGTCGCTTGGCTTAGTCATACAACTACCTCATTGCACCTCTTTTTCTTCTTTGCATCATGTGCTGTTTGGGGCCTTTTTTTATATATGCCCTCCTGTCTGACACTGCAGTGCCACTCCTAGATGGGCCAGGTGTCTGTGTTGTCCACTTGTGTCGCTTAGCTTTGTCATCCAGCAACCTCGGTGCAACCTTTTGGTCTAAAAACAATATTGTGAGGTGTGAGATGTTCAGAATAGACTGGAAATGAGTGGAAATTATTGTTATTGAGGTTAATAATATTGTAGGAGCAAAATTACCCCAAAATTATGTGATTTTAGCTGTTTTTATGTATTTTTCAAAAATCATCCAGATCCAAAACCAAAACACGAAATGGTGATTTTGGCAAAACCAAGCCAAAACCAAAACATGAAAGTGAAATTAGAACCAAAACCAAAACACAAAACACAAAGTGCCCGCCGAACATCTCTACTGCAATTGCATATTACTAGATACTGTAACAAATAGCTATATGAATCAAGGGATACACTCCAAAGATCTTAAACTCTATCTGGTGACCTATGAATCACTGTAAATATATGTTTTTTGTAAAATTCAATAATTTACAAAGCAAGGACACTGACGTGCATGAGCTAAAATTTTATTATAAATAATCTAATGAAAAATTCTAATAATACACATACTGTATGATAACTTTTATAAATGTCACTGGTACCAAAGATTGATACAGTGTGGATTTTTTTAATTCTCACATTTTTTCCTCACATCTCACCTTCAAGTGTTTTTAATATTTCACAGTAATAACCTATATATATATATATATATATAGATATATAGATATAAATATATATATATATATATATATATATATATAACAAATATTAAAAGTTATGTTTTAATGTGTGTAATTATTATTCTTTCTTTTTGTGCACCATTAAAGAACAAATCTTTTCTTTTAGACTTAAGATTTATTGTGTATGGGTAACCATATTGTCTATGGCAGCACCCGCAAGTATGATTTAATCTGAGACCTTCCATAAATATGAGTTTCTAATAAAATAGCTTAATTTATTACTATTGCAGTAGTTTCTTCACTCCCCCTTTCCCCCTAATTGTCTACTCTGGAAATATCCATCCACTATCTGTGCAGAAAGTCATTAAATGAGTTTCTATGGAGTGTCTATTCAGATATGTGGTTGTCCTTGACCCTCCAAACCTAATGATATGTTAATCCCTGCTTACACATATGCCAAATTTTGTGAAACTGTATTTCCCCTCTGGCACGGTCTCATCATACTTCAAAAAGCCCATGTCTCCCCCATCCTTAATAAACTCTACCTTGACCCCTCTGCCCACTCTAGTTACTGCCCATCTCTATCCTCTCCTATGCTACCAAGCTGATTGTGCACAATCATTTAATATCCTTCCTCTGAACCCACTCCTTTTTTGACCCTCTTCAATCTATCTATTAGTCTCTTCCTTCTGCTAAACCCACTCTCACGAAAGTTACCGATTATGTCTCATGGCTAAATCCAAAAGTTACTTCTCAATTCTAATACCCCTCAACCATATAGCAGCATTCAACTATGTTGAACATCTCTCCCCTCCTGCAAATTCTTTATTCCTTTTTCATTTACTAATGTCTTACTTGTCCAACTTTTCCATCTCTGACTCTACACAAGTTACCTCTCTTCTGCTTCCCCTTCCCATCGAGACCCCTACAGGCTTTTTTCATAACCCAATTTGTTTCTCCCTATTTCCTCTCTGAATTCCTTGATTTATTTGATATTTGTTACCACCTCTGTGGCAATGACACCCATACTTACCTTTCATCCATTGCTATCTCCCCCTTGTCCTCATTTGTATCACCTCGTATTGGGTATCTCAGGATGTCACAGCTTTATCTTTAACTCACAATTTATGAAACTAAAGTAATATTGTTTCCCCCATAAGGTTGCCTCCCCCCTAACTCTCTCTAAATAACATATCTCTCCTGTTTCCCAAGACTATTAAATGGGTGTCATTCTTGACTTTGCCATTTATTTCTCCTTCCACATCCTGTTCCTCTCCCAAACCTGCTGTTTCCATCTCCATAATAGTTCCCAGATCCTTTCTAACCCAGGAATTTATTATTATTATTATTATTATTATTATTAGAGATGTGCACAAAGCCCTGTGTTTTGGTTTTGGATCTGTATTAACTTTGTGTTTTTGTTTTGATAAACCACTCTCAGATGTTTTGGTTTTGGATATGTATTTTTTCTTTCGCAAATTAATAAAAACAGGTAAAATCACATCATTTGGGCCTTTTTTTGTACCTACAGTATTAACCTCAATTACATTGATTTTTTTCCCATCAAATTTTACCACCTCACAGCTCACAATATTGTTTTCATCCAGTTTAGGGCAAAAGGTTGCACAAAACTAGCTGGCTAAGGTAAGTGACAACAGTCGGCATCACAAACATGTGGCAGTTCAACTTCAAACATAGCACATCTAGTAAACAGAGTGGCACTGCAGTAACAAGCAGGATGGCAGTTTAATAAACTATTCATCTCCATAGAAAGTAACCATGAATGTTTTATTATTTAAGAACTAGATCAGAGACCCAAGGGTAGTATAGGGAAATGGAGATGGAATATATAGTTGAAGGAAGGTAAAAGAATGATCAATTCAGTGATTGATTGATTGATTGATTGATTGATTGATTGATTATAAAATAAAACTGAGATGAGAACTATATTAACCTTCTGGTTTGCAACAAATCAGGAGTGAAAAAGCCATAAAAAAATACAAGGATTAATAGATTGATTGATTAATTAATTAAAATTAACATGTGTGAGGCTGTTCTGCAGGGGAAAATAATGCCATGCAATACAAGTATGATTGATTGATTGATTAATTAATTACCTTAGTAAAGTGTTTGAGAAATAACCAATAAAAATATTTGTCTAAGCAAAATAGACAATAACTATACTGTTTTGCAGAAGCTCAGGAGGAGACAAAAGAACATAAAAAAATACAAGAATACCTATGCAAAAAAAAGATGAAATTGTCCTCGGACCCTCCCACTTACTTTTTTGAAAGACATGCAAAGTTCAACAAACCAAGCACTTCAGTGATAGGGACTGACACTTTTGTGGTTGAAGAGCTTGATTTGTTTGGTCCCCCAAAAATAGTTTTTTGGAAGGGCTAACTCTGATTATTAATGAGGTTCATGATGATGCTGTTAATTACATTCTAACCTTGTAACATATATTGCATGAACTTGCTGCAAATTACATAACATGGAAGAGTTGCCTAGATGATTAATGTAGTCGAATATGCTTCACAAACATTGTCAAGATTTGAGTGAAAATTATCCCACACTCAAGAGATGGCTGTTGTGGTCTAATGCACAGGAATTACAATCCCTTTCTTTTTATCACAGGCAAGATCTGCTCCCACTAGTGGTTGACTTACACAAACAACATCATCCACATCCTCATCCTGGATGTGGATGATAAATAATTTTACCCCTCATCCTGTTCCAATTCCACACAAACAATCTCAATTTCTATTATGTCCTTATCACCATATTTACTTGTACTGCTCCTCACATGTGCAGATGGTGCAGAAATTGTGGAAGGAGGCAAAACAGACTTTTCTATGAGGAAAGTGTGAGAAATGCCAGAGTCACACATAGCTAACATGGACACCCCTTTTTGCAGATATTTCTGAATACACAGTTTGAGCCTTAGTGTTCTTTTTTGGGGCCACTGATTTGTCACTTTTTTCAGTGACACCTCCACCCCTTTTTATAATATTGTGAGAGATTTAGATTTATGTGCCCTTTCTTTAAGCTAGCTTAACGCTAAAATAATGACACAGGCACCGATAGCTGTAGTTAAAGGTCAGACGGTATTTATTGATAGCTGACCTGACTATTGAACTAGAATTTTATGTTGGATGATTTTATGTTGGAGGATGGCAACTCACCACTCTTCTCTCTGGCAAATACTGATGTTTCCGCAGGTGAACGTCTACTTGTCCACCCCACAAGGTAAGGACAAACTCGCCGTCTTTCTAGAAGAGGGTGCCCCATAATGACCACTTATGCCTTGCTGACTGCTGGCTGGTAGCGACTTCCCACTGATCTGGCTGTCAAGAGCCAACAAAATTGACCAAAAGAAAAAAGAAAAAATGAAAAGGGAGGGCGGGAGGGCATTCCAAAATGGCAAGAGGAAGTCTGAGGCACATGACTAGGATTCTATACTGTCCTAAGCCTACGCCTATAATACTTGACTGACATGCAACCCAACCTACAGTATGGGAAAATTACCAGGACACTTGCAAACTACCTAGCAACTGCTTAGTCATTAACAAACCAATCACAAAAAATGGGGCTCTTATATGGCCTCGTGCTTAGCAAGCCTTCATCTAATCTAAGGTGCCCATCATTTTATTGTGATAAACTTAAACACTTACTTTAAGCTAGCTTAACAGTAAAATAATGACACAGACACTGATAGCTGTAGTTAAAGGTCAGACAGATTTATTGATAGCTGACCTGATTGTTAAACTAGAATTTTATGATGGATGATTTTATGTTGGAGGATGGCAAAGGAAAAGTCGCTACCAGACACCAGCTCCAGTCTTAACTTGTACCAACAAAAAACTGATGTGGGGACTAAACAACAACACCGCCTCCTCCATGCATAACCCGCATTGTGCAGGACTCACCACTCTTCTCTCTGGCAAATACTGATGTTCCTGCAGGGGAACGTCTACTTGTCCACCTGCAGGGTAAGGACACACTCGCCATCTTTCTAGAAGAGGGTGCCCTACAATGACTACTTATGCCTAGCTGACTGCTGGCTGGTAGCGACTTCCCACCACAAAGGTTTAACTAAACCACCACCGCCATCCAAACAACAGAAACAAATGGAAAAAACTACCACGCTAACAGAAAGGACCAAAAATGCTCTCTAAAAAATGCAAACACCTGCAGGGGAAAGATGGACCCCATCAGCCTTGTAGAACTGCCTATTGTGTAAAACCAGCAAAGGATGCTTAACCACTATCCCACCTAAAGCCGTGACAAACAAAAAAACAGCCGAGTTAACCTTCTTGCGCACCTTCCCAATGGCAGAGAAATGCACAGCTCCTCTCCAATGAAAACAGGGCACTATCTCGGACCAAACAAAATGGACCCCAGTCCAATGACAATGCAAAGCCACCAAATCCGCCTTAACTGACAAAATGAGGTTGATGCCTTTCACGTGACCCATATCATTACCACCTAAGTGGAGAACAATACAGTCAGGGCAACCCCACCTACGCTCATGGTTAAAAAGGAGCCACAACAAATCGCCCCACCTCAAACCTCGGACACCTAACCAACGGACGACCCTGGGGTATATTTACTAAGCTCCCGATTTTGACCGAGTTGGTGTTTTTTCATCAAAGTGTCATCTCGGGAATTTACTAAACTCAAATCTCGCCAGTGATGAGGGCATTCGTATTTTTTTGGAAGGCAAAGAAAAAAAATACGAATGAACACACCATCGGTCAAATATGCCTGTTATTTTATACAACTTGGTAATTTACTAAAAATTCGAATTCACAAACACTGCCGGCAATAGCCAAACACTGCCGTTAAAAAATACAAAACGTTAAAAAAAAAGCAGTTTTAAAATAGACCTGCTTTTTTTTTACCATGATATGATAGGCATGCATTGATCAGTGAGATCCGTGCATGTTGATCAATGGGAAAGGGTGTGAAAGTTTTAAAAATCTAGAAAAAAATTTGCGTGGGGTCCCCCCTCCTAAGCATAACCAGCCTCAGGCTCTTTGAGCTGGTCCTGGTGTCAAAAATACGGGAGACAAAAAGCGTAGGGGTCCCCCGTAATTTTAACACCAGCACCGGGCTCCACTAGTCAGCGAGATAATGCCACAGCCGGGGGACACTTTTATATTGGTCCCTGCGGCCCTGGCATTAAATCACCAACTAGTCACCCCTGGCCGGGGTACCCTGGAGGAGTGGGGACCCCTTAAATCAAGGGGTCCCCCCCTCCAGCCACCCAAGGGCCAGGGGTGAAGCCTGAGGCTGTCCCCCCATCCAAGGGCGGCGGATGGGGGGCTGATAGCCTTCTGTGTAAAATTAAGAATATTGTTTTTAGTAGCAGTACTACAAGTCCCAGCAAGCCTCCCCCGCAAGCTGGTACTTGGAGAACCACAAGTACCAGCATGCAGGGAAAAACAGGCCTGCTGGTACCTGTAGTTCTACTACAAAAAAAATACCCAAATAAAAACAATACACACACCGTGATAGTATAACTTTATTACATACATGCACACCTACATACACACATACTTACCTATGTTGACATGAAGAGTCGGTCCTCTTCTCCACGTAGAATCCACAGGGTACCTGTAAATAAAATTATACTCACAACAATCCAGTGTAGATCGGTCCTCTTCTGTTTGTAATCCACGTACTTGGCAAAATAAAAAAATGATAAACCCGGACCACGCACTGAAAGGGGTCCCATGTTTACACATGGGACCCCTTTACCCGACTGGGTGACCCCACTAAACCTTGCGGTCTACCGCAAACCGCAAAGTTCCCACAACTTGATACAATGGAGCGCCTATGCGCTACAATGTATCTACAGTGCACAGCCTGACTGACAGCTCAGACGCGCACAGCCAATCAGGAGAATGCCATGATGTGGCGCCCCCTGATTGGCTGAAGGGACCCTCTTTGACAGCAGTCATGGGGGTGGTTCCACCAGTTGGGGAAAGGGGTCCCATGTGTAAACATGGGACCCCTTTCAGTGCATGGTCCTGGTTTTTTTTTTTTGCCAAGTACGTGGATTACAAACAGAAGAGGACCGATCTACACTGGATTGTTGTGAGTATCATTTTATTTACAGGTACCCCGTGGATTCTACGTGGAGAAGGGGACCGACTCTTTGTGTCAACATAGGTAAGTATGTGTGTATGTAGGTGTGCATGTATGTAATAAAGTTATACTATCACGGTGTGTGTATTGTTTTTATTTGGGTATTTTTTTGTAGTAGAACTACAGGTACCAGTGGGTCCATTTCCCCCCGCATGCTGGTACTTGTGGTTCTCCAAGTATCAGCTTGTGGGGGAGGCTTGCTGGGACTTGTAGTACTGCTACAAAAAAACAATATTCTTATTTTTACACAGAAGGCTATCAGCCTCCCATCCGCCGCCCTTGGATGGGGGGGACAGCCTCGAGCTTCACCCCTGGCCCTTGGGTGGCTGGAGGGGGGGACCCCTTGATTTAAGGGGTCCCCACTCCTCCAGGGTACCCTGGCCAGGGGTGACTAGTTGGTGATTTAATGCCAGGGCCGCAGGGACCAATATAAAAGTGTCCCCCGGCTGTGGCATTATCTAGCTGACTAGTGGAGCCCGGTGCTGGTGTTAAAAATACGGGGGACCCCTACGCTTTTTGTCCCCCGTATTTTTGGCACCAGGACCAGGCGCAGAGCCAGTTGCTGGTTGTTAAAATAGGGGGGAACCCCTGTCAATTCCCCCCCCGTATTTTTACAACCAGGACCGGCTTAAAGAGCCCGAGGCTGGTTATGTTTAGGAGGGGGGACCCCACACATTTTTTTTCTGCTTTTTAACTCTTTAAACACTTTTTTTTAATGTATACCATGAAGCCCTGCACGGATCTCACAGATCCGGCCGGGATTCATTGTGTTAAGTTCGGCAGTGTTTTACTAATCACTCCCAAAAAAAACTCGCGCCGAAATTACGAATGACATCGACATCGGAATACACGAAAATGCAGACTACGACAGCATAGTAAATGAGGCGTAAACAATTCAAAAAGTTGAAAATTCACACATTCGATGTCATTTGTGTTTAATCTCCCTCCAAATCGACACTAATACGAATCTTTGTAAATAAACCCCCCTGTGTCCAAAAATCTCAGCCGACCTACGTGCCATGGGATGCTTTCCCGCCCAAGAAATATAAGAATGGCCCACTAGCCACACTTGTCCCAAAGGATCGTCGACAGCTGCAAAAGAAAAAACCCTATCATCAGCACACAGGAACAACATAAGAATACCGTAAAACATAAACAACATAAATAACCCAAGTGAAGGAGAAAACTCAAAAAGCCACCCGTGGACCTGAGATACGCCAATTGTAATTAGGCCCCCTCATAGGAAAATTTCAAAATTCGGTTCACACCATCGATTTCTGAACGCTACCCGTTCAAAAACCGACAGGTAAACAGAGTTTTTGGGTTAGCGCAATAGGCACAACTAAACCTTATCCAAACGAATGTAAGATTTATAATAAACATACTTCCAACGGCCCAGCTCCTGAATAGCTGCCTTTGAGGAGCCTGATGCTGCTGCCTGGGTATCTGCCCCAATCCGAAAGGGATGGGTACCGAACTCAGCACACCGCAAACCCAAAGCCACTAAACGGCGCCTAAACACTGCGGCAAACTGGAACTTGGTGAGAGGACCAGAGAGTGCGTGCAGCAGAAACGGAATGCCCCCGGAGGCCGCAACTGGATATACTCCTGCGCAAAGGGCAAACACCCACATCCACCTGTGCCCTGAGGGACACCCAGCGACCCCAGCCAGCCTGATCCGTCCTAGAATGTGCAATCTTGCAGAGCAACAGGTCATCCTGCAACCGCACATTACAAAAAAGGAGGCTGGAGTACCGAGATGACGGTACTCATTCCAAAAGCCCCAAAGAAAGCCAGCACAAAGGCTAATCTACAGAGAGCAACCTCAAAACTGGACTCAGCTACGCAAGGCAGCACATCCAGCAAGTCTGCCAACAACTGCAAACTAATAGGCCTACGAGCATCCGCAGGCGCAGGACATTCCTTAGCCCAACCTTTAAGGGCCTTGGAAAGGACGAAAGACCTGGTGGGGTTCGTCAGCCTGCGCACTCTAGAGTGAAAGGAAATGCCCACAAGGGCAGACGTCATGGCCACCTTAGACCTACCCTCCTGATAATGCTCCCATACGAAGGCCATCAAACAGTCTACGGAGGACTTACCTGCTATACCATACCTACTGGAAAATGACAACCAATCACGTCAGTCCGCATCATACGCCCTAAGCGTGGAAGGAGCTAAAGCATTCCTGGCAAAAGCAGTCAACCCGTCTGGATAATCTGCCAGACATAAGGCAGGCACAGTAAACACTCGGCCGCCGCCCCCGGGAACCAACTCACGGAACTTATCAAATTGAAAACGAGACAAAGCATCCGCTATCCGGTTGTCGATGCTGGGGACGTGGTGAGCCCTGAAATTGATATTGTGCCGCAAGCATTTGAGGACCAAATGGCGCAAGGCTTGTGGGGAGGAGGAACGCTGATTGTTAATAGCGTAAACCACTCCCATGTTGTCGCAGCAGAACGAAATGTCACGATCCAAAAACCTGGAAGCACACAATTCCAAAGCCACAATGATAGGAAATAATTCCAACAACAGGAGGTTCCTAGTGAAACCACGGGAGACCCAAGAGGGATTCCAAGGAGCAGCACACCATTCACCGGCAAAAAAGGCACCAAAAACCGAAACTGCCCGAAGCATCAGTGAACAGCTGGAAGCAGAGGTTGGAACAACGTGGAGAAGGCCACAAAACCACCCGGTTGAAAGAAACCAGGAATGAAGACCAAACCCGCAAATCATCTCTGATCTCATGGGAGAGGTAAATGGTATGATGCTGCCTGACTGTCCTCGCCGTGGCCCGTTCAACTTTCCAGCAAAAAACCCTCCCCATGGGGATGATCCTGCACGCAAAATTGAAGGAGCCCAGCAAAGACTGAACTTGTTTAAGCACATGCAGTCATCGATCAACTCCAGAAGCTTCTGCACCTTATCAGCGGGGAGGTGACAGCACCCAGCTACCGTATCTATTTCAATCCCCAAATAACTAAGGCATCTTTATGTACCCTCACATTTGTCCGGGGCAATGGGGACCCCCAGGACCTCAAACAACGACCTGGCGGAAAACAAAATGTTGCCACAAACCGAACTGTCCCTCGGGCCCACAAAGAGAAAATCATCCAGGTAGTGGGCAACCCCGGGATGGCCGGAGGTGGCCTGGATGCACCAATGCAAGAAAGTGCTGAATCTCTCAAAATACGCACAAGAGATAGAACAGCCCATGGGCAGGCACTTGTCTACGTAAAAATCCATACCCAATTTGAAACCCAGGAACCTAAGGGAGCAGGCAAAAAGTGGACTCACCATCCAGCTTAGCCAGCAGGGCACCCGGACCACAGTCACGAACCAAACGCAGAGCCTCATCAAAAGATTGATAATGCACTCTGCAAAAGGATTCAGGGAATGGCATCATTCACGGAACTCCCATGTGGATGAGACAAATGCTGTATAAGGTGGAACTTGCCTGGAGCCTTCTTGGGCACCACCCCAACAGGGGAGATGCACAAGGCGGGAAGAGGGGGGGCAGTGTAGGGGCCACACATGCGACCCAAGCCGATCTCCGCCTCAACCCACAGTCTAACCACATGCGGAAAATCGATTTCAGATTCCGGCGTGCGACCACGTGAACGGAATCCGAAATAGGCAGGCGTAAGCCGTAACTAAAACCGTCTAATAAAAACTGCGAAGCCGACTTGTCAGGGTACAAACTAAGCAAACAAAGCAGCTCAGGCACCCAAATCGGGGAATGGGCCTTATTTGTTACTTCCGCTGGCCTCGGTCAGAGTGGAGGGCTTGCTGCTCGCGACCGTGGTGCAGTCCTTGGACGGGTGATCGGCTCCGCAAATTTTGCACAAGTGGCAAAAACGGCAGGTAAGGCCCCTGGAGCACTTGCTCTCATTATATGCAAAACACTTGCAAACCTGAAGCGCTCGATGCAAGAGGCTTCTTGCTCGGCACATCCACGGTGTGCCTAACCTGTTAGGTAACCTCCAGCCACACTTCTACATCTTTGAAACCCAAGGGCAAAACGGAGTTGCCATCTTTATTACGACTAAATTTTTCATCGTAATCCCTCCAAGCGTAACCCTTGGATTTCAAATACAGCTCATGAACTAAAAACAGATACTTAACGACATTGGGAACTCAGCAGGCCTAGACTCAGCATAACAGGCCGCAAAAAAAAAAACCCCCGCAACCACTGATGGAAATTACGGAAAGCATTTTCCCCAATACCACCTGCCTTCTTAGATGCATCAAAACTCTGACGCATGTCATCCATAAGGATGAACATGTCAACAAACTTGCCTTTCCTAATCTTCTCCCTCATCCTTTTCCGAATGACTCTGGTAACTGCTGTATTGGCACAATGCACCATCTCCGTGAAAAGCTGGGGATCGGAATGAACCGCAGCCGCCGACACCTTATCTTCCTAGATACCTTAGCTACGTGACGCGCAATAAGCCTAGCCAACTTATGTGGGTGCCCAGAAGAAGCAGAGGAAACACTACTAGAAGAACTACAAGAAGTGCTATAGGAACAAGGAGAAACAACAGCATGCTCACCCGTGCCTGAAGGACCTGACCCCCAACAGCCATCTCCACTGCTACCAAACTCGACGGTGTTTCCTCAGCCGGCACCGCAGCCGCATCCCTCCTCGACCTTCGACTCCTCCGTGGCGAAGACACCGACTCTGCTGGACCCGCCAGACCTGTGCAGAGGACTCAGAGAGGACAACAAGCTCAGGAAGGGCCTGCGAATCAGAAACAGTGACAGGAGGCAAAGGCAGAAGGGGGGGGCAACACACCACTGGAATTCGGAGGGGGACCCAAGGGTAGCCACGTGGGAGGGGGCATAACCCGGGGCCCAGGGAGACGCCGGAGGAACAGTAGGGACCTGCACGGGAGCAAAAGGCAGCTGCCAAAATGGGGGATGTGGGCCGTAATCGCAGGGAAACCCCCAAGATACGAACCAGAAAGGGCCGGGGGGGGGAGGGAAACCTGAGGACCACTGAAGGACTATGTGGGCTGGACCCGCGACGACGAAACCACAAAATAGGGAGAAAATTGGGGGGCGGCGGCAATGGATAGACTCTGTTGCCGTGCAACGTGTTATGAGCCACGGCTGTGGCTCATTTCCATTTTGCATTTTGGTTATGTATTTTATGTTATACTTCTGTTTATGTTCCCCGTGGGTGTCATGGGGTGCTCGGATCTCACCCTTAAGGAGAGGATACTGTTATGAACCACAGGTAGTGGTTCATTCCTATTTTATGTTTATAAGTTGTCTTGCAGGCCAGGATTTCCCGTTGCTCTGTTTAAGAATACTCTTGTTTGCTGCCGGTGGTGAGTCTGTGTAATTGCAGCTTGTTCCCATGTGTTCAGCCTCACCTGGCTGCTAATTGCATCTTGTCAGTTTGGAGTCATGCAACAGGGCAGCTGCATGACATAATTAATTAGGCCTCTCTGTTATATGCTGGCTGAGTGCAATTCACAGACGCTGGTGATATTTCTACGTTTCCAGTCTTCCAGAGTGCTTGAGTTCTGAGCTTGTTCCTGCCAGTTCCTGAGCTCCTGTCTAGCAGTGTCTGTCTAGCTGCTCCCTGTGTCGATTCCTGTGTCTGATCCTGTGTCCTGCCATGAAGCATTCCTGTCCAGAAGTCCTGTGGCTTTGCCTATGCCTGGTCGAGTTTCTGGCTTCTTGGTGTCCACCGGTCTGTCGTTTGGGATTCTGCCTGTCCTCCAGTTCTGAGAGTCTGTGTCAGCAGCATTGGGGGTTCCTGTCCGTTTGCCAGTATTGGTACCGGTTCCGTGAGTAGCGGCTCTGCCGCGTTCGTCGGCCTAGGCCACTGTATTCCTTGGTTGTATCTGTCACTGGCGTTTTGCAGAGGGTTCTGCTTATGCGGTCACCGCCGGTACACAAAAGTATTGTGTCGGCGTGTGGTCAGCATTTCCTTTGTTGTTCTTTTCCTTTGGTGGCAAGCCGCACATACATTTAGTTTTAGCCTAGTTAGTAGCCCCTGGCTTTTGTTGTTTCAGTCAGAGGGCCCCTTGTTATTACCCTGTCTCAGTTCACTCTTTGTCTCTCCTTAAGACCTGAGGGGGCATCGGAGTTGGGCAGACTTAATCCGCCCTTCAAACGCGGCTGCCATGGGCCCAAGAAACCATAGTCTCGCAAGAGTGAATTGACAGCACGGGTAAAGCAACGGAGGTAGGGTGCCAGGGGCTATTCCCATTCCGTTTCCCTTTCCCAGCATTACGTCCTGGTGCTCTGGACTCTCTTTATAACATCTCCCTTGTTCTGAGCACCAGGAACCTAACACAACGGAGGAGGCGGGGGAAATACTGAGCGACAGTGAGAGGCTGCGCCCCGGGAAAACTAGCCTGAAATTGACCGAGCCAGGGAGGACTAGCCAGGGAGGACTAAGCAGATACCACCTGCAACACCCCAGACTGGCCACCCGGGGCGCATAGGAACCACTAAAAAGGGGGGCTGTGGGATGTATCAGCCCCAGGGGAGCATTGGATGCACTCAGGAGCGCCCCTGGTGGGCGCAGTGGTGCAGGCACCCCCACCAGCGAAGCAGCCTGCACCACAGGCGTCCCAGGGGGAACCATTGATCCTACACCCTCAGAAACCGACAAGGCAGGCACACCATCCCCACCCACGGACAGAGAGCAGACCAGGCCTGCACGGGGAGGCTCAGAACATGCACACTGCAGTGCGTTCACAGGGGAGGAAGGGATTAGCTGCCACAGAGAATCCGGCCCAGCTCCCACATGACGCCAGGCACTACGAGGGCGCCGTTGCCGCCAGCCGGAGCTGCGAATGGGGAGGAGGAGCGGAACATGACAGGAGACGCCGGGCAGGAGGAGACCACAGCCTGTAGTGCAGACACCCACACACGCAGCCGCCCATCGCCCGCAGTAGCCATGGCCGGGTTACCGCACCCTCCACCAGACAAGAGAGACGGAGGAGGGGAGCGGACCACAGCAGAGCATCCTTGCCGCGACCTGTAGGTAACGGTGGGAGCGGGGGCAGGGGAGGCCACCACGCGGGTCTGGGGACGCTGAAAGCCCGCGCCATCAGCTAGATGCCAGGGGGGAGCAGACCTGCGGGGACCGGGCATGGCGGGGAGACACAAAGAAAGGAAGTGAGAACATAAGCAAAAACAGGGGACACTTGCAAAGAAGCACCAAAAACAAAGTGAGGGGCAGAGAATATATAGAGCAGAATCAAGCTAAAAGAAAACACAGTGGGAGACAATATATACAGACAGTAAGTGCATACTCAGACTTACAGCATTCTTTTTCTACCTGTCTCCCCATGTCTTCCTCCCATCTCTCCTGCTCTCCCTTTTGTTCCTACTGTCTCCCCCTGTCTTCCTACCTCTCTCTCTCTCTGTCTTCCCCTTATGTTCCTACCATCTTTTCCTGTCTCCCTCCCATCTCTCTCTGTCTTCACCCTATGTTACTCCCATCTCCTTTGTTTTTCCTAGTGTTCCTTCTGTCTCTTCTGTCTTCCTCCCATCTGTTTTTGTCTCCCCCTGTGGTCCCACTACATCTCCATGTCTCCCTCCTATCTCTCTCTGTCTTCCTTTGTGCTCCTATTGTCTCTCCTGTCTTCTTTACATCTACCTCTATTCATCCGCTGGTGTTCCTGTTGTTTCCCCCTCTGTCTCCACTGTATCCCATGTGCCTCCCGCCCCCCGTATTCCTCCCATCCATGTGGGTTCCAATGTGTGGTCATAGCTGTCCTTTTTTATGTGAAATTCACAAGCCCGTATTGTGGAGGAGTTTCTGTTTAGGCTTAGTTAGAAAATTGGGGAGTGGGGGGTGGGTGAGTAAAAGTAGGTTTGTGGCTGAATGAGGGCAGCTAGAGAAATATGTTCTAACAGATGCAGGCGTTGCATGCATACCTTGCTGTAACAGCAGTGAAGGTTGCTGCAAAAATATATAGAATTACATTTATTTTTTGTGCAAGGGGGCCCTAAATATATTGTTGCACATGGGCCCACCACTCACTAGTTCTGTCACTGGTTTACACATTTTATCAACTACTGCTTTTCATCCTCCAGCATAGCTGTCATCATTAGTATCATCTATCCTTTGTTGTGTGTAAGAGAACCATCTGAAATAGATATCCTCTCAGAATATAGATGACTCAGAATAGGACCCAACTGTTGTTACACAACCATGACAATAACATGACAATCACACAAGATGGTTCCTTTCCATGTGTCCATTTAGTTGCCACCCTGTTGATACTCAGCAATGCCCATTTAATGCCTGGAGAGAAATAGTTGAGTTCCATCTGACTCAGAATTGCCTGAAGATATGCAGAGATGTATAGGTACATGTTACAGTGCACGTGCAGTTTGCTAGTTTGCTAGATGAGACCATGGGAGTCATTCCGAGTTTCCAGACATGCGGGGGGACGCCTAGCACAGGGCTAGTCTGCCCCGCCTGTTTCCAGACATGCGGGGGGACGCCCAGCACAGGGCTAGTCTGCCCCACGTGTCAGTGCCGCCCCTCCCCCCCCCCGCACAAATACAAAAGCATTGCACAAAGGTGATGCCTTTGTATCTGTGGAGTAACTCCCGGCCAGCGCAGCTCCTGCGGCTGGCTGGGAGTTGTGTGTTGCTGCCGCTGGCTGCAGCGGCTGCGTGAGACATCACGCAGCCGCCGCGCCATGCCCCCCCAACGGTCCGGCCACACCTGCGTTGGCCGGACCGCGCCTACTAAACGGCTGCTTAACGCCGCCGTTCAGCCCCCTCCCGCCCAGCGACCACCTCTGTCTCAGAGGCAGTCGCTGGGCACCGACGACTTCCATGCGCAGTTCCGACTCGAATGCTGCGCTGCGACAAACTGCAGCGAGTGATCGGGTCGGAATGACCCCCAAATACAGTGCTGTGCACAACTGAGAATTTTGCCCTTTGTACCACATCTAAACAGAGAAACAACAGAAAGCCTAATACTGGAAAAGGAAGGATTACAGTAACTGCAAAGTCACAGTTAATACATGAACTCACGTTACCTAGCCTTACATAAACCCAATCATCCCCACACAGCAGAATTAATTATCCATTGCCTTCACAGCTCTACTGTATGTTCACAAAACCTGAATTTACAAATTCCATGTGAAATGGCCTGTTGCATAATGGTGAAGATAACATGGAACTCAAAGGTTGTGTTACTTTGCACCTCTTTAAAATGGTCTGTATAGTTAGATAATTCAATTCTGACTAAATTTTGCTGTGCTCATCTCTAGTTGTAAGTTTTCCATGTAATGACATTTCTACATTGCTACATAAGATTATTTAACAAATTCTCTTGATATGTTTAAAAATGTCCAGAAACTTTTAAATATTCACATTTTCAGGCAATTGCTTTCTTATCTACTTCTCATTACTTATTCCTCATAATAAATTAGCATTTGCCTGAAAATTCTTCTGCCATCATAAATGTCTTTGATGTTGGCTAATCTTTCCAGGCTTCTTCTGGGTTAGACTGCATACCATAATGAAACATCAGATGGTATGTAATGGTATTTTCTGCTATGCTATTGAATCACATTAAAAGTATTAAAAATTATTTTTATCAGGATTGTCTGTTTTATTCCATACTGGAGTCGCAGGTCGACTTTTATAATGGTTTAGAATCACTCACCTCTACTATCTAATAGCCTTTTGTGTCAAACATTCTGGAGCAGAAGTTGAACAGTTAACAGCTTGTATTGCGGTAATTTTTATAGACAACCGTATTTCGCTCTTTCATGTGTTAATTATTCTCTGGTTCTTCTAGTGCAGACTGCAGTGATGGTACTTACTAGCGTAGTTCTTTGTTTAATTAAGGGATTTAAATGCATGATAAAACTATTTCTAATTACTTTATATTTTAGTATAAAATGGAAAAGTAAAAAAGGTTCCTTCTTTAATTTACATTTTTGCTTTGTGTTTTCTTTTGTTGTTTTAAAACTGCAGCATGATATCATTACCAAATCTGATTTTTCAGACAGGTCAGTCATTTGTAGCTGCACTGGTCTTGCTAAACACATACAATAATATGCTATCATCATCTGTGGCATCTTTCTGGTTTATGGGAGTAAAAAGCATCATAGTAATAGATGTTAAATACATTGACTGCCCTCCCCCTCCCCCAGAGTCACTGCAGCAGCCCCCCCCCCCCCCTGGTGTCTATACAGCAGTCTGTGTCCCCCACCTTCCCGTATCACTGCAGCAGCCAGTTTCTCTCCGACCCTGTATCTCTGCAGCAGCCCATATTTGTGCTACCCCTCCCACAACCACCACTTACCTGGATCTTCTTGTTACACCTCCTTAAAGCAGCGGCAGAGTCAGGCTCCTCATGCGCTGTTCTTCAGCATGTGTGATGATGTGATGATACATAGACAGTGCAGATAGGTAAAATGACTTTATTGTGCCAGGTGATCCTGGCCCCTCTAAGCCTGTGCCCTACTCATTAGACCAGCAATGCAGGCACTGGTCTACCCCCTGAAGCCTACCATCACCATGGCGTGCTTCCGACTCATCACGGATTTCATGATTTTTGTTCTGACCATTTTGCAGCCCCTCAAATCTGGCTCCCAGGGCATGTGTCCCCTAAATATCTCCCACATCCCCTAGTTGTGGCCCTACACCATACAATACAGAGTATATCCTAGTGACAGTTTAATGCAGTGGGTTTCCTAGTACCTCTATAAAATAAATTGGGAATCCCAGTAACATTCCTGTGACCACAATACAATACAGTATATCACAGTTGCTCACTTTATAATTGCCCCCTCTGCGAAAGGGGGAGTCAGGTCAGTACAGCAGTGGGTGATAACGGGTGCGTGGCTTGTCAAAGGTGGTGGAGAATGGGCATGATGCAGCATAACAGGCTTTGAATGGTTTTGGGAGGTCCTAATCATTGGGGACTTTAATTATCCGGACATAAATTGGGCCAGCGAATCATACAATACAACTAGAGGTATAAGTTTCTAAAATATGCTAAAGGATAACTACTTGTCGCAAATAGTCGAGGAACCAACCAGAATAGGGACTATACTAGACCTAGTACTAACTAACAACGTGGATAAAATAGCGAATACCGCAGTAGGCGAAACCTTGGGTAACAGTGATCATAATATAACCACATTCAACATTAGCATTCAAAAGCAGCACTCTAAGGGTACAATTAAGACTCTTAACTTTAAAAAGCAAATGTTAACAGTCTGAAACATGCAGTAAAGGACATAGATTGGGGAACTTTGTTTCAGGGAAAAACACGGTCAAAATGTAGGATGTTTTTAAAACAATAATAGACAAATATAATAATAATAATAATAATAATAATAATTTTATTTATATAGCGCTTTTTTTCTAATAGGACTCAAGGCGCTTAACAGATACATAGCATAATATAGTACAGAAAATAATGAAGTACAGAACAGATTTTCATAAAACACAAAGCATGGAGATACTAAAGGGACAATTATGGGAATGCTTGAGAAAAAAGGAAAGTCTTGAGTCTACTTTTGAAGGATTCTATAGTTGGGGCCTCTCGCACTGTGCGGGGAAGTGAGTTCCATAGAGTCGGAGCCGCATGGCTAAAAGCTCGACCCCCAGATGAATTACGGGAGATTCTAGGTACTGCTAAAAGTCCTTCATCTACAGATCGCAGTAATGGAGTGGGGCAGTATGGGGTCAGTAGCTGCTTCAGGTACCTTGGGCCCTGGTCATGTAGTGCTTTGAAACTCAGTAAGCCAATCTTGAAGATGATTCGCCATCTTACAGGCAGCCAGTGAAGGGAGTAGAGTATGGGTGTTATATGGCTAGAACGGGGCTGGTTGGTTAACAGCCTGGCAGCTGTGTTTTGCACCAGCTGTAAACTGTGCAATTCTTTTGCTGGGAGACCAAGGTAGAGGGCATTACAGTAGACTAATCGAGATGATACAAATGCGTGGATGACTCTTGGCAGATCATCTGAGGGAATTAAGTGCTTGATTCTGGCTATGTTCCTCAGGTGAAAGAATGGGGATTTGATTGTGGCTGATATCTGATGTTTAAGTGTCACGCCACCATCCAGGACAACGCCAAGATTCCGCACACGATCAGTGGTTTGTAATTCCGAATCCCTGAGTGTAAGTCCAGTTGGTTGGCTATGCTGCAGTCTTGTATTTTGATGTTGCGGTCCTATCATAAGGACCTCTGTTTTATCCGGGTTCAGTCACAGCCAACTCATCCACTCCTGGAGTTCAGCTAGACAGCCATTTAGGGTTGCTATTGGGCTATCAGTGCCCGGAGCAAAGGACAAGTACAGTTGTGTATCATCTGCATAGCAGTGGTAGACTAGCCCATGGCGCCTGATTATTTCACCCAGTGGGAGCATGTATACTGCAAAAAGCATGGGGGATAGTATAGAACCTTGTGGGACACCACATGGCAATGGCACTGGTGGTGATGAGTATAATCCAGATGATACTCTGTGACCTGCCTGTGAGAAATGATTTGAACCAATTTAGGACTGTG
The DNA here is from genome assembly GCF_028390025.1 of Pseudophryne corroboree. Taxonomy (NCBI): domain Eukaryota; kingdom Metazoa; phylum Chordata; class Amphibia; order Anura; family Myobatrachidae; genus Pseudophryne; species Pseudophryne corroboree. Next base: position 437,916,949 of record NC_086448.1, read on the forward strand.
CCATCCAGTCCACAAAAATGTATCAGATGCTCAATCAGAAGCCCATGGTCCACGGTATCAAATGCTGCAGAGAGATCCAGAAGGATTAATATTGAATAGTCGCCTCTGTCTCTTGCCGTCAGAAGATCATTTAACACACACACCAGGGCTGTTTCATTGCTATATACCCATAACTGCATCCCCATGGGCAGTAAAAATGAGAGTATTAAAGTTAAACCAATGTGGTAATAAAAAAAAGTTAAGGAAGAAATGGATAAAAAGAGGCGGGCATTCAAAGCTTCAAATCAGACGGGAAGGTGGAGTCATTCCAGTACTACAAGGAATGTGACAAAAAATGCAAAAAGAAAATCAGAGCAACTAAAATAGAAAATGAAAAGCAAATTGCTAAGGAGAGTAAAACTAACCCTAAAAATGGTAAGAAACTAAAATAAGAGATTATAGGACCATTAAAAACTGAACTGGGAAACCTGATGATGACAAAGATAAAGCGGAAATATTGAACAAATTTTTCTCATCAGCGTTTACTAGAGAGGACCAGATTGTGGGATTAGTGAGTAACAATAACAATAGTATTGATAAAGGCCCATTGCTTAATACTTATCTGTCTGAGGAAGTAGTCTGGGAACGATTAAAAAAATTAAGATTAATAAATCTCCTGGTCCAGATGGCCTATATCCTAAGGTTCAGATGGAGCTAAATACTGAAATAGCAAGGCCTCTGTATCTGATTTATCACTGAGTCACTTAGATCAGGCATGGTATCAAACAACTGGCATATAGAAGATGTAGTCCCAATATTTAAACATGGTATTAAACTTCATCCTGGTAACTATAGACCGGTTAGTCTGACATCAATAGTGGGGAAACTATTGGAAAGTATACTAAGGGACAGCATACAGGACTACTTGGAGAACTCCCATGCTATTAATAAGAGTCAGCATGGTTTTGTGCGAAATAGGTCATGCCAAACTAATTTGATTAGCTTCTATGACATAGTAAGCTACAATCTCAACCAGGGTAACACAATAGATGTGGTTTATCTGGATTTTGCTAAATCTTTTGACACAGTACCTCACAGGAGGCTGATTTTCAAATTAAGGGATCTCGGTATAGGAGATACTATTTGTGCATGGGTGAGTAATTGGCTTGATAACAGGGAACAGCGAGTGTTGATTAATGGGATGTTTTCCACCTGGGCTAAAGTAATTAGTGGAATACCGCAGGGTTCTGTGCTAGGGCTACTATTGTTTAATTTATTTATTAATGACTTAGGAAAAGGACTAGTAAGCTCAGTGTCAATTTTTGCAGATGGTACCAAAATATGTAAGGTAATCAAGTGAGATGTGGATGTGGAGTCCCTTCCGAGTGATTTAAGTAAACTGGAAGTTTGTGTAATGAAATGGTGTATGAGGTTTAATGTGGAAAAATGTAAAGTTAAGCACTTTGAGACTAAGAATAAACATGCAACCTACCAATTAAATGGGGAAATAATAGGGGAAACTGTATTAGAAAAGGATTTGGGGGTGTTCATTGATAGTAAATTTAGTGGCAACACACAATGTCAAAGTGCAGCAACAAAGGCATATAAGGTGTTAACATGCATAAAACGGGGAATAGAGACAAGGGATGAGAGCGGAAATCTGCCACTTGTAGTAGACACTGGACTATGAGGAGAGGCTTTCTTGATTAGATATGTTTACACTAGAAATGAGATGACTAAGATGAGATATGATTAATATTTACAAATATATAAAGGGGCAATATATGGAGCTATCATGTGAGTTATTTACTAAGAGACCTCTACATAGAACGTGCGGACACCCACTAAGGCGTGAGGAGAGGAAATTTTGTACTCAGCACAGGAAGGGATTCTTCACTGTAAGGGCAATACAAATATGGAATACACTGCCATAGAAGGTTGGAATGGCAGACTCAGTCAATGCATTTAAAAATGGGTTAGACAAATTTCTAATAGAAAAGATATAAGAGGATATAACCTTTAACCTTAATTGATTAGGGAATGCAATATAATTCAGGTTGAACTCGATGGACTACCTAGTCTTTTTTCAACCTCACCTACTATGTTACTACAATACTATGAGTGTGGGCATGACTGCATGTTCACATCATCAGTCACGCCCCCCGCTGTATGATGCCTAGATTACTGCCATTGTACAGCAGGGGTTATGGCTACGATGACACAATTTAGTTACCTGGTCTGCTCACTTTACTCGGTAAAAGGACAGCTCAGTATGGGAGTAATGGGGGTGTGGACAGCTCCATGAGACTTGCGTACTTTCCCTGGGGGCTGGGAGTGCCACCCAATTTTTGGAAGCCTCCAGGCAGTTACCGGAGTGTAGGCAACTATGTAGTAAATTAAGCAACCTAGTGCCCATCTGACATCATCAACAGGCATTATTAAAATGAACACTTGCTATTGGTTTTATCCTAAGAAAAATATTTAGTGATAATTAAGAGTCAATGTACTAATAAGAAGACTTCCAAAGCTTTGATATTGTCACCAAAGGTTCATCAAAATGTTTTCAGGAGAGCAGTGAGGTTGTTTGCACTCTTATTAATATTTATTTTATTTATATACTTAACCAGGGGTTATACATATGTGGTAAAATAAAAAATGTACATACAATAGGATATTGTAAATAATTTTACCAAAATGTTTTGAACCCATGAAGTTTTACCACATGTAGTAAATTTGCCATTTAATTACTGTGCTTCATTGTTGATCTAAGTAACTCTATTTTACCCTGTCTAAATAATAACTGTTCTTCCTGACAGCTCTGACAATGTAATTTTAGTTTAAAAATTACAAAAATGAACCATAAAGCTATAGACAAAAATATTGTAACTGATCTCCTTTATTTTATGGATAGTAGAAGTCAAGCAATTGTTACAGGCTATGCATCCTGACTAAAAATGAGTTTAAAGTGCTCAGGAGACTGACATCTTGTCAAGATACATCTATGAAAATATTTTGGAGGCTGCATGGGCAGAACATCAGCAAAATAAAAGTAAATGAAACTGTTTACTCTCTGTTATATAAATAAGGCCATGAATGACTTTATCAGCTAGATTTAAAAAGTATTTGAAATGTTGTACTTTATAAGTTTAAAGGACAAACAAAGCTATATTCTGTTGGTTCAGAGAATACGTTATCAACTACTAAAAAATTTACTCATATGACTTTTCCAACTGAGAAAATGATCAATGATGAGAAGAGTATAAAATAATTTTAAAGTCATTACATGTACCATAGAATATCATAAATGCTATTATCAATACGTGAAAAAATATGGCACACATGAGATATTGACAAGATCAGGACACCACTCCAAACTTGATGACAGGAAAAGGAGAAATGTCATCAGGGAGTGTACCATGAGAAATGGGTAAGATGTCAAGGAGAGATACATTTCTTACAAAAAGAGTGCCCTACCAGGGGTAGCCAACTCGGTCCTCGAGAGCTACTAACAGTTCATGTTTTCCACACCACTTAGCTGGTTCACAGGTGTAGTCATTACTAACTGTCACATTATCAAATGTGATGTATTTATTCTTAACTGACACATTCTAGAGAGCCACAGCTGGCCTGGAAAACATGAACTATTGGTAGCGCTCGAGGACCAGTATTGGGTACCCCTGCAGAACTAGACCATTTAAATAAACAAAAAATTCAAACACCTCAAACTTTCTAAGGAAATGTATTATAATGATAATAATATTTTATATTCTGGACTTAATTTTTAAAGATAATCTGCTTTGGGGTTACTCCTCTTCTACTGAGTCAGCAACCTTAGTCAGCATAATAATTAGCTCCAAATATCAAGATATTTAGGGGCCTACAGATGTGTCCTCATACATATTTGCAGCAGTCACACAAATTGTCCCCTATTCGCACCCCAGGTCCTGTGAGACTCTGCTTGCATTGGGCATCTTTTTGACAAAAATGTGTCTTAGATACTGTACAACCCGATGTGGCTGGGACACACCAAAAGACTATGCAGATCGATTTGATTTGTGACACTTGTATGTCTATGTGCGATTATATCTCTGAATCTGGATACAAAAATGCTACAATGCAGCTGCAGTGGCTTTCTTCCATACTAAACTCTGTTGTGCTTCATACACAAAGTCAGTCGCAATCAGATATACAAGTGTTACATATCAAATAAAACAGCACAGTGCATGGAACCCGCCGTCTCACTTGCGACAAGCATCACCCGCTACGTGGCGTATTTAGCATAGATGTATGAGGACACATGTATTTATCAAATAATATTTGAAGGATATTCCCTGAAAACATCTTGCCTTTATATGTAACGCTGCATGGTGCAAGTAAGCCACCAGGTCCTGTGCAACTCTACTAATGTCAGGTTTCTTTTGCCAAAAATACATCTTAATTGCAATGCAATGCAAATAGGATGCACCAGGAAACTGTGCCAATTAATTTTATATGTGACACATGTATATCTGTGTGCATTGCATATCTAGTAGCATTGCATTGCTACTAAGATATACAGTATTTTCAGCAAAAAAGACACCCAAAGCTAATAGGGTCTCACAGGACCTGGCACAAAGAGTGTCAGTTTGTCATGACTGCAGCAATGATGTACTGTATGAGGACACATCTTTATCATTTAAGGTCTGTTTCATTAATTAAGATAGACAGTTCTAAAATATACCTTTTCTCACCTCTACCCATTTGTCTTAATCGGGGGAGGACCTAAATCTCTATTACATGTCATCTCTAGTTGACTGTGAGATGGAGCAAAGAAGTAAAGTAATCTGAAATACTGTGATAAGATCATACTTTTACATACAGGGAATTTAAGACAAATGCAGCGGGATGCAATGGAGTGTGAGATCGCCGGAGATGCGGGTTGCCGACCAATCTCAGAATTTGTTTAAAGGGGCAATCACTTACAAGGCATGGTTTTGCATTATAAGTGATCGTTCCTTCAAAAAAAAGTCAGAGATCAGCAGGCATCCTGCCCCCTCCAGCAATCTCGCACTCCATTACCTCCCGCTGATAGTTTGAAATGGTAGTAGATCTATTCAAGCTAGTTCTGTTAGAGAGGTCAGGTTTTGTCTCAAATTTTTGCCCCCAATAAATATTCTTTTTTTTTTTTCATGTTGAACAACTGTGGAATACATTTATATTGTATATTATATAAAGCCAAGACAATAGTGTGTGTAATGTGCTAAGATGCAGCAGCTCAGCCAAAAAGTTTCCCTGGATGTTTTTTTATTTAGGTATGATGTTGCTAAAAAAATTTGCAGCTGTATTACTATACTTTTGATTAAGCTACTATGGTGACTTGTGTTAGAGAACTGATGATTTATAGCAGTACAGCTGACAATACTTTTTTACAACAGGGGAACTGACATGCCCAGCATGACAAAAGTCAAATATGTTTTTTTAAAAAAACCTAGGAAAATAGCTGAGACAAACAATGTGCTGATCTGATTCCCCACAGAGTTCCAGCTTTTCTATCCTGCTGGGATGAATATTAGTAGTTTTATAGTTACAACTTAGAATCCTTAACCCCTAATGTGTGTGGGATGTAAACGTGTGATTTTACTGCATTAGTTTAATACATGCCTCCAACACAACATACAGAGATCGCAGAGCAAGTTGCCAGATGCAATCCTGCTGACACAATGTGAATGGAAATAAGTTATTAGAAGGTAGCACATTTTCCAAAACTATTTTGTAGGAATAAAATTAACTGTTACTACCTTGTATAGGATAGATACCAGTTTGTGTTTGGAAACTATATGTTACCAATATGTGAGAAGACAAATAAAAATAAAATTTGTTGCCCCTTTTCAATTTATGATTTTCATTTTTACAATAGTATACTATAAATATGAACACATCTGGGTGATTCTGTGTTTTCTTTTAGCACTCAGTTTTAAATATTTTCCCCTAACCTATTTAGGAGCATCAAAAGAATACAGATCTGGCAAGCTGAAGAAAATCATAAGTGTTTAGTAAATCACTTCCAAGATGATTATCACCATTTACAGATTGTTACGTCAATTGCTTATTTCATTTTGTTAGCAATATGCCAGGCTTGCATAGCTGAACTGAATTTTGTGTATAATGGAAGATATTAGAAAACATCTGTAGAAAGTGGATAATTGCAGGTAGTGTACAATAGCAAAACAATCCCAAACCAACATACTACACTTTTAAACATGTCACAATTCACCCTTATAAATATGACCTTCTTTCCCTGTCCTGTGCCAATTACTAAGTGGTTCTCCAGAAATCCAAACCCACCCAAATGTTGTGGATTTGAACCGAACCAAAAACAGGTCTGGATCTCCAAAGAAGATCCGAAGCTCAGTGTTATGAAAACTTCACACATGCCCCTTGCAATCCATCTGACACCCACATATCCATTAAATGCCATCAGGTACCCACAAGCTGTTTACATGCCATCAGACATCCATACATCCCCTAAGATATTAACAGACATGCACACAAGCCGAATACATGCCATCCAACTCCCACATGCCTAACTTGTTTAACTTTTGACCAGTCTACCAGTTTCAACCAAAGTGATGTCACCTACTGTATTTGCCTAGTCATGTGGTGCTCAATGTCCAATTTGACTTGACAATGAAAAGCTTTAGCATATGTGATAATATCATTGGTGATACAGTATATTATTAAAAGATGGTTCCTCTTAAATCACAGTATGTATGCTATCTACTTCTGACTAAAAGGGTCCCATTGAAGTCGTAAAGGATCTCTATCTTGATTGAAGACCTTAATGATCCAATCATAAACCAATTTGGCTACTTAGGTGTTTGAACAATTTGGACTGTGCTTGTATGCTATCCAAGTAGCAAGATTTATACAAGTTTACTTTTGAAAGAGTTATCATTTGCATGCTAGATCTTGTAAAATGACATGAACAGATAAAACAATACCGCTTTCACATTGCATTTAGTAGGTTGCACCCGGGACTTGTGCACGGCTCCTTCCCAGGTGCGACCCGGTTGAAACCCCTTTCAGATTGGCAGCCCTGACACGGCATATTGCCATGTTGATTATGTCACCACATCACATGCAGAGGCGGCGCTTAGAGATCAGATGATCGCCATGCGCCATCTGCTCCCATAAAGTGAAAGGGTATTGGGTCGCATCGACCCGACGACCCGTTCATACTGCCCTTCAACCCAGGTCATACCGGTATAAAACCCTGTTTTAATAGGCTGAAATACAGGGTTTCTCGACCTGTGTTATTTCCCCTGGCCCCTTTCACACAACACAAAAACCTGTGGTGGTGCACATTCACGTGCAAAACTAGGATTATTTTGGGCAGTGTGAAAGCGGTATTAGAGTTAAATTAGTAATTTCTATGAATCAGGTTGACGTGTTATCTACTGTACTTTGTGAAACTTAAGTACAATTAAAAAGTAATGCATTATAATCAATCTCAATCACAGTTATGTCCAGCTCCTACCTCATTTAGTGCTACCACCTGATAACAGAAATTTTGGGTTGGGGGTGGGTGGCCGGGGCATCCAGCATGGCCGCTTTTTACTCCCTCTACGCACAGGGGCTCGAGTAATTTACTCTAATCTTTCTTTTATCACCCCTTTGGGTCTGCTAACTTGGTGGGAGTGTGTTCCCCCAATACTGAGGATCAGATTGCTGCCCTATTCGCCCCTGTGGACCTATCTTACACCGAAGTTAAACCGTTTTATGTGAACGGTGTGGATGACTGCCTGCTTCTGGCACGAAACCCGCCTGAGGAAACGTGACGCTGATCGCCCTGCTCCCTTCTTCCTTTCCACGGCCTCGTACAGCTGCCCCTTCCATCTGGGGGTCTAGGGCAAGGAGCACCCCTTTCTGTGCCTTCCGAGGTGGTGCCCCCGCAGTGTGTACCCGACTAATCGCCGCGGACTCGCGGAGCTGTGGTGGCCCGGGCTGTCGGGTGGGAGACACTGCTGCTAGAGCTCCGCAGCGAGCCATACGGACCCTCCCTGAGCTGCAGCCCGCTGGACAGGAGGGCTCTCCTGCACCCTGCCGCCTCTAACCTTCGGAGGCTGGGACGTGGTGCCAGTTCTCCCCCCACCTCACACCTGAACAGCCGCGACCCGACTGGAGCTCCGTCTCTGTGCCGCCAGAGGTGCCTGCGAGGACCGCGACGGCTGTGTGCCTGGATCTGCTGCTGGCACCTGCTACGGCTACTGCTCTGATGCCCTGAGCTGCTGCTGTCTTCGTGGGAGGTCATCTGAGCCGACGAGATTATGGAGGTGCGCGGCTGTACCTCCTAGGTCCAAGATGATCCGTCCCTGCCCGAGCCGCTGAGGGGGACCGCTGTGACAGGAGCGGTTGTGCGCCCGTCTGTTACTGACGTCCGGGGGACTCCGGGACTGCCGTCTCTGGGACCCTCTGTTGGTTGGTGGCCCCGGGAGTCTTCTGCTGCTTACCACCGCTCTTTTTATGCGGGGTGACGTGACCGCTACCTCCCTGAGGACGAGGCCGGGCTGCAGAGGAGTCTGAGGATCTGTGTGCTGGACGTTTAAGTGGCACTGATCTTGCCACCGCTCAAGGTACTAACACTGTTTGTCTCCCCCTCCACTCGTTACTAACAGTTTCTCCCTTTCCTCCTTTACTCTACCCCTTACTTGGTACCGTCCCTCCTCTTGTGTGATCCCTCTCTCCCCAGCTGCGGTGCATTTTTTCCCTCCCTGGTTGAAACTACCCTTGCTTACCCCTCTCTTTCTCTCCCAAAATTGCACATTTCTTTTAAGCACTTAAAGTATATTTGGGAACATTTAATACTGTGCGGGACAGATTAGCCCCTTATTTGGACCTTTATTGAACTCCGGTCTTTGGCTGTGCCACAAAATAAAAAATAAAATAAAAAAGGGGGTGTATCAACGTTCCTCACGGACTGTGTCGCTGTCCCCTGTTGCAATCCCCCACCTATCCCTGCTCGAGTGTCCACTGTACCCACAGACAACTTGTGGCACCGGCGGATGCTACACTGAGACGCCCCTTCTCTGGAGAGGACTCTAAATGCCAGCTGCTTGATTACTAAGCTCAAGCCTTATTTATTGTTTGTTTTTTCTTTTGAAGTTATCGATATATTTCTGGTGTTAAAATTTGAGTCTGTTCCACCTAGTGTGTAGCACCATTATATTTACAATACTACGTGGTACCGTGCTGCCCCAGCGGGTCCTACTCTCCGAAGAGGAATTTCCACTTTGCCTATTTGATTGCTGGCCGCGGGCCTTATTTGTGATCTCTGCCTCATTGCATATCCTTATTTTATCCCACTATCTGTTGGTTCCCCCTGGAACTTATCTGTGCTGTTTGTTATTTTTCATATTTTGTTGAATTTTGTATTTTATTTCTTTATTCTCTGCGGAGAATCCTATATGTGACGTTTGTTATTTTTACTCGATAACTATTCTATATTGCTTGACACCCCAAATTGTATTCAGAAATACGTCTATGTTTCGGTTGGGGACAGCTGTGATTAGTCCCCGGGACCATCCTGTGGGCTTTTCCGCAGGTTGCAGTATGTTTTGAATAATTTGATCTGGTTTCACGCTTCCGCCCGAGTTTTATATGTACTTACCTCTGATTTACTACTAACACTTGTAATTGTGGGATCAGTATCTGGGAGTGATATTAACTGCTCCACGTTTAGCTCCCTGGGGTATGGACAGATACCTCGACAAGTCCATGCCTCCAAAACAATCCAACACCTCATACAAGGCAGGGAAGGGGAAAGATGTTCCCCCTAAATCAGGTCCGCCCTCCCCAGCTGGGCATGGGTTGGAATCACATAATTCACCTAGTGATAACACTCCCCCCCCTGACAGCCAAAGAAATTTCGGATTTTCTTATGCCCTTGCTTGATAAGCGTTTTGACGACCTACAAGCCCGTTTAGAAACGGGTTTAGCCCGTATAGATTCTCATGCGACGCGTATTACCGCGTTGGAAATGAGAGTGGGTGACACTGAGGACCTGGTCAACACCTGTCAAGACGGAGTATCTTCTCAACATAAATATATACAACAACTACAGGATAAAGTTGAGGACCTAGAAAATAGATCTCGTAGGAATAACCTCAGATTCATAGGTGTCCCAGAATCCTTGACGGGTTCAGCCCTCTCATCCTATCTGTCTGTAGACATCCCAGCCTCGTTGGGAATCATAGATGATATAGAACTTCCACATATCGAAAGAGCCCATAGGCTGGGAGCGCTGCAGGACGGGACACGGAAACGTTCCCGGCCAGTCATTGCCCGTTACCTAGACTACAGGGCCAAGGAGAAAATTCTTGCAGCGTACCGCAAAACCAGAGAATTATTAGTCAAGGGCCACAAGATCCTTATATTTCAGGACTTCTTGGCGGCTGTGGCTCAGAAAAGAAAGGAGTTCTCTGACGTTTGTTCCTATCTACATAGTAAAAATATCAGATTTGCCTTACTGTACCCAGCCAAACTGCGGGTCTTGGAAAGTGGAGGTCAAATGTTTTACACAGACCCGGTGGTGGCGAGATCTCACTTTCTAGCTCATGGGTCCCCACCTAGATTGCCTATTAATTAGAATATCAGGTGCTGGGGGGCAGTGGGTTGCACGTTTCAGGTACCCCCGCCTCGGGCGGATGTGTGTTAACCTACCTTAATATTTCTTTTTCTTTTTTGCTTCTATTCCATTTTTTTTTTTTTTTTTTTATCTTTCTTATTAACTTTATTGGTGTTCAGTGTGTGCACCACTAGGCCTAGCTGGTGCCCACCACAGTTTTGGTTGTTAGGAAAATGTTAGAAAATAGAGATACGAGACATTATGAAACATTGAGATTGAGCATTGCATTTCATGTTATACTGGTGTTACTGCTGTTGAAGTTTTTATTACTCTGGGGATCTTGGAGTATGAGGGGAGCCGCCATTGTATGCATATTTATGTTGTCTACCTGTCAGTTAATTCACTGCCCTGAGGGGATTGGGTAGCCATGCTGTCAGCAGACTCATCCTCATCTGAGGTTGTGCCCCCGAAGCCGCTACAATTCATTTCTTGGAATGTAGGAGGACTTAACTCCCCTGTCAAGCGAAGACGTGTGGTCACGCATCTTAAACGCTCTCACCCGGATGTGATTTTCCTACAGGAAACACACTGGCTGATTGGCGAGGAAAATGTATTGAAAGCTCCATGGCTTGGTTCTTGTGTCGCAGCACGCTTCCGTACGAAATCGAGAGGGGTTGCCATACTTTTTAGAAAAGATCTCCCGTCACCATTTTGACAGAAATCATTGACCCCGAAGGCAGATATATCATAATGGACATAGAGCTTTTTCAATCCAAATTTACCCTTGTCAATTTATATGCCCCAAATGTTAATGCACACATATTCCTTCAAGACATTACCCACACTCTTTTAAGCAGAACTAATCATTCTCTAATAGTGGGGGGCGACTTTAACATGGTGGACGATCCTACAGTTGACAGGTCACCGACTATGCCTAGAACCACTGACTCCGAGAGCAGACATTTACTGACATTTAGGGATTCCCTTGATATCTCTGATCCGTGGAGATTGCTACACCCAACCGACAAAACGCATACTCATTTGTCACTGGTACATGGAACGTTGTCTCGTATTGACAAGTTCTTAATTGCCGATGACTTAATGTCCCAGGTTGCTGGGGTGGATATACTTGACATATTGATCTCTGATCATGCCCCTGTCACGTTGGCATTAACCCACCCCAATATGCACTTGACAGATCGTATCTGGAGGTTCCCACAATACTTGGCAGACTCAGAAGATTTTAAATTGTACTTCACATACCATTGGACCAATTATGTGGATGAAAATATAGATTATTGGGATAGACCTGACATCTTTTGGAACGCCTCCAAGGCAGTAATGAGGGGTCATATTATCAGTTATGTCACCCGGAAAAAAAGGGAATCCAAACTGGAATACACTGCGCTAAAAGCGGCAATGTCCGCTGCCTACCAAACATACACTTCTACTCCAACAGTGCTTACCCTTACTGAGTATAAGCAGGCTAGGCGCCTACTTGAAACTTATTTAGCTACCCAGGCGAAACACTCTTTAGACTTTACCAAAAATACATTTTATAGATGGGGCAATAAGGCTGGTAGGTTGCTGGCGGTCATTTCCCAGCCTCCCAAAAAACGTCACATTATAACTGCCATACACCACCCCAGGTCTGGCCGTATTATCACTAAATCTCAAGAAATAGTGGAACAATTTCAATCCTATTTTCAATCCCTGTTTAGCTCGACACAAATAGATACTTACATACAATCACAACTGCTCACAGCTGAGGCACTGCCCATTCTAACTCGAGATCAGAGAGAAGCCCTTGTGGGCAAAATAACACCGGAAGAAATTAACACTGTTATCTCCAATTTGCCACATGGTAAGTCTCCGGGTCCAGATGGCTTATCGGGAGATTACTACCGCATGTTACAGGCCCACATCGTCCCCACCCTATTGGAATTGTTTCAGGCGATACATGAAAGGAGCTCTCCCTCTCCTTTCTTCAATGAAGCATTTATTACACTTATCCCCAAACCTGGTAGGGATGCCAAGTTTCTTTCCTCATACAGACCAATTAGTCTATTGAATGTGGACTACAAAATAATGGCCAAGATAATGGCGATGCGGCTTCAGTCCATTCTCCCTGATATACTCACCACAACACAAATGAGTTTTGTAACTGGTAGGCATGCGGTTAAAGCAATCCGCATGGTGCTAGCGGCGGTGGCGGCATCCCAGTCTCCATGTGCAGACCTGAATATGCTTCTCAGCCTTGATGCCAATAAGGCCTTTGACATGGTCCTGTGGCCACATTTGTTTACTCTGTTGGAGAGAAGAGGCTTTGATACGGGGTTTATTAATTATGTTTGTTACATCTATGACAATCCGTCAGCCTCTTTATTAATAAATGGGATCAGGGGCCAACGGTTCTTTTTGGAAAGGGGTACCCGCCAGGGATGCCCCTTATCGCCACTGCTATTTAATCTGGCCCTCGACCCGTTGCTTAGGACATTGCAGGATTGGTCGGTTTTCCGGGGTATAAAAGTGGGTGGTCAGGAAATTATGCTGTCTGCTTTCGCTGACGATATTCTTCTATATATATCTGACCCTGAGCATTCCCTTAATTTGATCCTAGACAAGATCCAATTATTTGGCCGCATTTCAGGCTTTAGTATCAATATGGACAAATCTAAAGCATTATTATTATATGGTAATGTGACATGTCCGAGTTGGACCTCACACTTTCCCCTCCACTGGGTGTCCACTTATATCATATATTTGGGGGTTATGGTGCCACGCTATATGTCTGAGCTATACAAGATCAATGTAAACAAGGCCATACGCACCCTAACTGATGATATTGGGAGATGGGAACGTCTTCCATTGTCCTATTTAGGCCGGGCTAACCTGCTAAAAATGGTGGCTATACCGCGCATACTATATCCACTACAGACACTCCCCATACTGCTAACAAACCGAGACGTCCAAACGATCAACAAACTAATCCGAACCTTTATATGGAGGGGAGGTCGGGCACGTATTGCTTTACGTAAACTTGCCCAACCTAAATCCAATGGAGGTATCAATTTTCCAGATGTAGTAACTTATAACCATGCTGCACTTCTGAGACACTTGAGAGATTGGCTGCAAAATAGTTCAGTATATACAAATACATCTCTCGAACAGAATTTTTTAGCAGATGTGGGTCTGACATGTTTTCTTCACCAACATGATTGGGAGATATCAGACCATATCAAGTCAAACCCACTTTTGTGGTCTACTAGGAAAATGTGGCACATATTGCTCCACAATGCGAAATTAAATCAATACTACTCCTTGCACTTGCCCTTACTTAAAAATCCAGAGTTTTTGGGCGGCATGGCTGCCCATCCCTTTACATCATGGAGGGAGGCTGGTATAGCGTCTGTTCGATCATTGGTGTCTGTGGAGAACCACCGCCTGCTCACCTTCTCAGAGGTCTCAACAAGACATGCTGCTGTCATTTCTTCTCCCCTTCCATTTTTGCAAACACAATTCTACATTAGACACATTATTACACATTGGCCCTCCTTCCGAGTTGATCGGTCGCAAGGCGAATTTAGCAGAGTTACACACGCTAAGCCGCCGCCTACTGGGAGTGAATCTTAGCTTCTTAAAATTGCGACCGATGTATTCGCAATATTGCGATTACTAACTACTTAGCAGTTTCAGAGTAGCTTCAGACTTACTCTGCCTGTGCGATCAGTTCAGTGCTTGTCGTTCCTGTTTGACGTCACAAACACACCCAGCGTTCGCCCAGGCACTCCCACCGTTTCTCCGGCCACTCCTGCGTTTTTTCCGGAAACGGTAGCGTTTTCAGCCACACGCCCCTGAAACGCCGTGTTTCCGCCCAGTAACACCCATTTCCTGTCAATCACATTACGATCGCCGGAGCGATGAAAAAGCCGTGAGTAAAAATACTATCTCCATTGTAAAATTACTTGGCGCAGTCGCAGTGCGAATATTGCGCATGCGTACTAAGCGGAATTTCCTGCGATGCGATGAAAAATACCGAGCGATCAACTCGGAATGAGGGCCATTTTGCGGAGGGAGATTGGAATAATCCTCTGGATAGCCTCTTGTTGCACCCAGTACCGAGTCACAAGGCCATATCCATACATTATACTTTCTTGAGGACAATATTAGATCACGCTAATGTGACAGGTGGCATGTCTAAATGGTTGGCTCACTTTCCTGGGCTGACCATACCTGAAATGGAAAAAGCACTGTTATACTCCCGAAAGGTCCTTCCAGCAAGCATGTACACTGAACTGTTTCTTAATGTGTATCATAACACCTATCTATCCCCGTTAAGACGCTATCATATGGGAACGTCGGAAACACACTCCTGCCCAAGATGCCACCAGAGTGAGGCTGATACGTATCATTGTCTGTGGGCATGTCCAATTGTACAATATTTTTGGCATCTCATTAGGAGATATGCGGAGGCTCATTTAATAACCTATGGGCAGTTCTGGGTATCATCGATTCCACCCTCCGCATGCCATCGGAATGTAAAAAACTACTGATAGCCCTTAGTGCGGCCGGGAAGAAAACGATCCTACAGGGGTGGTTAGATAGTACGCCTCCACAGATACCATTATTTTTGAGTAAACTACACCATATATTCAGGATGGACAGGGTGGAGACTATTGTTGATAGGGGTAAACAGGTAGACAAGTTTTTTAATCTCTGGGAATCTTATATTTCCACCCTGCCCCTCACGACACGGCTACACATTCATAACAGCCTTAAGAACACTACATGGTACTTAACTAGACTGGCTGCGCAGGACCGACCTATATCTTTGGTTTAGGAATGGACAGGTTATGGCGGCTTCCCTTATAGATGTGTCAGTGATGTATAGAATCATAAATGTATTGACAGACCACTCAAATATATTGCATAAATCTTTGTGGTCTGAGTTATGTGAATTTGATGTAAAACCCCTGATCATGATTCCTGTATATTACTGTATTTTGCATTTTCTGTTCACCTGTAACATGTGATGCGAATATAAGTGATGTCTCAATAAAAAGTTTATTAAAAAAAAAAAAAAAATTGGGGGTAAAACATAGAATCCTTAGGTTTTAAGAAATGGGACCAATATCTGGTTCAAAGGGTTTAAAGGAGCAGGGACATGGACTGCATTCCTTAATTTTAAACTTAATAAGAGCTGCTACCATGCTGAGGCTTCTAATACTATATAAGAAAAATAAAGATGCATGTGCACACTTTAAGCCCTAAAAATACTGACAGTCAAAATAATTTTGATAAGTTCTTACAATTAACATGGAGTATACAGTATGTAAAGTTCTTAGCACAAATGTGACCCAAAACTTCATCAGATGAATCCCTAACATCCCCAATACCAACACATTGGTAATTCCCCGCAGTAATGTACCATGAATAATGTTACCGCCTAGGGCTATTCTATTAGCACCAATAAGCAGGCATGACCTGCGGCTTATTCTGGGGGATTTTGTGTTACTGCACCAGGTGCCAGCTTCTGACAGCTCCCAGTGCAGACAGGGTAGCGCTACACCTTTGGCTCCCCAGTCACATGACCGTTCCCCCATCATGTGACTGGCTTCCTCGCTGCGGGTCACAGCGCTGAGTGCCGGCTCCCAGATGCCTTCACTGCAGTCCCAGCCTGCCGCTGTGAGCATGTGGCACTGACGGGTTGCCATGGCTTATCTGGGATTTTGTTTTACGTGCCTCAGGTAGGTGAAACCAAATTTTCAATTACAGCCCCTGTTTGAAAGCAAAAATGGGGCAATTTCTCACGAAAACACACAGTTTTCACTGAACATGTGTGTTTTCAGGAGGAAAGCTGTTTTTTTTTTACAGGCAATCCTAATTAGATAGCCTGTAAGAAAACATTAGTGAAACATCGTAAAAAAAAGTGTGAAAAACCTAACGTTTTTCACACCCAATGTTTTATCTCCTCTAATAGGATAACACCCATTTTATCAGTTTAACCAGATATTACCTTTAAACAGAGCCCATTCTTATTTATATTCAGCAATGTAGGAACCTGTGCTGATTAAAATTTAAAACACCTAAGAGTAGATTTGAGGGATGTTAATACCAAGCTGAAGGCGTTTCACCTTCAAGTGTACAATATATACACAAATAGAGGAAAAAACTGTGTGTATAACCAGGGTCATTACTCATTAAAGAGTCTATACTGTAGCTAGATTATTTCAAATAAAATAAAGACAGCTTTACAGCTGGAAACCAGATTAATAGGGCTGTGAATAATTATTACAGTATACATTTAATTGATATTGGTAATATCTGCAAATTTCTTCCTTTTCAATCTTTAGATAACATGCAATCTAAAAAGTAAAAGGTTTCTCTTTTACATTGGTGTAATTATATAAAGAAAATTAAAGTACATAAGTCCTAATTCAGACCTGATCGCTAGCAAGCGATTTTTGCACTGCTGCAATTAGATAGTCACCGACTACAGGGGGAGTGTATTTTAGCTGTGCAATTGTGCGAACTCATGTGTAGCAAAGCTGTACAAACAGATTTTGTGCAGTCTCTGCGCAGCCCAGGACTTACTCAGCCACTGAGATCACTTCAGACTGTCAGGGACCGGAATTGACGGCAGGAACCCTCCCTGCAAACGCATGGACACGCCTGCATTTTTCCAGACACCCAGTTGACACCCACAAACGCCTTCTTCCTGTCTCCTTGCGATCACCAGTGCGAACGGATCCGTTGCACAAACCCATCGCTGAGCGGCGATCCACTTTGTACCCCAGCAATGTGCCTGTGCATTGCGGTGCACACGCATGCGCAGTTTGGACCTGATCGCCCACTGTGCGAAAACGCACAGTAGCAATCAGGTCTGAATTACCCCCAGTGTGAGGTATAAGTTCATGTTACAGTGTGTTCAAAACATTTAAGTGAAGATGTATCAAGCAGTGAATAGAGTGGAGAAGTGGACCAATATAGAAGTTGCCCAGAGCAACCAATTAGTTTGGGGTAGAATTTATCAAGTGCATTCTATAAAATGATATTTAGAATCTATTTAGTTGAAATGGGAAATTCTCCATTGGCCCACTTCTCTGATCTTTTCTCTACTCTATACATATCCCCCTTAACTTTTAAACTTCATCAAGGCTACCTTATTATTTGCAGGTTCTACAATATAATCTCTGCTTCAATTACTGAAATTAATTTAAAATAAAATACACTCTTCTCTTGGGCATGAGGCTTATTAGCAACAGAGGGCTGTTTATTTTTAAACCACTCCCAACTTATCTTTAACTGGCTGCATGGACAAATATAATGCCTTGAGCAATTGCATATGAGAAAAGGACTAACAGACTTTGAAAAGCAGTGTGGCCAGTGTCATCATAAATATGAAGGTTGTTTTAGAGTAAACAAAACACAATCCTCTTGATACTGTAGGTATGCATGTGGTAAGTTCACATTTATACTGTGGTACTTACTGGCTAGGCCTGAAGTCTTGGATCCTCTTCCAAGGGGTCACAAAGAGGTATGACAACACCTATCTGCTGGTCATGAAGACCTGCAGTTGTCAGGAACTGAGTCTTCATGTGACAGGCATGGAGAGAGACTCAGAGGAAGTTGAGACAGAGGACACAAGTGAAGCTAGAGAAGAGGCTTTACAGATAAATTCAGAGACTGCAGGGTTCATGAGTGTTGGACTGGGGTATGAACGGCCTAACTGGAGAATGCAATAGTAGTGGCCAATGAGACAGCAAATCAATGGTGTTCTAAAACTTTGTAGCCAGTCACCAGAGGGCTTGTGGCTCTGCTTTCTACATTGTCTTTCTGTATCCCACTTCCTTACTATACTTCCTCCACTATCCGTTGTTCCTCCTTCTTAATTTTCTATTTAAGCCCTTCCCAACTGTGAGTTTACCTACTTCTAGAAATATCTCAACTTAATGAAGATCAAGTCAGGTGCAAAGGTTTCCAGATGTGCAGTGCATAGGTAGATTAGACACAGTATGACAAAAATTCTTCTGAAATTTCAGGGCACAAAACCATATATAAGCAGCACTGCACACTGAAGAAGTCAACTTGTTCACCTTCTTCACAAACTCATTATGGAGCTCAACAGAGGCCACTGAAGAGCCATGAACTTCTATGACTACAAGAGTGGTCTGTGACAGCAGAATAGTTTTAACAGACTAAGTACTGCTTTTGGGGAGAAAGCACTATCCCAAACCACTGTGTTTTAGTTGTTGCGTATGGTTTAAATAAATCAGCATTAGAGGCAATTTAAGTCTAGACGGGCTTATTCTTTATATACACTTACCTCTAAGCCCTTTTTTTTTTTTTTTTGCCGTCTATGTTCATATTAGCTCTGTCCTTATTTATTCATTTATCTATCTCTATCCCCATAATGAATTTTATTGTGGTCAATTAAAATATAAGCTTGTAATAGGTGTAGAATTATGTACCATTAACCATTACCATATAGGTATGAAAATATGTATATATATTTACTTAGTCGGGATCTCAGTGTGGTCAAATAGGTGTTTATTTTTAAATACATTTGTATGTGTTGTAAACTGTTTTTTTAATGGATTGATTAAATAATGAAAAAAACATAGTAGCAATAAGACCAATGCATGTTGCTACGCTGCTGGTTGTGTCCAAAATAAAAATATGCAGAAAGGGTTAATTGTAATCCGTTTATTCTGGTAACCAATGAGGAGTCAGAAGCGGGTATAAACAGAGACTGCAATCGCCACCAGGCATACCTCTGATGAAACCGCCCACTTTGGAGGCGGAGAAACGCGTCAGGTGGCCTGTTACGACTGTGGAACGCAGGTGGACCGCAACCGGAAGCCGGAAGCCCCGAACCCGGAAGCCGCGCATCGCGGCATTACAGCGTCCCCTGCCATCCAGGACCTGCACACATGATTTTCTGTCTCCGCTCCTGTCCAGGCACAGTGCTCTAAGACAGCACATGACATCAAGCATTGCCTAAAGGAACCGCCGCAGTGCGGACAGTCATCCAAACAGTGAGTGAACCAAACAAGCTTGTTCTATAGGAGACAGCTGCGGGACTGGCATGTTTTAACATTCAGCCATATTACTCAATATTACATCCACCAGCGTCTTATGGTGAAGTATTAACAGACTTTTTCCAACACTACATAGCCTCTATTCCGCAATGTGCAATCTGAACATATCATGCACTAACCCTAACTGCAACTAACAAATAAGCTTTTGCATGCAAGAAAATTTACTCTCATTAGGGTGGGTACCCAATTATAAGTCCTGAGGCCCTGGACACAGTCATTAGTTTTAATCAGTATATTAATTTGTTTTGTGATTTTATGTCAATTTTTTCTTTGAATGTGTATATGTATTGTTAAAGGCATTACAGCCATTTTATGTCTATTTGTGAGAAATTTCTTACCAATAAATTATTTTTATTTGCAAAACCAGCAGCTGTTGACTCACGATCCCCTTTGAGCGCCCACATCTCCCCCTTTTTTCTTTGCTTCTGCCTTATACGGTGGACAGCCAGGTCCACCTTTGTGGGCAGCTAGAAGGGTGAGAGATATATATGTATAGACCATCTAATAGAATTCTTTTGCATATAAAGAATTAATACAATAGTATCTACTCAACTCTTTAGCTAAATACATTCCTAATCAGCGCCCACTGTTGTCTTAGGACTTCCCTCTTCCATGTTTTAGTTGTTTGCAGAATTTTGGTGCAGGAGAAAACCCCTGGAAAATGAGGGTCTGTGTCCGCCATCACTGTTGCTTCTATGAGGTCCATATTTCAGGTGGATGCCAGGGTGACAGTAGTCCAATTAGAGAAAGAGATGGGCATCTCATTGGGATCTACCTGCTTGTTACTCCTTGAGAACTTGGCCCAAGCAAGGTTTCTGATATTGAGTGCCCCATCAGCTGACTGGAGAGCAGTAAAAGGTTTGGGTGTCTTGGTGCCGTAACTGGCTGGCCATGTTTGATGTCAGTTGCTCAAACTCTGGGAGATTTTTAGTAGTGATGGATCCTGGATCTACAGTTTTGATCTCGAGACCAAGCAACAGTTGGCCCAGTGGACCCAAGTTAGAGGGGCACCACCACAGAAGTTTCAACATGAGCACAGTGTGGCCAAGCAGATGGTGGCTGTTTTTGTTGCCAAGACTGGTCATGTAGCTATCATACCACTCATGCTGCAGTGCACTTTCACTGGGGACTGGTACGCCAAACAATGCCTACCACAATTGCTGGAAGCTTGTGGTGCCCTTCTCCTTCACAACAATGCACATGCCCACAAGTACAGAAAGGTGGAGGATTTTTTGGACCATGATCGCATCCAGGAACTTGGTTATCTGCCATACAGTTCAGAACTAGTCCCCTGTGACTTCTTTGTGGTCCAATAAATCCAGCATAATATGCGTGGGATTCATTTTGAGACATACGAAGCTGCAATGGAGACCTCCATGCAACAGGTAGAAAACATACACAAAGATACCAAGTATCACCTGGCGCCAATTAATTGCTTTGTCTCTAAACTGTCTGCTGCTATTCTATACCAAAAGGGGCTACTCCCCCCTTCAAAAAACAAACAACTCCAAAAAAAGATTCAGAATGCGCTGACAGAATTAATTTAAAATATATATATTTTTTTTATTATTTAACTATTTTTACTTGCTATGGTAAAATATATACTCATAAAATAGCTCCCTGTGGACCATTTACACTGACAATTAATCTATTTAAGAAACAAAAGCAATATTACACAATATACAATTATTTTCCTAACTCAATGCATTCTTTACCTTCATATAACACATTATTGTACATATAGAACCAGCATACTATTAGTACACTTTTAATGAAGCACAATATTTCCTAATCACACTAATTGCGGCATGGATGTTTCTAACCTAAATGTAACCAGCCCTTCAATATAGATGTTCCGTGCTTGGAAGGTATTTAGATAAAATTCCTTTCCTACCAAGTTAATACTTGATCTATTGGTTTGCTTTATAGTTTGCCAAGCAGAAAGAGGGTTAATGGTTAGTTTGCCGAGCATAGAAGAATTAATATGCAGATTAGCTTAGAACAGTTCCTGTGCTGGCTTCTATAGTAAACGGATATTATTTATGCATGCAGATTGACTGAAGAAGCCGCTGAATTACGGAGCTATCGTAAGGCGGGGAAACGCGTCTCAATTTGACTGCTTTGTGGGACCACACTGATAAGATCTGCTGCGTAACCTCATATGATCGGTACTGGATATACCTCCGGACAAGGCTTACAACAAAGGTTCATAGCACCAGAGCCGGGAGAGAATGAAAATCCATTGCCTGCAATGAGGATGTGGTAATTCACCTGTTTCAAATCAGCATGGCCATGCTTAACAGCAATTGCACATTTTAAACTTTGCACAAAATTATCTCTATCTGCATGCATAAATAATATCCGTTTACTATAGAAGCCAGCACAGGAACTGTTCTAAGCTAATCTGCATATTAATTCTTCTATGCTCGGCAAACTAACCATTAACCCTCTTTCTGCTTGGCAAACTATAAAGCAAACCAATAGACCAAGTATTAACTTGGTAGGAAAGGAATTTTATCTAAATTCCTTCCAAGCACGAAACATCTATATTGAAGGACTGGTTATATTTAGGTTAGAAACATCCATGCTGCAATTAGTGTGATTAGGAAATATTGTGCTTCATTAAAAGTGTACTAATAGTATGCTGGTTCTATATGTACAATAATGTGTTATCTGAAGGTAAAGAATGCATTGAGTTAGGAAATTAATTGTATATTGTGTAATATTGCTTTTGTTTCTTAAACAGATTAATTGTCAGTGTAAATGGTCCACAGGGAGCAATTTTATGAGTATATATTTTACCATAGCAAGTAAAAATAGTTAAATAATAAAAAAAAAATATATATTTTAAATTAATTCTGTCAGCGCATTATGAATCTTTTTTTGGAGATGTAGAAAACATACTTGCTCCGGACTGATCCAGCTGCTTCACCAAGTGGTCTGAGCACTTGCAAATTTTCATAGACTCCTCTGGCAGATGCTTTGAAATAAATGTAATGTTCACTTTGTTTGTAAATAAAATACTTTTTGTGCATAAAGAAACTTATTGCACACCCCTTGAACTGTATTTCTTATTACGTTTTTTTCTTTTTGGGGTTTATAATTTCATACAGTTCCTGCAAAATTTGTAATATTGTAAGGTATATTATTGCATAGTTCAACCCACCTCCATCAGTACAGTTGGTGAGGGGTATATCAATACATACACAAATAAAAATTATAGATGTGCGTGTTCGGATTTACTCGGTTCTTAACGTCATAATTAACGCAAGTTTGGATTTATCTGGATTTTTCTTATTGGCTATCCAAAACACGTGATATCCGAGAGCCAACAAGATACCATTTAGAGATCCGGATAAATCCGAACTCGCACAACTCTAATAAAAAGCAATCTTCTGTTACTGATATACCTTACTCACTGGACCTTAGCCAACTCCATATTCCTACACATCTACTTCTAGTTTAAGTTCTGGTTCAGTAAACAGCAAGCAGAGCTGGCGTCTCCTTGTTCAGTAGCTGGAGCTGCCCACATTTTTTTTTGTTTGAATTGAGACTTCTTTTTTTTTTTTATGCAAAATTTAGAAGGTACCCAGGTATGGTAATGCAAGAGAAGCTTTTGTAGCCAAAGTAAAACCTGTTGAAACTGTAGATTTAAGATTTTATTTATCAGGCTCTATTTATATTTTACTGACACAAAATGCATTACATACTGTATCCAGTGGTGCTGAGAGGGGGGGACGTACTCTTTACCTTGGCACGGGTCTCTTGGAATGGCCCGGAGGGAGCCT
Organism: Pseudophryne corroboree; assembly: GCF_028390025.1. Taxonomy (NCBI): domain Eukaryota; kingdom Metazoa; phylum Chordata; class Amphibia; order Anura; family Myobatrachidae; genus Pseudophryne; species Pseudophryne corroboree. Next base: position 437,940,420 of record NC_086448.1, read on the forward strand.
GGGTCCCACTGCCCCCCTTCCCCTGTCCGCTGCAGAGAGCCATGCAGGGAAAGAGAGAACTGACTGCCGCTGCAGCAAACTCTCTCTGCCCCCCAGCACACACTGCTCAGTGCTGTGTACTGAGCTAGGATGAGAGGCAACTGCAGTGGCAGTCAATCCTCTCTCTCCCTGCGTGGTGTTAGCGTGCAATCACTCCTGCACCCAGGCGCCTGCTGGATTAACAACTGGTGTCCCCATGTGCGGCACATGTGCCCACTTTGTAGCCGGACAGAGAATATCAGTTTTTGTTTTTTAAAGGAGGGAGTCTTCCACACCTCCCCCATTGGCTATACCCCCTTCTTGTACCAGCGCCCAGCAGAACTGTTGGTGCCTCTGAATTTATCTAACCTGGTCTGACATACCTGCATCCCAGGACTGGGCAGTGTCCATGAAGAAGTCTGCTGAGTGAAATATATGTTAGTCCAGGGCACACACTGTGTGCATACTAGAGATGTGCACTTGAAATTTTTCGGGTTTTGGTTTTGGGTTCGGTTCCGCGGCCGTGTTTTGGGTTCGACCGCGTTTTGGCAAAACCTCACCGAATTTTTTTTGTCGGATTCGGGTGTGTTTTGGATTCGGGTGTTTTTTTTTTAAAAAACACTAAAAAACAGCTTAAATCATAGAATTTGGGGGTCATTTTGATCCCAAAGTATTATTAACCTCAAAAACCATAATTTCCACTCATTTTCAGTCTATTCTGAATACCTCACACCTCACAATATTATTTTTAGTCCTAAAATTTGCACCTAGGTCGCTGGATGACTAAGCTAAGCGACCCTAGTGGCCGACACAAACACCGTGCCCATCTAGGAGTGGCACTGCAGTGTCACGCAGGATGGCCCTTCCAAAAAACACTCCCCAAACAGCACATGACGCAAAGAAAAAAAGAGGCGCAATGAGGTAGCTGTGTGAGTAAGATAAGCGACCCTATAGGCCGACACAAACACCGGGCCCATCTAGGAGTGGCACTGCAGTGTCACGCAGGATGGCCCTTCCAAAAAACCCTCCCCAAACAGCACATGACGCAAAGAAAAAAAGAGGCGCAATGAGGTAGCTGTGTGAGTAAGATAAGCGACCCTAGTGGCCGACACAAACACCGGGCCCATCTAGGAGTGGCACTGCAGTGTCACGCAGGATGGCCCTTCCAAAAAACCCTCCCCAAACAGCACATGACGCAAAGAAAAAAAGAGGCGCAATGAGGTAGCTGTGTGAGTAAGATAAGCGACCCTAGTGGCCGACACAAACACCGTGCCCATCTAGGAGTGGCACTGCAGTGTCACGCAGGATGGCCCTTCCAAAAAACCCTCCCCAAACAGCACATGACGCAAAGAAAAAAAGAGGCGCAATGAGGTAGCTGTGTGAGTAAGATAAGCGACCCTAGTGGCCGACACAAACACCGGGCCCATCTAGGAGTGGCACTGCAGTGTCACGCAGGATGGCCCTTCCAAAAAACCCTCCCCAAACAGCACATGACGCAAAGAAAAAAAGAGGCGCAATGAGGTAGCTGTGTGAGTAAGATAAGCGACCCTAGTGGCCGACACAAACACCGGGCCCATCTAGGAGTGGCACTGCAGTGTCACGTAGGATGGCCCTTCCAAAAAACCCTCCCCAAACAGCACATGACGCAAAGAAAAAAAGAGGCGCAATGAGGTAGCTGTGTGAGTAAGATAAGCGACCCTAGTGGCCGACACAAACACCGGGCCCATCTAGGAGTGGCACTGCAGTGTCACGCAGGATGGCCCTTCCAAAAAACCCTCCCCAAACAGCACATGACGCAAAGAAAAAAAGAGGCGCAATGAGGTAGCTGTGTGAGTAAGATAAGCGACCCTAGTGGCCGACACAAACACCGGGCCCATCTAGGAGTGGCACTGCAGTGTGACGCAGGATGGCCCTTCCAAAAAACCCTCCCCAAACAGCACATGACGCAAAGAAAAAAAGAGGCACAATGAGGTAGCTGTGTGAGTAAGATAAGCGACCCTAGTGGCCGACACAAACACCGGGCCCATCTAGGAGTGGCACTGCAGTGTCACGCAGGATGGCCCTTCCAAAAAACCCTCCCCAAACAGCACATGACGCAAAGAAAAAAAAAGGCGCAATGAGGTAGCTGTGTGAGTAAGATAAGCGACCCTAGTGGCCGACACAAACACCGTGCCCATCTAGGAGTGGCACTGCAGTGTCACGCAGGATGGCCCTTCCAAAAAACCCTCCCCAAACAGCACATGACGCAAAGAAAAAAAGAGGCGCAATGAGGTAGCTGTGTGAGTAAGATAAGCGACCCTAGTGGCCGACACAAACACCGTGCCCATCTAGGAGTGGCACTGCAGTGTCACGCAGGATGGCCCTTCCAAAAAACCCTCCCCAAACAGCACATGACGCAAAGAAAAAAAGAGGCGCAATGAGGTAGCTGTGTGAGTAAGATAAGCGACCCTAGTGGCCGACACAAACACCTGGCCCATCTAGGAGTGGCACTGCAGTGTCACGCAGGATGGCCCTTCCAAAAAACATTCCACAAACAGCACATGACGCAAAGAAAAATTAAAGAAAAAAGAGGTGCAAGATGGAATTGTCCTTGGGCCCTCCCACCCACCCTTATGTTGTATAAACAGGACATGCACACTTTAACCAACCCATCATTTCAGTGACAGGGTCTGCCACACGACTGTGACTGAAATGACGGGTTGGTTTGGACCCCCACCAAAAAAGAAGCAATTAATCTCTCCTTGCACAAACTGGCTCTACAGAGGCAAGATGTCCACCTCATCATCATCCTCCGATATATCACCGTGAACATCCCCCTCCTCACAGATTATCAATTCGTCCCCACTGGAATCCACCATCTCAGCTCCCTGTGTACTTTGTGGAGGCAATTGCTTCTGGTCAATGTCTCCACGGAGGAATTGATTATAATTCATTTTAATGAACATCATCTTCTCCACATTTTCTGGATGTAACCTCGTACGCTGATTGCTGACAAGGTGAGCGGCGGCACTAAACACTCTTTCGGAGTACACACTTGTGGGAGGGCAACTTAGGTAGAATAAAGCCAGTTTGTGCAAGGGCCTCCAAATTGCCTCTTTTTCCTGCCAGTATAAGTACGGACTGTGTGACGTGCCTACTTGAATGCGGTCACTCATATAATCCTCCACCATTCTTTCAATGGTGAGAGAATCATATGCAGTGACAGTAGACGACATGTCCGTAATCGTTGTCAGGTCCTTCAGTCCGGACCAGATGTCAGCATCAGCAGTCGCTCCAGACTGCCCTGCATCACCGCCAGCGGGTGGGCTCGGAATTCTGAGCCTTTTCCTCGCACCCCCAGTTGCGGGAGAATGTGAAGAAGGAGATGTTGACAGGTCGCGTTCCGCTTGACTTGACAATTTTCTCACCAGCAGGTCTTTCAACCCCAGCAGACTTGTGTCTGCCGGAAAGAGAGATCCAAGGTAGGCTTTAAATCTAGGATCGAGCACGGTGGCCAAAATGTAGTGCTCTGATTTCAACAGATTGACCACCCGTGAATCCTTGTTAAGCGAATTAAGGGCTCCATCCACAAGTCCCACATGCCTAGCGGAATCGCTCCATGTTAGCTCCTCCTTCAATGTCTCCAGCTTCTTCTGCAAAAGCCTGATGAGGGGAATGACCTTACTCAGGCTGGCAGTGTCTGAACTGACTTCACGTGTGGCAAGTTCAAAGGGCATCAGAACCTTGCACAACGTTGAAATCATTCTCCACTGCGCTTGAGACAGGTGCATTCCACCTCCTATATCGTGCTCAATTGTATAGGCTTGAATGGCCTTTTGCTGCTTCTCCAACCTCTGAAGCATATAGAGGGTTGAATTCCACCTCGTTACCACTTCTTGCTTCAGATGATGGCAGGGCAGGTTCAGTAGTTTTTGGTGGTGCTCCAGTCTTCTGTACGTGGTGCCTGTACGCCGAAAGTGTCCCGCAATTCTTCTGGCCACCGACAGCATCTCTTGCACGCCCCTGTCGTTTTTTAAATAATTCTGCACCACCAAATTCAAGGTATGTGCAAAACATGGGACGTGCTGGAATTTGTCCATATTTAATGCACACACAATATTGCTGGCGTTGTCCGATGCCACAAATCCACAGGAGAGTCCAATTGGGGTAAGCCATTCCGCGATGATCTTCCTCAGTTGCCGTAAGAGGTTTTCAGCTGTGTGCGTATTTTGGAAAGCGGTGATACAAAGCGTAGCCTGCCTAGGAAAGAGTTGGCGTTTGCGAGATGCTGCTACTGGTGCCGCCGCTGCTGTTCTTGCGGCGGGAGTCCATACATCTACCCAGTGGGCTGTCACAGTCATATAGTCCTGACCCTGCCCTGCTCCACTTGTCCACATGTCCGTGGTTAAGTGGACATTGGGTACAGCTGCATTTTTTAGGACACTGGTGAGTCTTTTTCTGAGGTCTGTGTACATTTTCGGTATCGCCTGCCTAGAGAAGTGGAACCTAGATGGTATTTGGTAACGGGGGCACACTACCTCAAGAAATTGTGTAGTTCCCTGTGAACTAACGGCGGATACCGGACGCACGTCTAACACCAACATAGTTGTCAAGGCCTCAGTTATCCGCTTTGCAGCAGGATGACTGCTGTGATATTTCATCTTCCTCGCAAAGGACTGTTGGACAGTCAATTGCTTACTGGAAGTAGTACAAGTGGTCTTCCGACTTCCCCTCTGGGATGACCATCGACTCCCAGCAGCAACAACAGCAGCGCCAGCAGCAGTAGGCGTTACACGCAAGGATGCATCGGAGGAATCCCAGGCAGGAGAGGAATCGTCAGAATTGCCAGTGACATGGCCTGCAGGACTATTGGCATTCCTGGGGAAGGAGGAAATTGACACTGAGGGAGTCGGTGGGGTGGTTTGCGTGAGCTTGGTTACAAGAGGAAGGGATTTACTGGTCAGTGGACTGCTTCCGCTGTCACCCAAAGTTTTTGAACTTGTCACTGACTTATTATGAATGCGCTGCAGGTGACGTATAAGGGAGGATGTTCCGAGGTGGTTAACGTCCTTACCCCTACTTATTACAGCTTGACAAAGGCAACACACGGCTTGACACCTGTTGTCCGCTTTTCTGTTGAAATACCTCCACACTGAAGAGCTGATTTTTTTGGTATTTTCACCAGGAATGTCAACGGCCATATTCCTCCCATGGACAACAGGTGTCTCCCCGGGTGCCTGACTTAAACAAACCACCTCACCATCAGAATCCTCCTGGTCAATTTCCTCCCCAGCGCCAGCAACACCCATATCCTCCTCATCCTGGTGTACTTCAACACTGACATCTTCAATCTATCAGGAACTGGACTGCGGGTGCTCCTTCCAGCACTTGCAGGGGGCGTGCAAATGGTGGAAGGCGCATGCTCTTCACGTCCAGTGTTGGGAAGGTCAGGCATCGCAACCGACACAATTGGACTCTCCTTGTGGATTTGGGATTTCGAAGAACGCACAGTTCTTTGCGGTGCTTTTGCCAGCTTGAGTCTTTTCAGTTTTCTAGCGAGAGGCTGAGTGCTTCCATCCTCATGTGAAGCTGAACCACTAGCCATGAACATAGGCCAGGGCCTCAGCCGTTCCTTGCCACTCCGTGTGGTAAATGGCATATTGGCAAGTTTACGCTTCTACTCCGACAATTTTATTTTAGGTTTTGGAGTCCTTTTTTTACTGATATTTGGTGTTTTGGATTTGACATGCTCTGTACTATGACATTGGGCATCGGCCTTGGCAGACGACGTTGCTGGCATTTCATCGTCTCGGCCATGACTAGTGGCAGCAGCTTCAGCACGAGGTGGAAGTGGATCTTGATCTTTCCCTAATTTTGGAACCTCAACATTTTTGTTCTCCATATTTTAATAGGCACAACTAAAAGGCACCTCAGGTAAACAATGGAGATGGATGGATACTAGTATACTTATGGATGGACTGCCGAATGCCGACACAGAGGTAGCTACAGCCGTGGACTACCGTACTGTGTTTGCTGCTAATATAGACTGGATGATAATGAGATGAAATCAATATATATATATGTATGTATATATAATATCACTAGTACTGCAGCCGGACAGGTAGATAATATATTTATTAGGTAATGATGACTGATGACGGACCTGCTGGACACTGTCAGCTCAGCAGCACCGCAGACTGCTACAGTAAGCTACTATACTTTAGTAGTATGTACAAAGAAGAAAGAAAAAAAAAAAACCACGGGTAGGTGGTATACAATTATGGATGGACTGCCGAGTGCCGACACAGAGGTAGCTACAGCCGTGGACTAACGTACTGTGTCTGCTGCTAATATAGACTGGATGATTGATAATGAGATGAAATCAATATATATATGTATGTATATATAATATCACTAGTACTGCAGCCGGACAGGTAGATAATATATTTATTAGGTAATGATGACTGATGACGGACCTGCTGGACACTGTCAGCTCAGCAGCACCGCAGACTGCTACAGTAAGCTACTATACTATAGTAGTATGTACAAAGAAGAAAGAAAAAAAAAACCACGGGTAGGTGGTATACAATTATGGATGGACTGCCGAGTGCCGACACAGAGGTAGCTACAGCCGTGGACTACTGTACTGTGTCTGCTGCTAATATAGACTGGATGATAATGAGATGAAATCAATATATATATATGTATGTATATATAATATCACTAGTACTGCAGCCGGACAGGTAGATAATATATTTATTAGGTAATGATGACTGATGACGGACCTGCTGGACACTGTCAGCTCAGCAGCACCGCAGACTGCTACAGTAAGCTACTATACTATAGTAGTATGTACAAAGAAGAAAAAAAAAAAAAAACACGGGTAGGTGGTATACAATTATGGATGGACTGCCGAGTGCCGACACAGAGGTAGCTACAGCCGTGGACTAACGTACTGTGTCTGCTGCTTATATAGACTGGATGATTGATAATGAGATGAAATCAATATATATATGTATGTATATATAATATCACTAGTACTGCAGCCGGACAGGTAGATAATATATTTATTAGGTAATGATGACTGATGACAGACCTGCTGGACACTGTCAGCTCAGCAGCACCGCAGACTGCTACAGTAAGCTACTATACTATAGTAGTATGTACAAAGAAGAAAAAAAAAAAAAAACACGGGTAGGTGGTATAAAATTATGGATGGACTGCCGAGTGCCGACACAGAGGTAGCTACAGCCGTGGACTACCGTACTGTGTCTGCTGCTAATATAGACTGGATGATAATGAGATGAAATCAATATATATATATGTATGTATATATAATATCACTAGTACTGCAGACGGACAGGTAGATAATATATTTATTAGGTAATGATGACTGATGACGGACCTGCTGGACACTGTCAGCTCAGCAGCACCGCAGACTGCTACAGTAAGCTACTATACTATAGTAGTATGTACAAAGAAGAAAGAAAGAAAAAAACCACGGGTAGGTGGTATACAATTATGGATGGACTGCCGAGTGCCGACACAGAGGTAGCTACAGCCGTGGACTAACGTACTGTGTCTGCTGCTAATATAGACTGGATGATTGATAATGAGATGAAATCAATATATATATGTATGTATATATAATATCACTAGTACTGCAGCCGGACAGGTAGATAATATATTTATTAGGTAATGATGACTGATGACGGACCTGCTGGACACTGTCAGCTCAGCAGCACCGCAGACTGCTACAGTAAGCTACTATACTATAGTAGTATGTACAAAGAAGAACGAAAAAAAAAAACCACGGGTAGGTGGTATACAATTATGGATGGACTGCCGAGTGCCGACACAGAGGTAGCTACAGCCGTGGACTAACATACTGTGTCTGCTGCTAATATAGACTGGATGATTGATAATGAGATGAAATCAATATATATATGTATGTATATATAATATCACTAGTACTGCAGCCGGACAGGTAGATAATATATTTATTAGGTAATGATGACTGATGACGGACCTGCTGGACACTGTCAGCTCAGCAGCACCGCAGACTGCTACAGTAAGCTACTATACTATAGTAGTATGTACAAAGAAGAAAGAAAAAAAAAAAACACGGGTAGGTGGTATACAATTATGGATGGACTGCCGAGTGCCGACACAGAGGTAGCTACAGCCGTGGACTAACGTACTGTGTCTGCTGCTAATATAGACTGGATGATTGATAATGAGATGAAATCAATATATATATGTATGTATATATAATATCACTAGTACTGCAGCCGGACAGGTAGATAATATATTTATTAGGTAATGATGACTGATGACGGACCTGCTGGACACTGTCAGCTCAGCAGCACCGCAGACTGCTACAGTAAGCTACTATACTATAGTAGTATGTACAAAGAAGAAAAAAAAAAAAAACACGGGTAGGTGGTATACAATTATGGATGGACTGCCGAGTGCCGACACAGAGGTAGCTACAGCCGTGGACTACCGTACTGTGTCTGCTGCTAATATAGACTGGATGATAATGAGATGAAATCAATATATATATATGTATGTATATATAATATCACTAGTTCTGCAGACGGACAGGTAGATAATATATTTATTAGGTAATGATGACTGATGACGGACCTGCTGGACACTGTCAGCTCAGCAGCACCGCAGACTGCTACAGTAAGCTACTATACTTTAGTAGTATGTACAAAGAAGAAAGAAAAAAAAAAACCACGGGTAGGTGGTATACAATTATGGATGGACTGCCGAGTGCCGACACAGAGGTAGCTACAGCCGTGGACTAACGTACTGTGTCTGCTGCTAATATAGACTGGATGATTGATAATGAGATGAAATCAATATATATATGTATGTATATATAATATCACTAGTACTGCAGCCGGACAGGTAGATAATATATTTATTAGGTAATGATGACTGATGACGGACCTGCTGGACACTGTCAGCTCAGCAGCACCGCAGACTGCTACAGTAAGCTACTATACTATAGTAGTATGTACAAAGAAGAAAGAAAAAAAAAAAACACGGGTAGGTGGTATACAATTATGGATGGACTGCCGAGTGCCGACACAGAGGTAGCTACAGCCGTGGACTAACGTACTGTGTCTGCTGCTAATATAGACTGGATGATTGATAATGAGATGAAATCAATATATATATGTATGTATATATAATATCACTAGTACTGCAGCCGGACAGGTAGATAATATATTTATTAGGTAATGATGACTGATGACAGACCTGCTGGACACTGTCAGCTCAGCAGCACCGCAGACTGCTACAGTAAGCTACTATACTATAGTAGTATGTACAAAGAAGAAAAAAAAAAAAACCACGGGTAGGTGGTATACAATTATGGATGGACTGCCGAGTGCCGACACAGAGGTAGCTACAGCCGTGGACTACCGTACTGTGTCTGCTGCTAATATAGACTGGATGATAATGAGATGAAATCAATATATATATATGTATGTATATATAATATCACTAGTACTGCAGACGGACAGGTAGATAATATATTTATTAGGTAATGATGACTGATGACGGACCTGCTGGACACTGTCAGCTCAGCAGCACCGCAGACTGCTACAGTAAGCTACTATACTATAGTAGTATGTACAAAGAAGAAAGAAAAAAAAAACCACGGGTAGGTGGTATACAATTATGGATGGACTGCCGAGTGCCGACACAGAGGTAGCTACAGCCGTGGACTAACGTACTGTGTCTGCTGCTAATATAGACTGGATGATTGATAATGAGATGAAATCAATATATATATGTATGTATATATAATATCACTAGTACTGCAGCCGGACAGGTAGATAATATATTTATTAGGTAATGATGACTGATGACGGACCTGCTGGACACTGTCAGCTCAGCAGCACCGCAGACTGCTACAGTAAGCTACTATACTATAGTAGTATGTACAAAGAAGAAAGAAAAAAAAAAAACCACGGGTAGGTGGTATACAATTATGGATGGACTGCCGAGTGCCGACACAGAGGTAGCTACAGCCGTGGACTAACGTACTGTGTCTGCTGCTAATATAGACTGGATGATTGATAATGAGATGAAATCAATATATATATGTATGTATATATAATATCACTAGTACTGCAGCCGGACAGGTAGATAATATATTTATTAGGTAATGATGACTGATGACGGACCTGCTGGACACTGTCAGCTCAGCAGCACCGCAGACTGCTACAGTAAGCTACTATACTATAGTAGTATGTACAAAGAAGAAAGAAAAAAAAAACCACGGGTAGGTGGTATACAATTATGGATGGACTGCCGAGTGCCGACACAGAGGTAGCTACAGCCGTGGACTAACGTACTGTGTCTGCTGCTAATATAGAGTCTAGACTGGATGATAAATTATTGATAATGAGATGAAATCAATATAATATCACTAGTACTGCAGCCGGACAGGTACTATATATATTTATTATGTAATGACTGATGACGGACCTGCTGGACACTGTCAGGTCAGCACAGCACCGCAGACTGCTACAGTAAGCTACTATAGTAGTATGTATAAAGAAGAATGAAAAAAAAAAACCACGGGTAGGTGGTATACAATATTATATATATATATATATTATATACAATTATATATATATATATATATATATATATTAAACTGGTGGTGATAGATTATTAAACTGGTGGTCACTTCAGGTCACGTTGCAACTTGCAACTAGTACTCCGAGGCCTAAGCAGACAATCACAAAATATATTATTATACTGGTGGTCAGTGTGGTCACAACAATGGCAGTGTGGCACTGACTCTGGCAGCAAAAGTGTGCACTGTACGTTATATGTACTCCTGAGTCCTGCTCTCAGACTCTAACTGCTCCCCACTGTCAGTGTCTCCCCCACAAGTCAGATAATACACTTACAGTCACACTATCTAATCTATAAATATCACTTCAGCAAGTAGTATAGTAGTATACAGTAGTACTCCTCCTAATAATGCTCCCCAAAATACTGTGTCTCTCTCTTCTCTAAACGGAGAGGACGCCAGCCACGTCCTCTCCCTATGACTCTCAATGCACGTGTGAAAATGGCGGCGACGCGCGGCTCCTTATATAGAATCCGAGTCTCGCGATAGAATCCGAGCCTCGCGAGAATCCGACAGCGTGATGATGACGTTCGGGCGCGCTCGGGTTAGCCGAGCAAGGCGGGAAGATCCGAGCCTGCTCGGACCCGTGTAAAAAAACCTGAAGTTCGGGCGGGTTCGGATTCAGAGGAACCGAACCCGCTCATCTCTAGTGCATACAGGGATTTACTGTTGCACAGCCATTGCATTTGAGCATCAGGTACAGTATCTTTTACATATAATTTCCCTCTCTTCACTACTCTCTATTCCATAGGTAGTGACAGGGTCTCACCAAGGGAATTGTTACCCTTTACCTGTCAGCAAACTGAGTAGCTTTCAAAAGTGTATTAGTATTGTATGTAGTGGCTAATGTGGGTAGAGATGAGTGGTCTGAATTCCTTGGAATCTGGACCATTCAGAACATTTGGGATCCGAATCCACCGGAGCCACATCGAGGCCGAACATCATCCTCCCGGTGTTGGAATCTTGCGGGACTTGGATTCTATATAAGCTACCGTGGCCGGGACTTAGCATCATTTCATTGATGCATGCTGAAGTGACTGCATATGGGGGCATGCTTCTGCTATGCTGCGCTAAACTCTGCTGTACAGGCTGTACTTAAAAGTGACTGTGAATAGGGAGCACACTTCTAGTATGCTGTGCTATACTCTGCTGTACTTATAAGTGACTGTGTATAGGGGCATGCTGCTGTATGCTGTGCTGTACTTTGCTATAAATTGTACTGTTTGGTGTGCTTTACCTTAGTGCGCCTTCACGTGCATCTAAATTCCCTTTGATTCCACCCAGTTTGAACCGAGGTGCAAGTTAAAAAGAAATATATATTTATATAGATATGTATATAGATTTCTTGTTTGTACTGTTTGGTGTGCTTCACCATAGTACCCTTTGTTCAGAGCCCTGTGGCTTCATGCAGTTTGATCCGAGCTGCGAGTACAAAAATTAAAAAAATTAAGTAAAAATGTTTTTAATGTTTGCACTGTTCTCTGCAGGTGTGCTATACACTGCCATCTGCTGGTACTGCTGCTCTGTCACTTAGTAACCAGCCAGCTTGCTGCAGCCTTTGGCCAATATTGGTGAAAACAATATTGTGAGCTGTGAGGCAGTCAAAATTGATTGGAATTTACTGGAAATTGATATTATTGAGGTTAGCAATACTCTAGGAACAAAAAAAAAGGCCCAAATTATTTGATTTTAACTATTTTTTGTCAATTTAAAAAAAAAAAGCAAATATAAAATCCAAAACCAGTCACAGCGGTTTGCAAATCCAAATCTAAATCAGGACAATGAATCAGAGCCAAATCAAAATCTAGCAAAAATGGTCAGGCACACATCTTTAAATGTGGGGAATTCAATGCATTCTGGCACATGCCCTATATAGCTTATCCATTATATAAGAAAGGATACTTTTTTCAATATTTTGACAATATTGTACTTAAATAAACTAAAGATATCTAGACTACATCATACATGGCTGTGCTTTATATATATAGGGTTAGCACATTGTTCTCTGACATCTCTACAAAGATGATCATTTTGATGTTGTTTGAATTACCAATACAACTATCGTCTGTACAAACATTGTTTATTGTTATTCTGGGCAAATTGTAAACAGTTTTATGTATTGCTTTTTAAAAAAATAAACAATCCCTCTTTTTTAAGATTATTTTATTATACAAAACTTGTACATACAAAAGTACGACATCAGCTCCCTGGGGAAATCTCTTCTTTAATATATATATATATATATATATATATATATATAGCTTAATCGTTATGCCGGCACTTGCTTCACTGACCAAAGGAACATTCTGCTCGGGTGCCCTCCATGAGACTTAGAAGACTCAGCCGTACACACACCAACGGGCGGCACTCACAAGACTTGTTGTTGGGAATAATCAGACGGACAGCGTCCCTGCGTTCAACGTTTCAGTCGTGAGACTTTTATCAAGAACGTTCTTGATAAAAGTCTCACGACTGAAACGTTGAACGCAGGGACGCTGTCCGTCTGATTATTCCCAACAACAAGTCTTGTGAGTGCCGCCCGTTGGTGTGTGTGTGTATATATATATATATATATATATATATATATATACAGCGCCACTTGCGAAGTGTCTTCTAGCAACAGTAGGGGTTATCAAAATTAGTCTATTGCATAGATACTCCCTAAATTTAAGGGCGTTAGCTGACCTCTAAATGTACAGCAATGGTAAGTTACTGTGCAAATGAAACATAAACCAGATGTATAGAGGTATCAGTGACTGGTTGTGTCAGGTTTATAGCAAGAAAATATTGAGGTAATAGAAAATAAGTTAAAAAGTGGATAACATACTGTATTTTATTTATACAAAAGCTGGATATATAAAAAAAGGGAGGACAAAGATTTTACATGTAGATAATTAGAAAGATGTATATACTGTAAATATGTACATAAAAATGTAAAATGTTAAAATTATAAAAAATTATAACATTTATAAAAAGTTATAAGAAGCAGCAACAAAATAAAAAGGAATCTGGAGGTAGCTAATCTGTAATGCAGGAGATCAATAGGGAATGCCTAATGTGTTCCGTCTATGCTGACTTCATCAAGGACCCCTTGATGAAGCCTGCATAGATGAAACGCGTTGGAAATATCAAAATGCTCCTGCTACTGCTGCCTATGTCTTCCAGCTTCATAGGTGGCAGCAGCAGTAGCATTTTGATGTACCATTCAAGAGCAGTAGCAGCGGCCCCATCCACATGGCCATCCAGGACTAAGACGGCATCTGAAACAGAGCAATAGACAGCCGCAACCTCAGGCTATACACGGTGACCTCAGCGGGCAGCAGCTCTGTGCACCCTTAAGCAGCAGCACAGGCGGCCTCACTCACACTATCATCCAGGGCTAAGATGGCACCTGTAACCAAACCTTTGGACAGCCAAGGCACCTATACCCATTAGGACACCTTTAGACACTGACCCTGACCTCCCAACCGAGGGTGGACGGCATTAGGAGTGCAGATCCCACAGAGAATCAGAATATTTTCGGCTGGAGTCTATGGTGATAAGAATAATGCCAGAGGTGGTAAAATCATACTGATTATATATATATATATATATATATATATATATATATATTTGTTTCTTCTAAGTGGCTGAAAGCTGTATTTGAAAACATACAAGTATTACTTTCTAGAAGTATACCTATTACCTAAATGGTGTAAATTGTTATACTAGAGTTATATTAACACCCTTAATAGGGACTGCTGTGTAACATCTGTCTAACATCATAGGGCTGCCTCAATATAAGCATTTGTTGTGCCACACAGACTGTAGCCCTTAAGCTGTAACTTGATATCTAGCTGATAAATTGTGTTCATTGTATTAAATTGATACACTCTCCTACTTAATTTTGTTACAAGTATAACACTGTATATTGCTGCTATGCAACATTTGTCTGATATCACAGGGTTGCCTCAATATTAGCAGTTGCCTTGTCCCACAGACAGTTCCAGTTAAGCTGGAAATTGATAGCTAGCAGCTATATTGTGTTTAGTGTACTAAATGGAAACACACTCATGCCCAATTCTGCTATAAATATAACACTATACAGAGAGATAGACAGAGAGAGAGAGAGACAGAGAAAGGGAGAAGTATTTTTCTTTTTCTTTTTTTTCACAAATGGCTACTTGTTGGAAACATTGTGTCTAAGCCTTATTTTTTCTAAACCATTGATTCAGTGACTCAAAGTTGTTACAACCGCTACAAGTCAACTGATTTGTCAAAATATTTTTCTTTAAGTGTGTCAACTTGTCAACTGATCTCCCAATTCCAGGGTCTCTCTGATTCTTCTGTAATTCTTGCATTTCCTGGATTCTCATTGGTGATTCAATAATTCCCATAACCTGCGTCAGTTTCCCAACTGGCCGGTTAATTATTGTCGAACGCCAAAAGCAGATCCATCTTATCTATTTCTATCATTTCATGAACTCTCATCAATGATTCAGAAAACGTATCCACGGATATATTGGGTGACCTACTATCATACCACACTGTATATGCCCAATCTCATTTGATTTTGGAAGCCATAAAGTGTAGGTCCGGATCAGTACCCAGTGGGCGACCCCCAGGGAACACCCGGTGTAGTAGGTCCAGGCTGACAATATCACTCCAGTCTAATGTTGACAGCAAATTCGCTACTTTTCTCTTGTTCTTCCAGTTCTTTTGATACACAAACTGAGGTGATAAGCAACACACTTATCAAAATCTTTTTTGGGTCTCATGAAAAATACTTTTGGCAGTATATGGCATGTTTTGACATTTTTTGGTAGCTTGAGGTTTTGAGAAGAAATGAGTCAGTCCTGTAAAGGAAAAGGCTAGGAGTTCAAGTGTTGTTAATTTTATGTAAGAGAAAGTGTCACGATCCGGATACTGAGACACCATTTTCCTTCTGGATGTACGTCCTCCATGGGCCTCTGCTGCCACTCCTGTCTCGCTGACCGCCGCGCGCCACTGGGCGCATGTTATTCTGCTACTGCGGCCTACATCGCAAATGTTGCACCTTCCCTATAGTACTTAATTCCCCTTCTTTGTTTGTTCATGGGCGCAGCCATGTTAGACTCCAGTCACATGACATTATTCCTCCTATCCACGGTGCTGGAGCCTTGTCATAATTGCTCAGCCAATCCCTGCTATGCAGCAGGTATAAATATCCGGTCCCAGCTCCCAAAAGATCGTCAGTGCTTCCATTGTCATCTGTGATTCCAGCCTACAAGCATCACTACAGACTTTCTCCTGCAATTCCATTCTGCAGATCAGCCTGACTTCCCTGGTGATTACACTCTGCTGTGTAACCCGACTCTCCAGTGTTAACCCTCTACAGCCTACTTTGGATTCCTGTGTTTGAACTTTTGCTTTGCAGTAATCATCCTTCATTCTTCAGTTCCTGCGCACTCCAGTTTCATTCCTCATCTTCCAGCGAACCACAGCTTCATTCCTCATCTTCCAGTGAACCCCAGCCTCATTTATTGTTTACAGGACTTTCTTCCATATTCCAGGTTACTGGCCTTCACCGATTGTGAACTTAATTATCACGTGTGACTTTATATTATTCTTTTGCACGTTATTTGACTTTTTATTTAATAAAAGCACTTAAGGAATTCCCAGTTGTCGTGGTCACGCCCTCGGGCATTCTTTGCTGCTGTCAATACGTATGTCCAGGAGTCACATAGCTCCTCCTAAATTTAAGTACCCGTCAGCCCCTACAACTGAAGCTCCCAGTCACGGTCCCCAGCCCTCAGTTGTGACAGTAAGCACTGACCTAATGGATCCAGCCGGAGACCAGGCTCAAGCGCTTAGGCTGATACAAGAACTGGCAACCCGCCTTGAACGTCAGGAGGCTGCTGTAGGCCATGTTGGTCACTGTCTCCAGGACCTCTCCTCCCGGCTGGATGAAATTCAAGCGGCCCTCCGTGGATTAGGGGCGTCCAGTGTGTCGACTCCAGCGCCTCCGGTGGTGTCCCCACCCACCATACCTGTTCCTGCTCCCTATCTTCACTTGCCGACTCCTGCTAAATATGATGGATCCCCTAAAGCCTGCAGGGGTTTCCTAAACCAGTGCGAGATCCAATTTGAATTGCAACCCAGCAGTTTCCCTACTGACCGCATTAAGGTGGCATACCTTATTTCTCTACTCACTGGTGCCGCTCTAGACTGGGCCTCACCTATATGGGAAAGGTCTGATGTCCTGTTGTCATCCTATGCTAACTTCGTGGCAACGTTCAGACGAATTTTCGATGAGCCAGGTCGAGTGACATCAGCTTCCTCAGAGATCCTTCGACTGCGTCAGGGGACGCGAACTGTCGGTCAGTATTTGGTGCAATTCCAGACCTTGGCATCTGAAGTCTCCTGGAATGATGACGCTCTTTATGCAGCCTTCTGGGGAGGGCTATCCGAGCGTATCAAAGATGAGCTCGCTGCTAGAGACTTGCCTTTAACTTTAAACGAGCTCATTTCCCTCTGCACTAAGGTCGATTTACGGTTCCGTGAAAGGGCTGTTGAACGAGGAAGATCTACAATTCCCAGGATTCCTACGGTTTCCATTCCTCGTCAGCCATCTCCGTCTCGGGAGGAACCTATGCAGATAGGTCGCTCTCGTTTATCTCAGGCAGAGCGTTGTAGACGTCTCGCTGAGCGTCTCTGTTTGTATTGTGCCGAATCTTCTCACGTTATCAAGTCCTGTCCCAAGCGTCCGGGACAACCTCAAGTCCTAGCCCTCCAAGGAGAAGGTCAGCTAGGAGTGACGAATTTCTCTCCATTTCCAAGTAACTGCAATCTCTCAGTTTCTCTGCAGGTGGCTCCACGTACAAAGAATCTCACTGCCTTATTGGATTCTGGAGCAGCCGGAAACTTTATTACAGAGAAGTTCGTTAAGTGGTGGTCTCTTCCCACTGAGAGACTGTCATCACCGATATCTCTAACTGCCGTGGACGGCAGTAGGATTCCTGAGGCGGTGATTACCTCCAAGACCCTACCTATCCGTCTGAAGGTAGGGGACCAGCATACAGAGTTGATTTCTTTCCAGGTTATCCCAAGGGCCACCCATCCTGTGGTCCTAGGCCTTCCATGGCTACGTCTGCATAATCCTCAAGTTGATTGGAAGTCGACCCGTATCCTGGCATGGGGTCCTTCCTGCTCAGAGACCTGTCTCCAAAAAGAACTTCCAGTTCGTCTATCCTCCTACAAGTCTTCTGATGTCCCGTCTCCTCCGTGCCAAGACTCCAAACTACAGTTTTGTCCAGGGTCACCGAATCACAAGGCTGATGCCCTTTCCCGCTCTCGGGAGCAAGAAAATGAGTCTGAGTCTACTGTCAAGCATTGTATTGTTGATCCAGTGGCGTTCTCTGCAGTGAGTATGGACTCTATGCCCCCGCCAGGGAAAAATTTTGTGAAGCCGGCTTTCAGGAGGAAGCTCTTGCATCGAGCACATTCCTCTCGCTTTGCCGGACACGCGGGCATACGCAAGACCTTAAAATTCGTCTCCAGGTCAAATTGGTGGCCGACCCTAAAGAAGGACATTGCTGAATTTGTGGCCTCCTGCCAGAAATGTGCCCAGCACAAAGTATCCCGCCAGTTACCCACTAGGCAACTGGTTTCCTTGTCTGATCCTCATCGTCCATGGTCTCATCCCTCGATGGATTCTGTCATGGATTCCCCACTTCCAAGTTGGCACAAGTCTTCATCCAGAAGTTCCATTCCAGATGGCCAGGTAAACTTAAGAAGTGTCCTGGGGCCACTCCTAAAAGGGGGGGTACTGTCACGATCCGGATACTGAGACACCATTTTCCTTCTGGATGTACGTCCTCCATGGGCCTCTGCTGCCACTCCTGTCTCGCTGACCGCCGCGCGCCACTGTGCGCATGTTATTCTGCTACTGCGGCCTACATCGCAAATGTTGCACCTTCCCTATAGTACTTAATTCCCCTTCTTTGTTTGTTCATGGGCGCAGCCATGTTAGACTCCAGTCACATGACATTATTCCTCCTATCCACAGTGCTGGAGCCTTGTCATAATTGCTCAGCCAATCCCTGCTATGCAGCAGGTATAAATATCCGGTCCCAGCTCCCAAAAGATCGTCAGTGCTTCCATTGTCATCTGTGATTCCAGCCTACAAGCATCACTACAGACTTTCTCCTGCAATTCCATTCTGCAGATCAGCCTGACTTCCCTGGTGATTACACTCTGCTGTGTAACCCGACTCTCCAGTGTTAACCCTCTACAGCCTACTTTGGATTCCTGTGTTTGAACTTTTGCTTTGCAGTAATCATCCTTCATTCTTCAGTTCCTGCGCACTCCAGTTTCATTCCTCATCTTCCAGCGAACCACAGCTTCATTCCTCATCTTCCAGTGAACCCCAGCCTCATTTATTGTTTACAGGACTTTCTTCCATATTCCAGGTTACTGGCCTTCACCGATTGTGAACTTAATTATCACGTGTGACTTTATATTATTCTTTTGCACGTTATTTGACTTTTTATTTAATAAAAGCACTTAAGGAATTCCCAGTTGTCGTGGTCACGCCCTCGGGCATTCTTTGCTGCTGTCAATACGTATGTCCAGGAGTCACATAGCTCCTCCTAAATTTAAGTACCCGTCAGCCCCTACAACTGAGGCTCCCAGTCACGGTCCCCAGCCCTCAGTTGTGACAGAAAGCCTTTGTCACCAGGCCGGAAGTCTATGACCAATCAGCTGGGAAACGGAAATGAGTGAGGTTGAAGATGTTTTCACTCTCTTATATGTCAAGTACAAGATTTCATGTAAATACAACCATGTATCTTGTTTTATAGTAATTCTAGAATTTTTACATTTGGATAGAATTGGCATTTAATTATTGTTCCAACTCCACCTGCCTAACGCTCATTGTAATATCATTAGTGCATAGGCATTTTTCTTATGCACTTTAACAGTACAGTGAGGCACATCTCTGTATATTCATGAATCCACCCATCCAGAAGAATCCAATGCACATTTTCAATTCTGCCATCATGGCTTGAAAACGCCAGTTATTATGTAAAAAGTTCATTCAAGACAGCATTAAAAAAACAAAAAAAAAACAACACTCTAATAAATATCAATCCTCACTACACACTTTGCAGGGTGAAACACCAAAAATTAGTCCTTGAACAATTCAAAGAGTTTGAATTGTACTGATAAGTTATCAGTAGGGTAAATAGTTCTTAAGAGCTGATGCTTAATTATTATCAGAACTACAATAAGTAACATATGGTTTATTCTGTTTCCCTCTCTAGGCTCATTACAGCATTTAAATTGCTAGGAAAGACATGGAACAAAGTTGGGGAAAAGGCATATCGACAGCATTCCTGGATTTATTGAGCAACCTTTGGTTACAACACAGGACATGGGAGCTTTCCTTGAATGCTCGTGTCTTGTGTTG
Organism: Pseudophryne corroboree; assembly: GCF_028390025.1. Taxonomy (NCBI): domain Eukaryota; kingdom Metazoa; phylum Chordata; class Amphibia; order Anura; family Myobatrachidae; genus Pseudophryne; species Pseudophryne corroboree. The sequence goes on from NC_086448.1 coordinate 437,960,507, forward strand.
CAGCCAGAGGTAACCAAACATCTTCTGCGAATTCAAGACTCACAATGGATACATCAGGCTGAGGTTAACTTTTCATTTACTGTATGTAAAATGTATGCTTTATTGTTTCTTGTGAAAACCGCTACAAAAGATACTGTATTGCATTTAATAATTCTGCTGTCAAGATTTTACATCCATGAAAAATGTATCATTATCTCGTCTGTCTTTCAGAAGTTATGATGCTTACAGTATAATGAAGATATTTGTATTTGTTTAAATTTCCCTGGGTAATGTAATGGTTAATGGTAGCAAATGCTTTAATATCTAATGTTCTAAGGCATGTCTGGGTAAATATGTGATGTTTAAATGAATATGGTTGTATATTTCAATCCTGTTTAAAAAAAATCAATGTACTAAGGTGAGATGGTAGCTGTTTAAAATATACATTCAAAATTGGGGTAAATTTAAGTTTGGGGAAATTTTGTCACATTCTAATCAACTGATCTAAAAAATGCAAATTATATAACACATAAATGTTGTTCAGGGATAAGTCGCTAGAGAGAAGTAATAATGATATAGAGGCAACAATTTATTGTAGAAAGTCCTAGACGGCTTCTCAGTCATATTTTGAGTCATTATTACTGTATTTAGTCTTTCTTTTAATAAGGTTCAGAAATCAGACATCCCAAATTATGAATTGTTAATTATTTTTCAGCTGATTTGGCAAACTCTAGTACAGGTTAAATGGTAGATAGAACTCAATTGGGACTGTTCTGTGTCTCAATTTGCTCCAAACACTGACCTTTGGGATTTTTTAAACAACTATGCACATGCAAGGATGTCAGCTGTAAGCATTAAGTTGCTGTAACCAGGTGAAAACCCTCTCTGAGGAATGTGGTTTTCATTTGAGTTCCCAGAGGAGCCCCCTTCATGGCAAATTGCAGCATATGGAAATTATGCAGTGATGCAAAATGCTTCTTAGCATAGGGGCAAAGTTAATAAAACACTATAACTGTATATTGGTCCCAACATAAGCCGGGTCAAGGGGTACCTCTTTTCTCCCTAGCCATACCCTTCCCTTTATGAGGCCACAACATAATTCAGCCAGCTCTCGGATTTGCAACTTCCTACCCTTTCACTCTGTCCCCCACAATGGTCTGTTGGAATGCACCCCCTCCTTAAGCATTTCTCTCCGTGATTTTTATATATAGATATAACAGAGCATTTAACCTGGCCTCTGCATTTTACATTATTGTTGGTGTTTTTAGCAACTCAAACCTGACATACTCTAAACAGCAGAATAAAAGTTATAAATGCCAAATGATCTGATGTTGAATTTATTATGGCTTCTGTCTTCTCACAAAAATGTCAGCTTTGTAAATGATTGTGTAGGTTTTGATTAACTGAAGTTGCAACAAACATCTGCCAGGTGGCAGCTACACACCCTATGGCTTGTAGCAGGAGGACAGGAGTTTTCCTGCATGAATGAGCAGCAGCCAGGATCAATATATGAGCCAGCTCAAACAGCACAAGCAGACAGCATATCAGTGTTGCAGTCATTGTGCCCATTGCACATTATAAAAAATATATTACATCAACTATTAGTTCCGCTTGGCGTTTACTTTAAGCATTTCAGCAGCATTAGTTTGTTGCTATTTTCATGAGAGGTCATTTCATTACGTGGCATCATGCCTCATTGTACAAAATAGAGTTAATTACATGGACTTAACCTTAAAACTCTGGCTTGACTTTCTGCATGCAGATAAACCAGTTCTCTCAGGACCTTTATTTGCATATTTCCAGCACACAGTCAGCTGCATAGAAATGTGATGTTTGCTCTCTGTGTTTATAATGTGTTGTTTCTAATCTGTGCTACCATTAGAGTCATATTACAGGGAACACATAAGATTCACCTTGAAACCATAACTAACACATAGAATTTACATAACATCTTATATCTTTGTAGAGGCATGGGAGTGCCAAACAGTAAGGTGCTAAATCATTGTATGATATTTAGTAAGGACATTGATTTAAGTATCACTTAAATATTTGAACTGTTTATTTTTGTAGTCTGAGCAAACCTTTTCATATGAGTTTTGATTTAACGTAAAAAGTGTGTGATCCATAAACAAACTATGCTCTTGTCCATGGATACCATTTACTTTTAAATGAATGCTATAATGACAGCCCACAGTTCCTCGCGAGCATAAGCGGTCTCTCCTCTTCAGCCAGCACATGTGCAATCGGTGAAGAAATGTAATGACTGACATGGAGGCTTTCATCGGAGTGCTACTACACTACTAGTGAAGGCAATTCCAACTTCTTCAGAAGTACCTGCTTTCGGAGTGGATTGAACAGAGGGTCTATTATTATTAATGCTGTATTGCTGTGATAAGAAGATGATGATATATAGACCTCTACATGTTGGGATCTAGTTTACTGAATGTACCTGATAATACTTAAGGAAAATACTGTATGTCACATTTTGATAATAATACAAATTATGTAGTGCTTTTTACACATTTTTGTAAGAAAACTTACTTTTTTTTATATGATCCAATATACAAAGCAGCATGACTGGTATCCAAATGCTCTGATCTAGCTGCAGAGCCAGACTGAGTATCGATTTACTACAGTATATGCTCTGCATTGATAAGATACCTCTCTACAGTACATCCCAGTTACCTTGCCACACCAATGCTTACAAGGCAACTTAGGCCCTCATTCCGAGTTGTTCGCACGCAAGGCGATTTTAGCAGAGTTACACACGCTAAGCCGCCGCCTACTGGGAGTGAATCTTAGCTTCTTAAAATTGCGAACGATGTATTCGCAATATTGCGATTACAAACTACTTAGCAGTTTCAGAGTAGCTTCAGACTTACTCGGCATCTGCGATCAGTTCAGTGCTTGTCGTTCCTGGTTTGACGTCACAAACACACCCAGCATTCGCCCAGACACTCCTCCGTTTCTCCAGCCACTCCTGCGTTTTTTCCGGAAACGGTAGCGTTTTCATCCACACGCCCATAAAACGCCGTGTTTCCGCCCAGTAACACCCATTTCCTGTCAATCACATTACGTTCGCCGGAGCGAAGAAAAAGCCGTGAGTAAAAAAACTATCTTCATAGCAAAATTACTTGGCGCAGTCGCAGTGCGAACATTGCGCATGCGTACTAAGCAGAAAAATGCTGCGATGCGAAGAAAATTACCGAGCGAACGACTCGGAATGAGGGCCTTAATACAGTAAATAATGATAGTCATCTCAAGTCTTTAAGCAGTTCAAATCATGAGGGCATTCAGGACATTTGCAAACAGTTTCCATTTAGTTTTATTTCTATACATGCTTAGTGCAAAGCACTCAAAATGGTAGCAGGGGCTGTGTGGGAAGGGGGGCAGGGTGCCATCTGCCCCCCTGGTATGTCTGCCATCTGCCCCCCCCCCCCCCCCCCCCCTTCCCCATACCGGGCCAGTGCATTTTAAGTGTTCCAGGGCCATTTTTGCATTGCATTCCCTGTGAAAAGCTGGGATACTTGCTTGAGTCTGCCCCCCAGACTGAAAGTTGCCAGCCAGCCCCTGAATGGTAGGTACTTGTATCATTGGGCAATTTTGAAACACTAGCTCAAATAAAGAATGAGAACTGACTCAAAATAGGTATTATATGAAAAATACTTACCTTGTATTGGTGAGGTTAGATACCAATGATAATGGTAAACAACAATCCACATCATTTTACAATGAAGTGCAGTATCATATCACTTCCAATACAATCTTTGCATCAAGTAGACAGGCTTGGCCTTATATACAATATCCTCACAGAAATTATTACAATTGAATTCTAAATTACTGGCAATTGGAGCAGTGGCGGAACAAGCAAGCGGTGGGCCCAGGTGCAACAAAATGCTTTGGGCCCCCCATCCAAGTACACCCCATGGGCAGTGCGCGCCGTAGGCGCGCGCGCAAAAATACATAGTGGCGTGGCTTCGTGGGGAAGGGGTGTGTCCACAAAATAATACCAATTCATAAAACGGTGCACAGTAGTCTCCATTCTTCAAATTACGCCGCACAGTAGCACCACTACACCAGGTAGAGACCCTTTTACTCCTTACAGCGAACAGATTCCCCTTTTTACACATAACGGCAGACAGCGTGCACTTTTTACACATAACGGCAGACAGCGTGCCCTCGTTACACATAGCGGCAGACAGCATACACTTTTTACACAATGGCAGACAGCGTGCCCTCGTTACACATAGCGGCAGACAGCGTGCCCTCGTTACACATAGCGGCAGACAGCGTGCACTTTTTACACATTACGGCAGGCAGCGTCCCCATTTTACACATTACGGCAGACAGCGTCCCCATTTTACACATTACGGCAGACACCATACACTTTTACACATAACGGCAGATAGCGTGCCCTTTTTACACATTACGGCAGGCAGATTCTACCTTTTTACACATAGCGGCAGGCAGATTCCCCATTTTTACATTGCGGCATGCAGATTCCCCATTTTTATACATAGCGGCAGGCAGTCCCCCCTTTTTACACATTGCGGCAGGCAGTCCCAACAAATAAAAAAAGAAATTACCTGCTTGTTGCCAGGGGTTTCATGCACTTGGTTCCATGCACAGTGCCAGGATGTCATGCTCGTTGCCAGGGGTTTCATGCACTGGGTGTCATGCTCGTTGCTAGTGGGTAGTGCTTGTTGCTAGGGCCGTGCTCCCAGTGCCACATATGCTCCCAGTGCCAGATATTCCCCCACAGTGCCAGGTATATGCACCCAGTGCCAGATATTCTCCCACAGTGCCAGATATTCCCCCCCAGTGCCAGGTATATGCCCCCAGTGCCAGGTACATGCCCCCCCAGTGCCAGTTATATGCCCCAGTGCCAGGTATATGCCCCCAGTGCCAGATATTCCCCCCCAGTGCCTGCTTCCCCCCCAGTGCCAGGTATATGCCCCCAGTGCCGGGTATATGCCCCCCCAGTGCCAGATATTCTCCCACAGTGCCAGATATTCCCCCCCAGTGCCAGGTATATGCCCCCAGTGCCAGATATTCCCCCCCAGTGCCAGGTATATGCCCCCAGTGCCGGGTATATGCCCCCCCAGTGCCAGATATTCTCCCACAGTGCCAGATATTCCCCCCCAGTGCCAGGTATATGCCCCCAGTGCCAGGTACATGCCCTCAGTGCCGGGTATATGCCCCCCCAGTGAAAGGTATATGTCCCCAGTGCCAGATCTGTCCCCCCAGTGCCAGGTATATGTCCCCAGTGCCAGATCTGTCCCCCCAGTGCCAGGTATATGTCCCCAGTGCCAGATCTGTCCCCCCAGTGCCAGGTATATGTCCCCAGTGCCAGATCTGTCCCCCCAGTGCCAGGTATATGTCCCCAGTGCCAGATCTGTCCCCCCAGTGCCTGCTCCCCCGGTCCCCCCTCCCCCCCCTATGTGTTGGAGGGACACGAGCGCATCGCGCGTCTCTACTGTGTCCCTCCTGGCTCTCCCCCGCTTGTCTAATGAAGCATGTGCCGTTCGTGAGCCAATCAGAGCTCACGAACGGCACATGCTTCCTTAGAGCGGCCGGGGGAGAGCCAGGAGGGACACAGAGAGACGCGCGATGCGCTCGTGTCCCTCCAACACATAGGGGGGGGGGGGCCGGGGGAGCGGGGGAGCAGCAAGGAGGGAGAGGAGAACGCAGATTGACATGCGGACTCTCGTCCGCATGTCAATCTGTTCTAAATGCCGGCCGGCGGCTGTGGGCCCCTGAGTGCGGCGGGGCCCCAGTGCAATGCACTGCCTGCCCCGCCAGTAGTTCCGCCCCTGAATTGGAGTGTAACACAAGGACATAGTGTAAATGGTCTTATCTAATCTACAGGTATGTCTACCACAACATTGTCTAGGAATTTGCAGACATTCACTTATCCTATAGTATATCTCTGATGTATGGACTGTAGAGTCTTAACAATATACTGTATGGATGGTTTGGTCCCTGCATTCAATTTTTAATAAGATAGAAATATGATGGTCATTCAATAAGTAAGATAACAAGATCTCTTACATGTGTAATGTTCTCTATTTCATTTTAATTTCCCACCAGGCCAGAGCAGGTAGGTCACTGCTTCCCCTTACAGCCATTACACTGTGATTTATATCAGTCAAAATGTCGCAACACCATTTGTAAGATAGTGTGACTGGCAGAAGCATGGTCAAACATTGAGGTGCATAATGTGACCAGATTTCCATGTCTAAAGGGCATATCAGCAGCTCAAATTCATCTCCAACTTGTTGAGGTGTATGATGATAACGTCATGCCACACAAACTGGTTTGGGTTTGGTGCACTGCCTTTGATAATGGCAGGATAGATGTTCACAATGAGCAGAGATTCAGCTGGCAAAGCATGTTTAATACGCATGACAATTGGTGATGCATTGAAGGTCTGATTCAGGAGGACAGACACATTTGAGTTAAAGATATTGGGTGAAAGGCAGGGCCGGCCCTATAATGATGCAAACTACGCAGCTGAATAAGGCGCCGGACATAGAGGGTGCTCTAGCTGTGACAGACCCGGGTCAGCAGCCTAGCACTCACTGATCGGTGCTGCTGCGGCCGTGGCTCGTTCTTGTGCAGTGCATATGTAATGAATGACAGGGCGTCATGACGTCACGCTGCTCATTACAATATGCAGAAACTGTGCTGGGACAGGACGCTACAGCAGAGCGGAGGAGACATGTTTGAGTAGTCGGTCCTCCCTGCCCGTGTGCCCACCCGCCAGCGCCATCCATTCCTAACACAAGGGACAGCTATTTAGGTATGCTGGTGGCGCTGAGCCAGGGTTTTTGTTTAGTATCATTAAGCTATTTTTCATTATTAATCTGTTTCATATTGGTGATGAGAATCTTATTAATGAATTTATGGGCTCCATACTTCAGCCTGTCTAATTTTAACCAGGGCAGGCTGCTGCTGCATGAGTCCAACACCCCTTGTTTCCAACTACTATGTGCCTTTCTCCCTATCTCTCCCCCAGTGTGCCTCTCCTGCTCTCTCCCTATCACTCACCCTGTGTGCCTCTTCTGCTCTCCCCCTGTGTGCCTCTCCTGCTCTCTCCATATCTCTCCCCCTGGGTGCCTCTCCTGCTCTCTCCCCCTGGGTGCCTCTCCTGCTCTGTTCCTACCTCTCCCTCTGAGTGCCTCTCCTGCTCTCTTCCTATCACTCACCCTGTGTGCCTCTCCTCCTCGGGTCTGGGACTGAGGGTCGACAGCACAAAGGTCGACACACCTTAGGTCGACACCAATTGGTCGACACACCTTAGGTCGACATGGACAAAGGTCAACATGGACAAAAGGTCGACAGGAACAATGTCGACATGAGTTTTTATGTTTTTTTGGTGTCGTTTTCTTCGTAGAGTGACTGGGAACCCCAATTAGTGCACCGCGTCCCCTCGCATGGCTCGCTTCGCTCGCCATGCTTCGGGCATGGTGCCTTCGCTCCGCTACCGCTTCGCTCGGCACACTTTACCGTTCCAATCGTAGTCCACGTGGATCGTTAAGTATGAAAAGGTTCAAAAAAAGAAAAAAATCGTGAAAAACTCATGTCGACCTTTTTCCATGTCGACCTTGTTCCTGTCGACCGTTTGTCCATGTCGACCTAATGTGTGTCGACCAATTGGCGTCGACCTAAGGTGTGTCGACCTTTGTGCTGTCGACCTGGAGTCCGGATACCCTCCTCCTCTCCCCGTGTGCCTCCTGCTCTCTCCCTATCACTCACCCTGTGTGCCTCTCCTGATCTCTCCCTATCACTCACCCTGGGTGCCTCTCCTGCTCTCTACTCCTGGGTGCCTCTCCAGCTCTCTACTCCTGGGTGGCTCTCCTGCTCTCTCCCCCTGGGTGCCTCTCCTGCTCTCTCCCTGCCTCTCCCCCTGGGTGCCTCTAGTCTCCTGCTCTCTCCCTACCTCACCCCCTGGGTGCCTTTCCTGCTCTCTACCCCTGTGTGCCTCCTGCTCTCTCCCTGTCGCTCCCTGTGTGCCTCGTGTTCTCTCCTTATCTCTACCCCTGTGTGCCACGTGCTCTCTCCTTATCTCTCCCCCCTGTGTGTCTCCTGCTCTCTCCCCTACCTCTCTCCCTGGGTGCATCTGCTGTTCTCTCCCTACCTCTTCCCTTGGGTGCCTCTACTGCTCTCTCCCTTTGTCTCCCCGTGTGCCTCTCCTACTCTCTCCCTATCTCTACCCCTGTGTGCCCTTTCCTGCTCTCTCCCCCAGTGTGCCTCTCCTGCTCTCTCCCTATCACTCACCCTGTATGCCTCTCCTGCTCTCCCCCTATGTGCCTCTCCTGCTCTCTCCATGTCTCTCACCCTGGGTGCCTCTCCTGCTCTCTCCCCCTGGGTGCCTCTCCTGCTCTGTTCCTACCTCTCCCTCTGAGTGCCTCTCCTGCTCTCTTCCTATCACTCACCCTGTGTGCCTCTCCTCCTCTCCCCATGTGCCTCCTGCTCTCTCCCTATCACTCACCCTGTGTGCCTCTCCTGATCTCTCCCTATCACTCACCCTGGGTGCCTCTCCTGCTCTCTACTCCTGGGTGCCTCTCCAGCTCTCTACTCCTGGGTGCCTCTCCTGCTCTCTCCCCCTATGTGCCTCCTGCTCTCTCGCTACCTCTCCCCCTGGGTGCCTCTAGTCTCCTGCTCTCTCCCTACTTCACCCCCTGGGTGCCTTTCCTGCTCTCTCCCCCTATGTGCCTCCTGCTCTCTCGCTACCTCTCCCCCTGTGTGCCCCTCCTGCTTTCTCGCTACCTCTCCCCCTGTGTGCCTCTCCTGCTCTCTCAATATCTCTCCCACTGTGTGCCTTGTGCTTTCTCCCTATCGCTCCCACTGTGTGCTTCGTGCTCTCTACTTATCTCTCCCCCTGTGTGCCTCTCCTGCTTTCTCCTTATCTCTCCCCCTGTCTGCCTCTAACTTGCTATCTCCCTATCTCTCCCCCTGTGTGCCTCTCACAAGCTCTCTCCCTATCTCTCCCTATGTGTGCCTCTCCCCTGCTCTCTCTCCTCCGTGTGCCTCTGACCTGCTGTCTCCCTAGCTCTCCCCCTGTGTGCTTCTCACCTGCTCTCCCCCTGTGGGGTATGAGATTACTGTGTGCGATGTGTTCCATGGAGTTAATTAGATAACTTTAAATGGGAACGTATATAGGGAGCAGAGGCTTCCAGCGCAGACTAGTTTGCCTGCTTCTACTGCCTGCTTCTGCCACCAGTTACCACCAGAGGTGTGCCTGGCACACAGCGCAGTCGCCCTGAGGGCGCAACTATGTCAGCGGCTTGTACTGAGTCAAATTGACTCATTACAAGCCACCTGTGCTGTGTGCGCCGCGCTGGAGGAGAAGAGGAGCAGCTCCAGAGGCAGGGGAGGAGGAGGGAGGGGTACTGGAGCCGCAGCAGCGCTATGTAATTGGTAGCGGCGCCACTGCAGCAGTCCCTCTCCTTCCGCATTGGCTGACCGGTGCTGCTGTGAATGCTGGGATGCGCTTCCCTCATCCTAGCATTCACAGCGGCGGTGGCCAGCCAATGCAGAAGGAGAGGGACAGCTGCAGCGGCGCCACCACCAATTACACTGCGCTGCTATGGATCCCGTGTTCCCCTCCCTCCTCCTTCTCCGCTGCCCGGGATCTGCCAGCACCAAGGAGCCTGACTGCCTGAGCCAGCGGGGAGAGATGATAAGTATCTATCTATCTATCTATCTATCTATCTATCTATCTATCTATCTATCTATCTGTCTGTCTGTCTGTCTGTCTATCTATCTATCTATCTCTCTATCTGTCTATCTGTCTCTGTCTATCTATCTCTCTGTCTATCTATTCTGTCTGCCGTAATGTGTAAAAAGTGTACGCTGTCTGCCGTAATGTGTAAAACGGGGATGCTGTCTGCCGTACTGTGTAAAAAGGGGGACACTATCTGCCGTAATGTGTGAAAAGGGGGACGCTGTCTGCCATAATGTGTAAAAAGGGGGACTGTCTGCCGTAATGTGTAAAAGGGGCTCTAACTGGTGTAGTGGCGCTACTGTGCGGTGTAATTTGAATAATGGAGACTACTGTGCACCATAGTATGAATTGGTATTATTTTGTGGCCACACCCCTTCCCCATGAAGCCACACCCCTATATTTTTTGTGCGCGCTGCCCCTATTTTACATAGGGGGGCACCAATGCCGTTTCTTGCACACAGTGCTAAAATGCATAGTTACGGAACTGGTTACCACTTTAACAGTGTCCGGCCAGGGAGGAAATCACCAGAGCCCTATCCCACTAGGACTTCTTCCACTTCCGATACTACAGCTGGCTGCTAGCTACATTGCCTCCCCTGATCCCGCTATCTCCCCCAGTCACCCACTGCCTCCCTATACCCTTGGGGTTGCTAGTGTGTGGCCATGACCCTTTTTGCCTTTAGCACGTGCTGCCTCTTTAAAAAGTTTATCCCATCAAGTGGCGCCAAAATCTTTGTTCGCTTACCAAAAAAATTAAGCTCGGGCTAGCCCCGGTGAAAGGTGATTCACAACTGACGGTGATGTTTAACAAGGCATCATGTCCTGGCTTCAGGCGCTTGATCCTGATTTTTTTTCTATGCTGCGATGGATGCCTTGGTGTACTTTTGGAACAAATGCTTGGGTGCTATTCATGTGACCGGCGGTCTGCTGACCGACAGTCACATGACCTCCTCCACCATCCCGCCGGCTCAGTATCCCGATGGTCGGCATGCCGACCAACAGGGACTATTTCCACTCGTGGGTGTCCACGACACCCATAGAGTAGGAATAGAACCCGTGGCTACCGCAGGTCGCCACCGAGCCCGCAAGGGGCTTGCTGCACTCACCCCTCCCCGCCGGGATCCCGGCGTTGGTATGCTGCCGGGATCCCGGCGTCGGTAAGCTGACCGGCGGTCAGGAGACCGCCGGTCAGCCATACTACACCCCAAATGCTTAGATAAGTATGGGGACTATGTGGAATAATAATCTATACCAAGGCCATGCTATTGATTCTATGTACAGTGTATGTTCTAGTTGAATACATTTACATAATAAGAGGTCTTGAAACCTTATTTATTGAACCACCCTCGCATGTGCTTAAATCATTTCATGGTTATCATTTGTTAGGTAATTCATGGTAAATACATTTAAATATTGTGTCACTATTGTACGCTTAGTACCACTCTTTGGTTATACATATATAATCTTTATCGCACCTTTATCTTAAATGACTAATTACAATGCTCCTGCTACAGTTCTCTAATGCACTAATTGCATGCATGGTTGGGCAGCACTATATTCATGGAAATGTGTGGCTTTATATTCATTTCATTTCAGATTAAGAGTGATCAACATAATGAAACATAATAGTTCTCATTTCATTGTAAAGTATGAATGCAATAGCTAAGATGAATACAAAATGTGGATAATACATCATTTACAGAATAAATGAACAGAGACATAATGTTCCCAATTTTATTCTTAGAAGTCTATAGCCCTTAAAATCTATTAAAGTTATTCCTCATAGCTATCTTTATACTGTACAAAATGAGATACCTGTAGTATAGTTTCTTTCCTAATATCTGTCTCATCCTTTAATATCATATCTTTGCAAAACTGTAGCTCATATTGAAAAATATATGCGATCTAATGTACACACTTGGAAATGCTTATTATATTACATTAACTTTTTTGTTGTTGGGGTTTTCCAAATATAACATACAGTAAATTAATACCAGCTAAGAAAGGTATAACATATTAAAATGGACAAATGGGACTATTAGTTACCTGCAAAAGATTCTGGAGTAAATGTAATAATAGTGAGTTGCTGTGATTTATTTATTTTGACAATAAACATTAAAATGAAGGGTAAAAAATTATATGTACTGTATATAAAACTAGAGATGAGCGGGTTCGGTTTTCAGAGAACTGAACCCTACCAGACTTCACCACCCAAGCCCGGATCCAAGTCAGGCTCGGGTTTCCCCGCCTGACTCAGAAACCAGAACGAGGCAAAATGTCATCATCCTGCTGTCGGATTCTCACAGAAATATCAAAGTAAAAATTTACAAGTGCGCTGTCAACAAAAGCTGGTATAGGGATGATCTAAAATCCCTTAATACATAGCAAATACAAGAAAACAGGTGGGTATACCAGCGCTGGCTGAATTATATAAATAATGAATGGACGGTTGGTTTAAAATTAAAATAATCTGATTTTATCTAAAATAACTAAGAGAATAAAATCCCTTCTCTAAAATATGCAGATGCACAAATAATAAACAGTACATGAATTATTGCCACCAATAGAGATGTAAATGTATATTGCAATACAAAAGAAGTTCCACTTCTGTACTCCTGTATAGTTCAGGAAACTTGGCTAGGACACTTTCCCGTGTAAACAGTCACTAGGTATGCAATGGGTTTACCGGAAATGTTGAAGCATAGATCCCATGATGTAGCATTAGCCTTAGGTGGAGTCCAATTATGGCTGGAGGGATGATCCGTAATTTAAAGTGCTGTAGTGCAAAGTCCCAAAATGGAGCAGGTGTCCAAAAGTGTGCCAAAATGTAGCAGGAGTTAAAATCACAGCAGAGTGGAAAGGCTCAAGCTCTATGTATTACGCTGGTTCCAGAGCATCCAGCTTCTTCAGGAACAACCTGAGGAAGCTGGATGCTCTGGAACCAGCGTAACGCATAGAGCTTGAGCCTTTCCACTCTGTTTAAATCAGGCACCGGGGGAGACACCTGTTGTCCGTGGGATCAAGAAGACCATTGTGATACCAAAAAAGCCACCTCTTCAGTGTGGAATTATTTCTCCACAAATCCGGACAACAGGTGTGAAGCCGTGTGTTGCCTCTGTCAAACTGTAATAAGTAGGGGTAATGATGTTAACAACATAGGAATATCCTCCCTTATATGTCACCTGCTGTACATTCATCAGAAGTCAGTGTCAAGTTGTGAAACTTTGGGTAAGAGCATAAGCAGTCCACTGACACCTAAATCCCTTCTTCCTCTTGTACCCAAGCTCCTGCATGCCACACCACCAACTCCCTCAATGTCAACTTCTTCCTCAGTCAGGAACGTCAGTAAGGCCATGTCACTGTCAAGACTGAGGAGTCCTCTCCTAACCGGGATTCCTCCGGAATGCTGTTGCTGGTGCTGCTGTTGTTGCTGCTGGGAGTCGATCGTCATCCCAGAGGGGAAGTCGGAAGACCACTTGTACTACTTCAACTAAGCAGTTGACTGTCCAACAGTCCTTCGTGAGGAAGATGAAATATGACAGCAGTCATCCTTTTGCAAAGCGGATAACTGAGGCCTTGATAGCTATGTTGGCGTTAGACGTGCATCCGATATCCGCCATTAGTTCATTGGGACTTAGAGAACTGTTTGAGGTACTGTGTCCCCGGTATCAAATCCCATCTAGGTTCCACTTCACTAGGCAGGCGATACAGAGAATGTACAGAGACGTCAGAAAAAGTGTCCTCAGTATCCTAAAAAATGCAGTTGTACCCATTGTTCACTTAACCATGGACATGTGGACAAGTGGAACAGGGCAGACTAAGGACTATATAACTGTGACAGCCCACTGGGTAGATGTATGGCCTCCCGCAGCAACAACAGCAGCGGCACCAGTAGCAGCATATCACAAACGCCAACTCGTTCCTAGGCAGGCTACACTATGGGCCTAATTCAGATCTGATCGCTCGCTAGCTAGTTTTTGCAGCACTGCAATCAGATAGTCGCCGCCTATAGGGTAGTGCATTTTAGCTGGGCAAGTGTGCGATCGCATGTGAAGCCGCCCTGTACAAAAACAGTTTGTGCAGTTTCTGAGTAGCTCTGACCTTACTCAGCCGCTGCTATCACTACAGCCTATTCGAGCCCGGAATTGACGTCAGACTACCACCCTGCAAACGCTTTGACACGCCTGCGTTTTTCCAACCACTCCCAGAAAACAGTCAGTTGCCACCCACAAATGCCCTTTTCCTGTCAATCTCCTTGCGAACGGATGTGCGAATGGTTTCTTTGCTAGAACCAGTGCACAACAACGATCCGCTTTGTAACCATACGGCGCACCTGCGTATTGCGGTGCATGTGCAGTAGTTACCTGATCACTGTGCAGTGAAAAATGCTAGCAAACGAACAGATCTGAATTAGGCCCAATGTTTCACCACTTTCCGTAAGAGGCACACCACTGACAACCTCTTACGGAAACTGAGGGACATCATTGCACAATCGCTTACCCCAATTAGACTCTCCTGGGGATTTGTGATATCGGACAATGCCACCAATATTGTGCATGCATTACAACTGGGCAAATTCCAGCACATTCCATGTTTTGCACATACAATTAATTTGGTGGTGCAGAATTTTTTGAAAAATGACAGGGGCATGTAGGAGATGCTGTCGGTGTCCCGAAAAATTGCGGGCCACTTTCGGCATTCAGCCACTGCGTGCTGAAGACTGGAGCGCCATCAAACACTACTGAACCTGCCCTGCCATCACCTGAACAAGAGGTGGTAACGAGGTGGAATTCAACACTCTATATGCTTCAGAGGATGGAGGAGCAGTAAAAGGCCATTCAAGCCTATACATCCACCTATGATATAGGCAAAGGAGGGGGAATGCACCTTACTCAAGCGCAGTGGAGAATGATTTCGTCTTGTGCAAGGTTCTCCAACCCTTGGAACTTGCCACACGTGAAGTCAGTTCAGACACTGCCAGCTTGAGTCAGGTCATTTCCCACATCAGGCTTTTGCAGAAGCAGCTGGAGAAATTGAAGGAGGAGCTAAGATGGAGCGATTCTGCAAAGTACAGTATGTGGGACTTGCGGATGGAGCCCTTCATTCGCTTTGCCAGGATTCAAGGTTGGTCAATCTGTTGAAATCAGAGCACTAAATTTTGTCCACAGTGCTCGATCCTAGGTTTAAAGCCTACGTTGTATCTCTCTTTTCGGCACAAGTCTGCAGATGTTCAAAGACCTGCTGGTGAGAAAATTGTCAGCTCAAGCGGAACGTGACCCATCAATAGCTCCTTCTTCATTTTCTCCCGCAACTGGGGCTGCCAGGAAAAGGATAAGATTTCTTAGCCCACCCGCTGGTGATGATGCTGGCTAGTCAGGAGCGAGTGCTGACATCTGGTCCGGACTGAAGGACCTGACAACGATTACTGACATGTCTACTGTCACTGCATATAATTCTGTCACCATTAAAAGAATGGTGGAGGATTATATGAGTGACAGCATCCAAGTAGGCATGTCAGACAGTCTGTACATATACTGGCATGAAAAAACGTGTTTTATGGTAAGAACTTACCTTTGTTAAAACTCTTTCTGCGGCGAGGTACACTGGGCTCCACAAGGAATGGACAATGGGGTGTAGAGTAGGATCTTGATCCGAGGCACCAACAGGCTCAAAGCTTTGACTGTTCCCAGAATGCATAGTGCTGCCTCCTATATCACCCCGCCTCCCTGCACAGGATCTCAGGTTTTAGTTAACCAGTCTAATGCAGTAGCAGGAAAAGAGACGACAACGGTTAGTAGCCACAACACCACATTCTCATGACAGGAGACGTGTCAGCGGCTAATGCCATACCAACCCAAAGAAACTAAATGCGTCAGGGTGGGCGCCTTGTGGAGCCCAGTGTACCTCGCAGAAAGAGTTTTAACAAAGGTAACTTCTTACCATAAAACTCGTTTTCTGCTGCAGGGTACACTGGGCTCCACAAGGAATGGACAATGGGGATGTCCTAAAGCAGTTCCTTATGGGAAGGGACGCACTGTAGCGGGCACAAGGACTCGGCGTCCAAAGGAAGCATCCTGGGAAGCGGCAGTATCGAAGGCATAGAACCTTATGAACGTGTTCACAGAGGACCACGTAGCCGCCTTGCACAATTGTTCAAGGGTCGCACCACGTTGGGCCGCCCAAGAAGGTCCAACAGATCGAGTAGAATGGGCCTTAATGTGATCAGGAGCAGAGAGACCAGCCTTCACATAAGCATGTGCAATCACCATTCTAATCCATCTGGCCAGAGTTTGCTTGTAAGCAGGCCAGTACCGTTTGTGAAACCCAAACACACCAAAAAGAGAATCAGATTTCCTAATAGGAGCAGTTCTCTTCACATAGATACAGAGAGCCCGTACCACATCCAAAGACCGCTCTTTGGAAGACAGATCAGGAGAAACAAGTGCCGGAACTACAATCTCCTGATTAAGGTGGAACGAAGAAACCACCTTAGGTAGATAGCCGGGACGAGTCCTAAGAACCGCCCGGTCACAATGAAATATCAGATATGGGGAAATACAGGACAATGCACCCAAATCCGACACTCTTCTAGCTGAAGCAATAGCCAGCAGAAACACCACCTTAAGGGAAAGCCACTTAAGGTCAGCTGAACCAAGAGGTTCAAACGGAGACTTTTGTAACGCCTCCAAAACCACCGACAAGTCCCAAGAAGCCACATAGGACATAGGGAGGTTGGATACGCAACACGCCCTGAGTAAAGGTATGCACATCAGGTAAGGTCGCAATTTTTCTCTGAAACCACACTGACAAGGCAGATATTTGAACCTTGATGGAGGCCAGAAGCAGGCCTAAGTCCAGGCCCTGCTGAAGAAAAGCCAACAACGTGGCTATACTAAACTTGGAAGCGTCATAATCGTTAGATGCGCACCAAACAAAGTAAGAATGCCAGACCCTATAGTAAATCCAAGCCGAAGCCAGTTGCCGGGCCCGCAACATAGTTTGAATGACCGACTCAGAAAACCCCTTAGCCCTTAAGATGAAAGCTTCAAGAGCCATGCCATCAAACATAGCCGGGCTGGGTCCTGGTAGACACAGGGGCCCTGAACGAGGAGGTCTGGGCGTTGTGGAAGTAGAATTGGACGCTCTGACGATAGGCCTTGCAGGTCTGAGAACCAGTGCCATCTGGGCCATGCCGGAGATATGAGAAGCAGAATTCCTTTTTCTTGCTTGAACTTCCGAATTACCCTGGGCAGGAGTGACACCGGAGGGAACACGTACGGCAGCCGAAATTTCCACGGTACCGCAAGCGCATCCACGAATGCAGCTTGAGGATCCCTTGTCCTTGCTCCAAAGACCGGAATCTTGTGATTGTGTCGAGACCCCAACAGATCTACGTCTGGAAGGCCCCACCTTTCCACTAGGAGTTGAAACACTTCTGGATGGAGGCCCCACTTGCCGGCATGCACGTCCTGACGACTGAGAAAGTCCGCTTCCAATTCAGGACTCCCGGAATGAATATTGCCGATATGGCTGGTAGATGGTGTTCTGCCCACTGTAGAATCCATGAGACTTCCTTCATTGCTAGGCGGCTTCGAGTATCGCCTTGATGATTTATGTAAGCCACTGTGGTGGCGTTGTCCGACTGTACTTGAACAGGATGGTTCTGAATTAAATGCTGGGCTAGGTTCAAGGCATTGAAGACCGCCCGCAACTCCAGAATATTGATCGAGAGGAGGCACTCCTCCTTGGTCCACCGCCCCTGAAGGGAGTGTTGCTCCAGCACTGCGCCCCAACCTCTTAGACTGGCATCTGTCGTCAATAGGACCCAGTCGGATATCCAGAACGGATGGCCCCTGCACAGTTGTTGGTCCCGGAGCCACCAGAGCAGCGACAGACGGACCTCCGGAGTCAATGAGATTATTTGAGACCTGATCCAGTGAGGCAGGCCGTCCCATTTGGCTAGAATCAGCCTCTGGAGAGGGCGAGAGTGAAATTGAGCGTATTTCACCATGTCGAATGCTGACACCATGAGGCCCAGCACCTGTATCGCCGAATGTACCGACACTTGCGGACGAGACAGGAAGCAACGAATCCTGTCCTGAAGTTTCAGGACTTTCTCCTGAGACAGGAACAACCGCTGGTTGTGAGTGTCCAATAGTGCTCCCAGATGCACCATGCTCTGAGCAGGGATCAGGGATGACTTCTTCCAGTTGATGAACCACCCGTGGGTTGCATAAACCGGACCATCACATCTAGATGATGCAGGAGAAGTTCTGGGGAATTTGCCAGGATTAACAAGTCATCCAAATACGGCAGTATCCTGACCCCTTGACGGCGGAGTACCAACGTCATCACCGCCATGACTTTTGTAAAGACTCGCGGAGCCGTTGATAAACCAAAAGGTAACGCCCAAAACTGGTAATGGCAGTTGCCAATCGCAAATCTCAGGTATTGCTGATGAGACACTGCTATAGGAACATGCAGGTAAGCATCCTGTATCCCCAGGTTCCAAGGCCAAAACTATAGAGCAAAGGGGTTCCATCCGGAACTTGGAAACCTTCAAAAACCTGTTCAATGCCTTGAGGTTGAGAATGGGCCGGGAGAACCCATTCGGTTTCGGAACTAGAAACAGCGGAGAATAGTACCCCCGGCCCCTCTGCGCAAGGGGCACCTGTACTACGACTCCTGTATCCAGGAGGGTCTGTACCACTGAATGTAGAGTGTTTGCCTTTGTCTTGTCCAATGGGACATCTGTCTGGCAAAATCGATGAGGGGGTCGGTTTTTGAAGGCTATGTCGTAACCTCGAGTGACGACTTCCCGTACCCAGGCATCTAAAGTGGTCTTCAACCATTCCTGGGTATACCCTAGAAGCCGGCCCCCCACCCTGGGATCCCCCAGAGGGAGGCCCGCCCTGTCATGCGGCAGGCTTATCTGTATTGGAAGCTGGCTGATGGGCCGCCCAGGCTCTTTTGGGCTTAGGCTAACCAGGTTTGGAAGTGCGGGCCTGCTTGTTGTACACCTGACCTTTTGCTTTACCTGAAGGACGAAAGGGGCAAAAGGAAGTACCTTTAGCCTTCGACACAGAAGGAGCGGTACTTGGCAGACAGGCAGTTTTGGCAGTAGCCAAGTCAGCCACAATCTTATTTAAATCCTCCCCAAACAGAATATCTCCCTTAAAAGGGAGTACCTCCAGGGTTTTTCTAGAGTCCAGATCCACAGACCAGGATCTCAGCCACAATATCCGGCGAGCCAGGACTGACGTAGTAGAGGCCTTGGCTGCCAGGATACCGGCATCAGAAGCCACCTCTTTAATATAACGAGAAGCTGTGACAATATAAGACAAGCATTGTCTAGCATGGTCAGAGGAGATTTCAGCATCTAACTCCAAGGCCCATGCTTCAATGGCCTCCGCAGCCCAAGTAGCTGCAATAGTGGGCCTTTGTGCAGCACTCGTGAGGGTGTAAATCACTTTCAGACAACCCTCCACACATTTATCCATAGGCTCTTTTAGAGGCGTGACGGTGGTAACCGGTAGAGCTGAGGAAACCACCATCCTAGCCACATGTGAGTCCACTGGAGGAGGCGTTTCCCATTTCTTAGACAGCTCCGGTGCGAGGGGATAGCGAGCCAGCATCTTCTTTTGAGGCACAAACTTTGTATCCGGGTTTTCCCAGGGTTCCTGACGTATATCCACTAGGTGGTCAGAGTGAGGTAAAACTTATTTAATCACCTTCTGACGCTTGAACCTATCTGGTATCTTAGGAGGAACGGATGGCTCGGGATCATCCGTAATCTGTAAAATTAACTTAATAGCCTCCAAAAGATCAGGAACATCCACATGTGAACCACCCTTCCCATCAGCCGTATCTGAGTCAGAACCTGTGGGGTCAGTGTAAGTGCTGTCTTCATCCGACGAGGTGTCAGTGACAGCAGTGGATTGTGAGGAGACAAGAGCTCGCTTAGAGGATCCCTTGGACGTAGGCGAGCGACAGTTAGACTTTTTAATAGTCAGGGACTGGTTCAACTTTTTTATTTGAGCAGATAAATCATCCGCCCACGGCGGGTTAGGTGCAGGGACCACAAACGGTTGCACCGGCATTGGGGATCCCATAGGGGGTGTTAGTTTATGAACTAGCGTATGCAGAAGCGTGGAAAAAGCAGCCCACGGCGGGTCATTATTTGCCCCCGTTGCCGCCGTCTCACTGGGGGGCAAGGAGCCCCCAGAACCAGAGCCCAAAGCTGCTATATTCTCCTAATAGGTATCTGCGGCTTCAGCAACACCGGCAGTGTGTTCAGCCCCAGAACCGTTACCCTCAGAAGCAGACATGATATAACTTGCAGTATCAGGTAACACAGTACAATTTGTCAGCAGCACAATACCTTTAGCCCAAACCCCTGCGCAGTGTAGTCAGCACCAGCAGAGATAAAGGAGAGATATGGTGACTAAATCACAGAGAAAAATACGTAATACAGTATATCTTTGTGAAAATCCTATATTAGATAAAACCTGATGCACCAAGCCCCCTCAGGTTATAGAATATAGGGATAGCAGGTTCAGTGAAAGACACAAAATGGACACCACTCAGCTCTCAAATGCACACACAAATAGTCACAGTTTGTACAATGTAGAGGTTATTACTAACAATAATACTGCACTGGACTAGCTTACACAACTATATAACAATAGATATAACAGTACACAGTAAGAACTGGATGTATATCACAGGGTAATTGTACTAGGAAACCCTGACTAAGTGCACTCTTTCTTAACTAACACTGACTAAAAAAGGCAGGTAGAATACTTAAGTGTCTTGTAAAGTCACAGCACTGACAACCAGGCGGCTTTACATAGGAGGATTTGCCCAAGCATTCCCAGGAACAGGGAGCTGAGGGATAATCAGGGCCGGCGCTACCATTAGGCAGCTTTAGGCAGCTGCCTATGGGCGCTGGCCACTGGAGGGCGGCAGGCTCCAATTAAATATATTTTACCAAAAAATATATATATTTTGATAAGTAAGCCCAGACCAGGGGCGGCCGCGGCGAGGGTCTAGCCTGCCACAGCCGTCAGTCACCTCACCAGCAGGGCCGGCGCTACCATTAGGCAGCTTTAGGCAGCTGCCTATGGGCGCTGGCCACTGGAGGGCGGCAGGCTCCAATTAAATATATTTTACCAAAAAAAATATATATTTTGATAAGTAAGCCCAGACCAGGGGCGGCCGCGGCGAGGGTCTAGCCTGCCACAGCCGTCAGTCACCTCACCAGCCCAGTGTATTGCTTTCCCTGCGGGCCTGCGGCTGCTCCATGTCTAAACAGAAATAGACGGAGCCGCGCGTATGAGAGAGCAGGTCAGGAGACGGGCGCCGCCCACACTGACAGCCTAACACGCATCCTGCTAGGCGCCGTCAGCACGAACGTCAGCGCTTGTGTGGCGCCCGTCTCCTGACCTGCTCTCTCATACGCGCGGCTCCGTCTATTTCTGTTAGAGACATGGAGCAGCCGCAGGGAAATCACACTGGCGTAGGTGAGGTGACTGACGGCTGTGGCAGGCTAGACCCTCGCCGTGGCCGCCCCTGGTCTGGGCTTACTTATCAAAATATATATTTTTTTGTGTAAAATATATTTAATTGGAACATCTGAAAGACAAGAGAAGTCTCTCTATCCCCTCCCTCCCCGCCGCCCCGCGCCTCCCTATCCCCTCCCTGCCGCCCCGCGTCTCCCTATCCTCTCTCTCCCACCCAGCGTCTCACTATCCCCTAACTGCCGCCCCGCGTCTCGCTATCCCCTCCCTCCCTGCCGCCCCGCGCCTCCCTATCTCCTCCCTCCCACCCCGCATCTCCCTATCCCCTCCCTTCCACCCCGCGTCTCCCTATCCCCTCCCTCCCACCCCACGTCTCCCTATCCCCTCCCTCCCTGCCGCCCCGCGTCTCCCTATCCTCTCCCTCCCACCTGCGTCTCACTATCCCCTCACTGCCGCCCCGCGTCTCGCTATCCCCTCCCTCCCACCCCACGTCTCCCTATCCCCTTCCTCCCACCCCGCGTCTCACTATCCCCTCACTGCCGCCCCGCGTCTCGCTATCCCCTCCCTCCCACCCCACGTCTCCCTATCCCCTCCCTCCCACCCCGCGTCTCACTATCCCCTCACTGCCACCCCGCGTCTCGCTATCCCCTCCCTCCCTGCCGCCCCGCGCCTCCCTATCTCCTCCCTCCCATCCCGCATCTCCCTATCCCCTCCCTTCCACCCCGCGTCTCCCTATCCCCTCCCTCCCACCCCACGTCTCCCTATCCCCTCCCTCCCTGCCGCCCCGCGTCTCCCTATCCTCTCCCTCCCACCTGCGTCTCACTATCCCCTCACTGCCGCCCCGCGTCTCGCTATCCCCTCCCTCCCACCCCACGTCTCCCTATCCCCTCCCTCCCACCCCACGTCTCCCTATCCCCTCCCTCCCACCCCACGTCTCCCTATCCCCTCCCTCCCTGCCGCCCCGCGTCTCCCTATCCTCTCCCTCCCACACGCGTCTCACTGTCCCCTCACTGCCGCCCCGCGTCTCGCTATCCCCTCCCTCCCCGCGCCTCCCTCCCTGCTGCCCCGCGCCTCCCTATCCCCTCACTCCCTGCCGCCCCGCGTCTCCCTATCCCCTCCCTCGCACCCCGCGTCTCACTATCCCCTCCCTGCCGCCCCACGTCTCGCTATCCCCTCCCTCCCTGCCGCCCCGCGCCTCCCTATCTCCTCCCTCCCACCCCGCATCTCCCTATCCCCTCCCTTCCACCCCACGTCTCCCTATCCCCTCCCTCCCACCCCACGTCTCCCTATCCCCTCCCTCCCTGCCGCCCCGCGTCTCCCTATCCTCTCCCTCCCACCCGCGTCTCACTGTCCCCTCACTGCCGCCCCGCGTCTCGCTATCCCCTCCCTCCCCGCGCCTCCCTCCCTGCTGCCCCGCACCTCCCTATCCCCTCCCTCCCACTCCACGTCTCCCTATCCCCTCCCTCCCTGCCGCCCCGCACCTCCCGATGTTGGAGTTGCCTACAGCAGCGGCAGCTCCGGAGACAACAGGCAGCGCTGTTACCTCTATTTCCGTGCCCTCAGCATCTCCGGCAGCATCTGCTTTCTCCGGGACTGAGGAACCAGGACCACTAAGGCGAGGGGTGGGGGAGTTGTGCTTGGTGGCAAGTGTCTGGGCAGCTCACCCCCAGATCACTTGGACTGCAGCTCCCCGCCTTGTGATCTGGGGGTGAGCTGCAGTCCAAGTGATCTGGGGGTGAGCTGCAGGCCAAGTGATCTGGGCAAGATCACTTGGACTGCAGCACACCCCCAGATCACTTGGACGCAGGGACAGGGAAAAATAAATAAAATAAATGTAAATAAATTATATATTTATATCACAGCTGCCCGCCTCCCACCGCTGACCAGCGCTCACTTCTGCACGCTGCACCGCCATTGAAAGCTGACCACCGCAGACCACAACTGGCGGTGGTCAGAGGGACATCAACGCCGCAGCGAAGAAGGACAGCTTAGTACCGCCGCATCCCCCGCAGACCATGGGCTCATACGCCACCAACAACCACAGTCCCTTCCGCACCTCCGCTGCACATATCAGGTAATGTTACCCTATGTCCCTGCTGTCACGCTCTCAGTCCCTGCTGTCACTCTCTCAGTCCTTGCTGTCACTCTCTCTCCTGTCCCTGAATTGTGGGTCATACCGTTTGCTATAATGTGAATTTCGTCTCATACCATATGGTAAAATCAGAATTTTGGCTCATACAGTATGCTGTAATGTGAATTTCGGGTCATACCGTGTGCTATAATGTGAATTTCGGCTCATACAGTGTGGTAAAATCTGAAATTTTGGGTCATAGCGTGTTCTGTAACGTGAATTTCGGCTCATACCGTGTGCTGTAATGTGAATTTCGGCTCATACTGTGTAGTAAAATATGAATTTTGGCTCATACTGTGTGCTGTAATGTGAATTTCGGCTCATACCGTGTGCTGTAATGTGAATTTCGGCTCATACCGTGTGCTATAATGTGAATTTCGGCTCATACCGTGCGCTGTAATGTGAATTTCGGCTCATACCGTGTGCTGTAATGTGAATTTCGGCTCATACTGTGTGGTAAAATATGAATTTCGGATCATACGGTGTGCTGTAATGTGAATTTCGGCTCATACGGTGTGCTGTAATATGAATTTCGGCTCATACGGTGTGCTGTAATGTGAATTTTGGCTCATACTGTGTGGTAAAATATGAATTTTGGCTCATACCATGTGCTGTAGTGTGAATTTTGGCTCATACCATGTGCTGTAGTGTGAATTTCGGCTCATTCCGTGTGCTGTAATGTGAATTTCTAGATAGTATAAGAATTTCTAGATAGTATAAGGGGTCCTAATACACTGAAGGACACGTCCCCATTTGAGTGGCCACACCCCCTCTCCCGGAGGCGCGCGCATAATTGCAACCTTCACTTTTCCATACCCCCACTTCAAAATGTCTACTTCGACCACTGTATATGTATGTGTGTGTGTGTGTGTATATATATATATATATATATATAGTATTCATTCTAGCACCCTGCACCTTTCAAAATCCATGCAGTTCCCCTTTCCTGCCTGGGGTGTCACTCTCTGCTCTGGCGTTTCTCAGCACACACAGGTCTGTATCACAGCACTGAGTAACAGATCAGAGTGTGCGGAGAAGCACCACAGCAGAGAGCGACACCCCGGGCAGGAAAGAGGAACTGCACAGTATTTGAAAGGTGCAGGGTGCTAGAATGAACACTATATATATATATATATATATAGCCAATGACCTCACCGCACGTCACTGCCACAAAGTTCTAGTTACAACCCTGATGCCTATCTATAATACTGTATAAAACTACAGACTGTGGTATTATACTATATATGGATGTGGGGCTGGATGCTTTTTAACTTGTGTGCATTTAATATAATATTTGTCAGGTTTTCTTTTGCTGTTATTTGGCTGCTTCAGGAGGATCAACATACCGTTAACACAGCCTCTAGATAACGTGATCACTCCACTGTCCAAGCAACAGGGGAAGGGGAGGGTCGGGAGGACGGGGGGGGGGTGTAGGCAGAAATTTTGCCTAGGGTGCCGAGAAACCTTGCACCGGCCCTGCTCACCAGCCCAGTGTATTGCTTTCCCTGCGGGCCTGCGGCTGCTCCATGTCTAAACAGAAATAGACGGAGCCGCGCGTATGAGAGAGCAGGTCAGGAGACGGGCGCCGCCCACACTGACAGCCTAACACGCATCCTGCTAGGCGCCGTCAGCACGAACGTCAGCGCTTGTGTGGCGCCCGTCTCCTGACCTGCTCTCTCATACGCGCGGCTCCGTCTATTTCTGTTAGAGACATGGAGCAGCCGCAGGGAAATCACACTGGCGTAGGTGAGGTGACTGACGGCTGTGGCAGGCTAGACCCTCGCCGCGGCCGCCCCTGGTCTGGGCTTACTTATCAAAATATATTTTTTTTTGTGTAAAATATATTTAATTGGAACATCTGAAAGACAAGAGAAGTCTCTCTATCCCCTCCCTCCCCGCCGCCCCGCGCCTCCCTATCCCCTCCCTGCCGCCCCGCGTCTCCCTATCCTCTCTCTCCCACCCAGCGTCTCACTATCCCCTAACTGCCGCCCCGCGTCTCGCTATCCCCTCCCTCCCTGCCGCCCCGCGCCTCCCTATCTCCTCCCTCCCACCCCGCATCTCCCTATCCCCTCCCTTCCACCCCGCGTCTCCCTATCCCCTCCCTCCCACCCCACGTCTCCCTATCCCCTCCCTCCCTGCCGCCCCGCGTCTCCCTATCCTCTCCCTCCCACCTGCGTCTCACTATCCCCTCACTGCCGCCCCGCGTCTCGCTATCCCCTCCCTCCCACCCCACGTCTCCCTATCCCCTCCCTCCCACCCCGCGTCTCACTATCCCCTCACTGCCGCCCCGCGTCTCGCTATCCCCTCCCTCCCACCCCACGTCTCCGTATCCCCTCCCTCCCACCCCGCGTCTCACTATCCCCTCACTGCCACCCCGCGTCTCGCTATCCCCTCCCTCCCTGCCGCCCCGCGCCTCCCTATCTCCTCCCACCCCGCATCTCCCTATCCCCTCCCTTCCACCCCGCGTCTCCCTATCCCCTCCCTCCCACCCCACGTCTCCCTATCCCCTCCCTCCCTGCCGCCCCGCAGCTCCCTATCCTCTCCCTCCCACCTGCGTCTCACTATCCCCTCACTGCCGCCCCGCGTCTCGCTATCCCCTCCCTCCCACCCCACGTCTCCCTATCCCCTCCCTCCCACCCCACGTCTCCCTATCCCCTCCCTCCCACCCCACGTCTCCCTATCCCCTCCCTCCCTGCCACCCCGCGTCTCCCTATCCTCTCCCTCCCACCCACGTCTCACTGTCCCCTCACTGCCGCCCCGCGTCTCGCTATCCCCTCCCTCCCCGCGCCTCCCTCCCTGCTGCCCCGCGCCTCCCTATCCCCTCACTCCCTGCCGCCCCGCGTCTCCCTATCCCCTCCCTCGCACCCCGCGTCTCACTATCCCCTCCCTGCCGCCCCACGTCTCGCTATCCCCTCCCTCCCTGCCGCCCCGCGCCTCCCTATCTCCTCCCTCCCACCCCGCATCTCCCTATCCCCTCCCGTCCACCCCACGTCTCCCTATCCCCTCCCTCCCACCCCACGTCTCCCTATCCCCTCCCTCCCTGCCGCCCCGCGTCTCCCTATCCTCTCCCTCCCACCCGCGTCTCACTGTCCCCTCACTGCCGCCCCGCGTCTCGCTATCCCCTCCCTCCCCACGCCTCCCTCCCTGCTGCCCCGCACCTCCCTATCCCCTCACTCCCTGCCGCCCCGCGTCTCCCTATCCCCTCCCTCGCACCCCGCGTCTCGCTATCCCCTCCCTGCCGCCCCACATCTCGCTATCCCCTCCCTCCCTCCCTGCCGCCCCGCGCCTCCCTATCTCCTCCCTCCCACCCCGCATCTACCTATCCCCTCCCTTCCACCCCGCGTCTCCCTATCCCCTCCCTCCCACCCCACGTCTCCCTATCCCCTCCATCCCTGCCGCCCTGCGTCTCCC
Source organism: Pseudophryne corroboree (assembly GCF_028390025.1). Taxonomy (NCBI): domain Eukaryota; kingdom Metazoa; phylum Chordata; class Amphibia; order Anura; family Myobatrachidae; genus Pseudophryne; species Pseudophryne corroboree. Next base: position 437,987,277 of record NC_086448.1, read on the forward strand.
TATCCCCTCCCTCCCACTCCACGTCTCCCTATCCCCTCCCTCCCTGCCGCCCCGCACCTCCCGATGTTGGAGTTGCCTACAGCAGCGGCAGCTCCGGAGACAACAGGCAGCGCTGTTACCTCTATTTCCGTGCCCTCAGCATCTCCGGCAGCATCTGCTTTCTCCGGGACTGAGGAACCAGGACCACTAAGGCGAGGGGTGGGGGAGTTGTGCTTGGTGGCAAGTGTCTGGGCAGCTCACCCCCAGATCACTTGGACTGCAGCTCCCCGCCTTGTGATCTGGGGGTGAGCTGCAGTCCAAGTGATCTGGGGGTGAGCTGCAGGCCAAGTGATCTGGGCAAGATCACTTGGACTGCAGCACACCCCCAGATCACTTGGACGCAGGGACAGGGAAAAATAAATAAAATAAATGTAAATAAATTATATATTTATATCACAGCTGCCCGCCTCCCACCGCTGACCAGCGCTCACTTCTGCACGCTGCACCGCCATTGAAAGCTGACCACCGCAGACCACAACTGGCGGTGGTCAGAGGGACATCAACGCCGCAGCGAAGAAGGACAGCTTAGTACCGCCGCATCCCCCGCAGACCATGGGCTCATACGCCACCAACAACCACAGTCCCTTCCGCACCTCCGCTGCACATATCAGGTAATGTTACCCTATGTCCCTGCTGTCACGCTCTCAGTCCCTGCTGTCACTCTCTCAGTCCTTGCTGTCACTCTCTCTCCTGTCCCTGAATTGTGGGTCATACCGTTTGCTATAATGTGAATTTCGTCTCATACCATATGGTAAAATCAGAATTTTGGCTCATACAGTATGCTGTAATGTGAATTTCGGGTCATACCGTGTGCTATAATGTGAATTTCGGCTCATACAGTGTGGTAAAATCTGAAATTTTGGGTCATAGCGTGTTCTGTAACGTGAATTTCGGCTCATACCGTGTGCTGTAATGTGAATTTCGGCTCATACTGTGTAGTAAAATATGAATTTTGGCTCATACTGTGTGCTGTAATGTGAATTTCGGCTCATACCGTGTGCTGTAATGTGAATTTCGGCTCATACCGTGTGCTATAATGTGAATTTCGGCTCATACCGTGCGCTGTAATGTGAATTTCGGCTCATACCGTGTGCTGTAATGTGAATTTCGGCTCATACTGTGTGGTAAAATATGAATTTCGGATCATACGGTGTGCTGTAATGTGAATTTCGGCTCATACGGTGTGCTGTAATATGAATTTCGGCTCATACGGTGTGCTGTAATGTGAATTTTGGCTCATACTGTGTGGTAAAATATGAATTTTGGCTCATACCATGTGCTGTAGTGTGAATTTTGGCTCATACCATGTGCTGTAGTGTGAATTTCGGCTCATTCCGTGTGCTGTAATGTGAATTTCTAGATAGTATAAGAATTTCTAGATAGTATAAGGGGTCCTAATACACTGAAGGACACGTCCCCATTTGAGTGGCCACACCCCCTCTCCCGGAGGCGCGCGCATAATTGCAACCTTCACTTTTCCATACCCCCACTTCAAAATGTCTACTTCGACCACTGTATATGTATGTGTGTGTGTGTGTATATATATATATGTGTAGGCAGAAATTTTGCCTAGGGTGCCGAGAAACCTTGCACCGGCCCTGGGGATAATGGCACCGTAGACACTGCCAGGGAGTGAGGGAGAGACACAGATATGCAGCTCCAGGGCGGGAACATTGGCAGAAAATGGCACCCTGGGGCTTGGGGAGGGGTTTCAGGTCCAAGCTCTATCCCCCTGCTGGCAGTAATGCAGGCTCTAATAAAACGGTTTATAGAGAAATCCTGACCTGTTCCATGCCCTGGTAATCTAGTGAAATCGCCTGTACTGCCACAGTGTCCACCGCCAGCGCTCGCGGCCCGCCTCCCACTGACCGCGCCGGATCGTGATAAGGACCGGGTCCCACAAGCGGAACCCACTTACCACCTCCCGAAGCGTGGCCACGCAATCCCGGAGAGCCCCCGTCGTGTGTGCCTGACAAGAAGAAAACCGGAGCCTCCTGCTGTAGTTACCCGGCAACCAGGGCTCGGGAGTGTACAGTGCCACTGGGGAGAGCCGAAGCTGCAGCCGTGAATGTCCACTGACATGTAACACTGTACTGCCCTTGAAGTCTTCACTTTTTTCCTCAGAAAAAAAGCTCTTCTTAGGGCTGCCTGGAGCAGCCCCTCTGTTAAGTGCCTGCTACTGCAGCACCAACTACAAAACTGAGATCCAGTGCAGGGAGGCGGGGTGATATAGGAGGCGGCGCTATGCATTCTGGGAACAGTCAAAGCTTTGAGCCTGTTGGTGCCTCGGATCAAGAACCTACTCTACACCCCATTGTCCATTCCTTGTGGAGCCCAGTGTACCCTGCAGCAGAAAGAGGCAATTTGGATGCCCTTGCACAAACTGGTTTATTTGACCCCCCTCCAGTATTTACTTCGAAAGAGTGTTTAGTGCAGCCAGTAACCTTGTCAGCAATCGGCGTAGGAGGTTACTTCCACAAAATGTGGAGAAGATGATGTTCATCAAAATGAATTATAAATTCCTCCAGGAAGACCTTGACCAGCAATTGCCTAAAGAAAGTACAGAGGGACCTGTGATGGTGGATTCCAGTGGGTACGAATTAATACTCAGTGAGGAGGAGGAGGATGTACACACTGAAAGGGGTGAGGAATCAGAAGATGAGGATGAGTTCGACATCTTGCCTCTGTATAGCCAGTTTGTGCAAGGAGAGATTGATTGCTTCTTTTTTGGTTTGGGCCCAAACAAACCAGTCATTTCAGCCACAGTAGTATGGCAGACCCTGTCGCTGAAATGATTGGTTTGTTAAAGTGTGCATGTCCTGTTTATTCAACATAAGGGTAGGTGGGAGGGCCCAAGGACTATTCCATCTTGCACCTCTTTTTCTTCTTTGCATCATGTGCTGTTTGGGGCCTTATTTTTTTTAAGTGCCATCCTGTCTGCCAATGCAGTGCCTCTCCTATATGGGCCAGGTGTTTGTGCCGCACACTTGTGTCGCTTAGCTTAGCCATCCAGCTACCTCATTGCACCTCTTTTTCTTCTTTGCATCATGTGCTGTTTGGGGCCTAGTTTTTGAATAGTTCCATCCTGTCTGACACTGCAGTGCCACTACTATATGGGCCAGGCAGTGCCAGATTAAGGTCCACATGGGCCTGGAGCTGAAATTGACAAAGGGCCTAATTGTGTGCGGCACCAAGGGATATGGCTAGTGATATGGGGGGCATGGGGTGCAGTGATCGCGCTGAACAAAAAAAGTTGTGGGTCTCAGGGACTCCTCACTTTAAGATATTGGGGTCCTACGCCACTTTTTCTGGGTCCCATCACAATTTATGCATTATAGGCAGTGCTGGGGGAAGGCAGCAGTTGGGGTAGAGCTGGGGGTTGAGGCAGGGAACACTTGTGGCAGGGAGGGGGTTAAGGGCAGGCAGTGCTAGGGGTAGTGAGGAGGTAAGAGCAGGCAACAGTTTGAGAAGTGCTGTGAGTGGGTAGCAGTTGGGGTAGAGGGAGATAAGGGCATGCAGGAGAGGGTAAGGAAAGACAGCAGAAGGGTCAGTACTGGGGCAATGCTGGGGATAGGAAGGGTGTAAGTGTATGTAGGTACTGGGGGCAGTACTGGGGACAGTGGTAGATTGCAGCTGGGGCAGTATTGGGGCAAGGAGTGGGTTAGGGGCAGACAGTACCGAGGAAATGCTGGGGGTAGCGAGGGGGTAAATTTAGGGGGTTGAAAGTACACTGCTTTGCAATTATACCACTAAATCACGGTGTAAGGCAGTTTTTTATTCCAGCAGTAACTGGCAATAGAAAACCAGAGGTAGAGGGTGATGCCTTGTGGAGACAGAGAGTGCCAGGAGGGTGATGGAGAGATGAGGAGATAGTGATGCAGGGGAGAAGCAGAGGGTGACAGGGAGAGGCAGAGGGTGACAAGAGATTGTGATAGTGAGATGCATTGGGTGATACCAGGGTGTGGGTGACATAGAGGATAACGGGGAGAGGCCATCGAGAGTAAGGTGACAAGTAGATATAGGAGGAGACGGAGAGGCAGTGGGTGACAGGAAAGAGTGATGGGGATAGAGAGGGTGATGGGGAGAGATAGTGGGAGACAGAGAGGCAGTGAGTCACAGTGTCACGTCTCCTTTATGCGTGCACAGATAAAGCTTGGGCATACGCTCCAACTGCTCCCATTGCGATGGATATGGGACAGACCAAGAAGGGGAGGTAATGGAGTAAGGGACCAGAGATAGGGGGACAAGACAGATCGATAGGGATGGAGCCATGATAAAGCAGGGGTACGGGGGAAGGCGGGACAGCGGAGCTGGGGCAGACGCTGGGTGATGGGAACAATATGATCATATGCAGAATAGAGATGAGCGCCTGAAATTTTTCGGGTTTTGTGTTTTGGTTTTGGGTTCGGTTCCGCGGCCGTGTTTTGGGTTCGAACGCGTTTTGGCAAAACCTCACCGAATTTTTTTTGTCGGATTCGGGTGTGTTTTGGATTCGGGTGTTTTTTTCAAAAAACACTAAAAAACAGCTTAAATCATAGAATTTGGGGGTCATTTTGATCCCAAAGTATTATTAACCTCAAAAACCATAATTTACACTCATTTTCAGTCTATTCTGAATACCTCACACCTCACAATATTATTTTTAGTCCTAAAATTTGCACCGAGGTCGCTGTGTGAGTAAGATAAGCGACCCTAGTGGCCGACACAAACACCGGGCCCATCTAGGAGTGGCACTGCAGTGTCACGCAGGATGTCCCTTCCAAAAAACCCTCCCCAAACAGCACATGACGCAAAGAAAAAAAGAGGCGCAATGAGGTAGCTGTGTGAGTAAGATTAGCGACCCTAGTGGCCGACACAAACACCGGGCCCATCTAGGAGTGGCACTGCAGTGTCACGCAGGATGGCCCTTCCAAAAAACCCTCCCCAAACAGCACATGACGCAAAGAAAAAAAGAGGCGCAATGAGGTAGCTGTGTGAGTAAGATTAGCGACCCTAGTGGCCGACACAAACACCGGGCCCATCTAGGAGTGGCACTGCAGTGTCACGCAGGATGTCCCTTCCAAAAAACCCTCCCCAAACAGCACATGACGCAAAGAAAAAAAGAGGCGCAATGAGGTAGCTGTGTGAGTAAGATTAGCGACCCTAGTGGCCGACACAAACACCGGGCCCATCTAGGAGTGGCACTGCAGTGTCACGCAGGATGGCCCTTCCAAAAAACCCTCCCCAAACAGCACATGATGCAAAGAAAAAAAGAGGCGCAATGAGGTAGCTGTGTGAGTAAGATTAGCGACCCTAGTGGCCGACACAAACACCGGGCCCATCTAGGAGTGGCACTGCAGTGTCACGCAGGATGTCCCTTCCAAAAAACCCTCCCCAAACAGCACATGACGCAAAGAAAAAAAGAGGCGCAATGAGGTAGCTGTGTGAGTAAGATTAGCGACCCTAGTGGCCGACACAAACACCGGGCCCATCTAGGAGTGGCACTGCAGTGTCACGCAGGATGTCCCTTCCAAAAAACCCTCCCCAAACAGCACATGACGCAAAGAAAAAAAGAGGCGCAATGAGGTAGCTGACTGTGTGAGTAAGATTAGCGACCCTAGTGGCCGACACAAACACCGGGCCCATCTAGGAGTGGCACTGCAGTGTCACGCAGGATGTCCCTTCCAAAAAAAACCTCCCCAATCAGCACATGATGCAAAGAAAAAGAAAAGAAAAAAGAGGTGCAAGATGGAATTGTCCTTGGGCCCTCCCACCCACCCTTATGTTGTATAAACAAAACAGGACATGCACACTTTAACCAACCCATCATTTCAGTGACAGGGTCTGCCACACGACTGTGACTGATATGACGGGTTGGTTTGGACCCCCCCCAAAAAAGAAGCAATTAATCTCTCCTTGCACAAACTGGCTCTACAGAGGCAAGATGTCCACCTCATCTTCACCCTCCGATATATCACCGTGTACATCCCCCTCCTCACAGATTATCAATTCGTCCCCACTGGAATCCACCATCTCAGCTCCCTGTGTACTTTGTGGAGGCAATTGCTGCTGGTCAATGTCTCCGCGGAGGAATTGATTATAATTCATTTTAATGAACATCATCTTCTCCACATTTTCTGGATGTAACCTCGTACGCCGATTGCTGACAAGGTGAGCGGCGGCACTAAACACTCTTTCGGAGTACACACTTGTGGGAGGGCAACTTAGGTAGAATAAAGCCAGTTTGTGCAAGGGCCTCCAAATTGCCTCATTTTCCTGCCAGTATAAGTACGGACTGTGTGACGTGCCTACTTGGATGCGGTCACTCATATAATCCTCCACCATTCTATCAATGTTGAGAGAATCATATGCAGTGACAGTAGACGACATGTCCGTAATCGTTGTCAGGTCCTTCAGTCCGGACCAGATGTCAGCATCAGCAGTCGCTCCAGACTGCCCTGCATCACCGCCAGCGGGTGGGCTCGGAATTCTGAGCCTTTTCATCGCACCCCCAGTTGCGGGAGAATGTGAAGGAGGAGATGTTGACAGGTCGCGTTCCGCTTGACTTGACAATTTTGTCACCAGCAGGTCTTTCAACCCCAGCAGACCTGTGTCTGCCGGAAAGAGAGATCCAAGGTAGGCTTTAAATCTAGGATCGAGCACGGTGGCCAAAATGTAGTGCTCTGATTTCAACAGATTGACCACCCGTGAATCCTTGTTAAGCGAATTAAGGGCTGCATCCACAAGTCCCACATGCCTAGCGGAATCGCTCCCTTTTAGCTCCTTCTTCAATGCCTCCAGCTTCTTCTGCAAAAGCCTGATGAGGGGAATGACCTGACTCAGGCTGGCAGTGTCTGAACTGACTTCACGTGTGGCAAGTTCAAAGGGCATCAGAACCTTGCACAACGTTGAAATCATTCTCCACTGCACTTGAGACAGGTGCATTCCATCTCCTATATCGTGCTCAATTGTATAGGCTTGAATGGCCTTTTGCTGCTCCTCCAACCTCTGAAGCATATAGAGGGTTGAATTCCACCTCGTTACCACTTCTTGCTTCAGATGATGGCAGGGCAGGTTCAGTAGTTTTTGGTGGTGCTCCAGTCTTCTGTACGTGGTGCCTGTACGCCGAAAGTGTCCCGCAATTTTTCTGGCCACCGACAGCATCTCTTGCACGCCCCTGTCGTTTTTTAAAAAATTCTGCACCACCAAATTCAAGGTATGTGCAAAACATGGGACGTGCTGGAATTTGCCCATATTTAATGCACACACAATATTGCTGGCGTTGTCCGATGCCACAAATCCACAGGAGAGTCCAATTGGGGTAAGCCATTCCGCGATGATCTTCCTCAGTTGCCGTAAGAGGTTTTCAGCTGTGTGCGTATTCTGGAAAGCGGTGATACAAAGCGTAGCCTGCCTAGGAAAGAGTTGGCGTTTGCGAGATGCTGCTACTGGTGCCGCCGCTGCTGTTCTTGCGGCGGGAGTCCATACATCTACCCAGTGGGCTGTCACAGTCATATAGTCCTGACCCTGCCCTGCTCCACTTGTCCACATGTCCGTGGTTAAGTGGACATTGGGTACAACTGCATTTTTTAGGAGACTGGTGAGTCTTTTTCTGACGTCCGTGTACATTCTCGGTATCGCCTGCCTAGAGAAGTGGAACCTAGATGGTATTTGGTAACGGGGGCACACTGCCTCAATAAATTGTCTAGTTCCCTGTGAACTAACGGCGGATACCGGACGCACGTCTAACACCAACATAGTTGTCAAGGACTCAGTTATCCGCTTTGCAGTAGGATGACTGCTGTGATATTTCATCTTCCTCGCAAAGGACTGTTGAACAGTCAATTGCTTACTGGAAGTAGTACAAGTGGGCTTACGACTTCCCCTCTGGGATGACCATCGACTCCCAGCGGCAACAACAGCAGCGCCAGCAGCAGTAGGCGTTACACGCAAGGATGCATCGGAGGAATCCCAGGCAGGAGAGGACTCGTCAGACTTGCCAGTGACATGGCCTGCAGGACTATTGGCATTCCTGGGGAAGGAGGAAATTGACACTGAGGGAGTTGGTGGGGTGGTTTGCGTGAGCTTGGTTACAAGAGGAAGGGATTTACTGGTCAGTGGACTGCTTCCGCTGTCACCCAAAGTTTTTGAACTTGTCACTGACTTATTATGAATGCGCTGCAGGTGACGTATAAGGGAGGATGTTCCGAGGTGGTTAACGTCCTTACCCCTACTTATTACAGCTTGACAAAGGGAACACACGGCTTGACACCTGTTGTCCGCATTTCTGGTGAAATACCTCCACACCGAAGAGCTGATTTTTTTGGTATTTTCACCTGGCATGTCAACGGCCATATTCCTCCCACGGACAACAGGTGTCTCCCCGGGTGCCTGACTTAAACAAATCACCTCACCATCAGAATCCTCCTGGTCAATTTCCTCCCCAGCGCCAGCAACACCCATATCCTCCTCATCCTGGTGTACTTCAACACTGACATCTTCAATCTGACTATCAGGAACTGGACTGCGTGTGCTCCTTCCAGCACTTGCAGGGGGCGTGCAAATGGTGGAAGGCGCATGCTCTTCACGTCCAGTGTTGGGAAGGTCAGGCATCGCAACCGACACAATTGGACTCTCCTTGTGGATTTGGGATTTCAAAGAACGCACAGTTCTTTGCGGTGCTTTTGCCAGCTTGAGTCTTTTCAGTTTTCTAGCGAGAGGCTGAGTGCTTCCATCCTCATGTGAAGCTGAACCACTAGCCATGAACATAGGCCAGGGCCTCAGCCGTTCCTTGCCACTCCGTGTGGTAAATGGCATATTGGCAAGTTTACGCTTCTCCTCCGACAATATTATTTTAGGTTTTGGAGTCCTTTTTTTACTGATATTTGGTGTTTTGGTTTTGACATGCTCTGTACTATGCCATTGGGCATCGGCCTTGGCAGACGACGTTGCTGGCATTTCATCGTCTCGGCCATGACTAGTGGCAGCAGCTTCAGCACGAGGTGGAAGTGGATCTTGATCTTTCCCTAATTTTGGAACCTCAACATTTTTGTTCTCCATATTTTAATAGGCACAACTAAAAGGCACCTCAGGTAAACAATGGAGATGGATGGATTGGATACTAGTATACAATTATGGACGGGCTGCCGAGTGCCGACACAGAGGTAGCCACAGCCGTGAACTACCGCACTGTACTGTGTCTGCTGCTAATATATAGACTGGTTGATAAAGAGATAGTATACTCGTAACTAGTATGTATGTATAAAGAAAGAAAAAAAAACCACGGTTAGGTGGTATATACAATTATGGACGGGCTGCCGAGTGCCGACACAGAGGTAGCCACAGCCGTGAACTACCGCACTGTACTGTGTCTGCTGCTAATATATAGACTGGTTGATAAAGAGATAGTATACTCGTAACTAGTATGTATGTATAAAGAAAGAAAAAAAAACCACGGTTAGGTCACTGGTATATACAATTATGGACGGGCTGCCGAGTGCCGACACAGAGGTAGCCACAGCCGTGAACTACCGCACTGTACTGTGTCTGCTGCTAATATATAGACTGGTTGATAAAGAGATAGTATACTCGTAACTAGTATGTATGTATAAAGAAAGAAAAAAAAAACACGGTTAGGTGGTATATACAATTATGGACGGGCTGCCGAGTGCCGACACAGAGGTAGCCACAGCCGTGAACTACCGCACTGTACTGTGTCTGCTGCTAATATATAGACTGGTTGATAAAGAGATAGTATACTCGTAACTAGTATGCATGTATAAAGAAAGAAAAAAAAACCACGGTTAGGTGGTATATACAATTATGGACGGGCTGCCGAGTGCCGACACAGAGGTAGCCACAGCCGTGAACTACCGCACTGTACTGTGTCTGCTGCTAATATATAGACTGGTTGATAAAGAGATAGTATACTCGTAACTAGTATGTATGTATAAAGAAAGAAAAAAAAACCACGGTTAGGTGGTATATACAATTATGGACGGGCTGCCGAGTGCCGACACAGAGGTAGCCACAGCCGTGAACTACCGCACTGTACTGTGTCTGCTGCTAATATATAGACTGGTTGATAAAGAGATAGTATACTCGTAACTAGTATGTATGTATAAAGAAAGAAAAAAAAACCACGGTTAGGTGGTATATACAATTATGGACGGGCTGCCGAGTGCCGACACAGAGGTAGCCACAGCCGTGAACTACCGCACTGTACTGTGTCTGCTGCTAATATATAGACTGGTTGATAAAGAGATAGTATACTCGTAACTAGTATGTATGTATAAAGAAAGAAAAAAAAACCACGGTTAGGTGGTATATACAATTATGGACGGGCTGCCGAGTGCCGACACAGAGGTAGCCACAGCCGTGAACTACCGCACTGTACTGTGTCTGCTGCTAATATATAGACTGGTTGATAAAGAGATAGTATACTCGTAACTAGTATGTATGTATAAAGAAAGAAAAAAAAACCACGGTTAGGTGGTATATACAATTATGGACGGGCTGCCGAGTGCCGACACAGAGGTAGCCACAGCCGTGAACTACCGCACTGTACTGTGTCTGCTGCTAATATATAGACTGGTTGATAAAGAGATAGTATACTCGTAACTAGTATGTATGTATAAAGAAAGAAAAAAAAACCACGGTTAGGTGGTATATACAATTATGGACGGGCTGCCGAGTGCCGACACAGAGGTAGCCACAGCCGTGAACTACCGCACTGTACTGTGTCTGCTGCTAATATATAGACTGGTTGATAAAGAGATAGTATACTCGTAACTAGTATGTATGTATAAAGAAAGAAAAAAAAACCACGGTTAGGTGGTATATACAATTATGGACGGGCTGCCGAGTGCCGACACAGAGGTAGCCACAGCCGTGAACTACCGCACTGTACTGTGTCTGCTGCTAATATATAGACTGGTTGATAAAGAGATAGTATACTCGTAACTAGTATGTATGTATAAAGAAAGAAAAAAAAACCACGGTTAGGTGGTATATACAATTATGGACGGGCTGCCGAGTGCCGACACAGAGGTAGCCACAGCCGTGAACTACCGCACTGTACTGTGTCTGCTGCTAATATAGACTGGTTGATAAAGAGATAGTATACTACTAATATTATATACTGGTGGTCAGGTCACTGGTCACTAGTCACACTGGCAGTGGCACTCCTGCAGCAAAAGTGTGCACTGTTTAATTTTAATATAATATTATGTACTCCTGGCTCCTGCTATAACCTATAACTGGCACTGCAGTAGTGCTCCCCAGTCTCCCCCACAATTATAAGCTGTGTGAGCTGAGCAGTCAGACAGATATATAATATATATAGATGATGCAGCACACTGGCCTGAGCCTGAGCAGTGCACACAGATATGGTATGTGACTGACTGAGTCACTGTGTGTATCGCTTTTTTCAGGCAGAGAACGGATATATTAAATAAACTGCACTGTGTGTCTGGTGGTCACTCACTATATAATATATTATGTACTCCTGGCTCCTGCTATAACCTATAACTGGCACTGCAGTAGTGCTCCCCAGTCTCCCCCACAATTATAAGCTGTGTGAGCTGAGCAGTCAGACAGATATATAATATTATATATAGATAATAGATGATGCAGCACACTGGCCTGAGCCTGAGCAGTGCACACAGATATGGTATGTGACTGAGTCACTGTGTGCTGTGTATCGCTTTTTTCAGGCAGAGAACGGATTATAAATAAAAGTGGTGGTCACTGGTCACTATCAGCAAAACTCTGCACTGTACACTACTGAGTACTCCTAATGCTCCCCAAAATTAGTAAATCAAGTGTCTAAACGGAGAGGACGCCAGCCACGTCCTCTCCCTATCAATCTCAATGCACGTGTGAGAAAATGGCGGCGACGCGCGGCTCCTTATATAGAATCCGAGTCTCGCGATAGAATCCGAGCCTCGCGAGAATCCGACAGCGTCATGATGACGTTCGGGCGCGCTCGGGTTAACCGAGCAAGGCGGGAAGATCCGAGTCGCTCGGACCCGTGAAAAAAAACATGAAGTTCTGGCGGGTTCGGATTCAGAGAAACCGAACCCGCTCATCTCTAATGCAGAATGTCTCTAAATAATAATTAGAACACTGTCATGGATAATTATGGAACCACTGCCTGCTACTATGTCTCACCTGGTGAGTGCACCCCCAGGGCCCCAGCACCCACAGCTATTCCACTGACACCAGATGGTGCTAATGCAGCAGTAGAGACTTCCTCCAATTCTCCCTGAGCCTAGCATTCATGCTGCCTGCTCCGAGTCCTCTCACTCCATGTCCTGTAGAATCAGATAGAGCAGCAGCACTCTTATCCACACAAACAGTGATCCGGAGCGCGCTACTGCACAGTGCACACAGCTCCTCAGCCACACACACAGTGACCCGGAGCACGCTACTGCACAGTGCACACAGCTCCTCAGCCACACAAACAGTGACCTGGAGCGCGCTACTGCACAGTGCACACAGCTCCTCAGCCACACACACAGTGACCCGGAGCACGCTACTGCACAGTGCACACAGCTCCTCAGCCACACAAACAGTGACCCGGAGCGCGCTACTGCACAGTGCACACAGCTCCTCAGCCACACACACAGTGACCCGGAGCACGCTACTGCACAGTGCACACAGCTCCTCAGCCACACACACAGTGACCCGGAGCGCGCTACTGCACAGTGCACACAGCTCCTCAGCCACACACACAGTGACCCGGAGCACGCTACTGCACAGTGCACACAGCTCCTCAGCCACACACACAGTGACCCGGAGCGAGCTACTGCACAGTGCACACAGCTCCTCAGCCACACAAACAGTGACCCGGAGCGCGCTACTGCACAGTGCACACAGCTCCTCAGCCACACACACAGTGACCCGGAGTGAGCTACTGCACAGTACACACAGCTCCTCAGCCACAGCCAGAAGGGTGCAAAGCCCTGGCTGCAGTGTCGTAACTTTATTCTCATTGCCCAGAGGAAAGTTAGAGTTCGGTGCCCCCCACCTCCCACACATCTATCTACCCTATTATAGCTATCCCTTCCTCACACAGACCCCCCTCCACACACACACTCTCCCCCCTTAGCTCCCCAGAAACACACATACAGCGCACCACCCTCACACAATCCCCCATCACAAAGCTTCTCCCCCTTCCTGCTGCTCCTTATCTACCCTCTGCCCGCTCCCTCCTGACGGGTCAGCGGACCTCCTTAGGTGACAAAATGGGATGGGACTCACTCACCGATCCCCCTAATTTCCGTGCCACCTAGCTCCTCTCCTCCTTAGATGGATCCATCACCATCTTGTCATCCTTTGCCCCTCATACAGAGACACAGACCCTCCCCCAGCAGCTATCTACCCTATTATAGCTATCCCTTCCTCACTCCCCACCCAAAAACACACAGTTCTGTCACCCATTACAGTCAGCTCCCCTGAAACACACATACAGTGTACCACCCTCACACAATACCCCATCAGAAAGCTGTCCTGTCCTCACACAGACCCAACCCCCCATTACTCAGCGCCTCTCAAACAGCGCACCACCCTCACATAGATCCCGCCCCCCCTCACATATACCGTAGGTCACCTTTCCTCATACAGATTCCCACACACAGACACAGCTCTCCCCAGTCCCCAATCAGCTGCACTCCCCAGTCCCCAATCAGCTCTTTACTCCCACCACACACACAGCAAGCTATCCTCCCCACAGACACACAAACTCTTTAGTTCACCCACACAGATCCGCTCCCCTACACTGAGATCTCCTCCAGGCGCACAGTCTTAACGGTCGGCTTTCACTTCCGCCGCGGGAGGATCACCAGTGATCGGGACACAGTGTGTGAGAAGACACCACTTCTGAGAAACACTCAGATGCCAGGAAGGGGGGGGGGGGAATGTGGGCTGCCCGATCACTGTGACTAGCAGTGATTGGGACACGCTGGAGGCAGAGCTGCGGCTGCAGGGGGACCGACCGAGTCTCTAGCAGCGATTAAATGTGGAGATGGGAGCCGCTGCTGGCTGTGATTGGATGTGGAAACGGGGGATGCTGCCGGCGGTAATTAGCTGAGACAGGGAATGCTGCTGATTGGTTGGGGAGTCAGAGCGCATCCTGCAGGACACGCTCATATTTAAAAATTGAGTCCCTCGCTGCCTATAGCAAGTAAAATACACACACACATATAGTACACACACGTACACCACCTCAACATATACACACAGTACACACTACACATACATACCGTATGCACACACCACATGCACATACAGTACACACACACTACTGCTGGATATATACACACAGTACACCAACACACACCACCACATATACACACAGATATAGTACACACACACACACACACACACACACACACACACACACACACACACACACACACACACACAGTACACACTACACACATACAGTACACACACACACACACACACACACACACTACTGCTGCATATATACACACAGTACACCAACACACACCACCACATATACACACACACACACACACACACACACACACACTACTGCTGCTTATATACACACACACACCACCACATACACACACACACACACACACACACACACACACACACACACACACACACAGTACACACCACCACATGTACACACACACACACACATAGTACACACTACACACATACAGTACACACACACACACACACACACACACACACACACTACTGCTGCATATATACACAGTACACCAACACACACCACCACATATACACACACATACAGTACACACTACTGCTGCTGCATATATACACACAGTACACCAACACACACCACATATACACACACAAACAGTACACACTACTGCTGCTTATATATACACACACCACCACATATATACACACAGCAGGGTACACACATACACACCACTGCTGAATATACACACAGTACAACAAGCACACCACTGCTGCATATAAACACAGCACCACATATAAACACACACACAGAGTATACACACTACGAGTACGTACACCTTCAGTACTAGGCTTCCTACAGCAGCTGCAGCTTCTCATGTAGTCTGGGGGCGGAGCTTGTGACAAGCTCAGTCAGGACCCTGGAGAAGGAGATACTGGAGGGGAGGTGTGGCCACCACACTGCCTGGACGGCTCTCTGACTCTGTGATTGATCTCAGAGACTGCTGCAGCTGGAGGACGCGAGGTAGGGGAGAGAGAGAGGGCAGCCGCTTCCGCTGGCAGTGTGTGACAGGAAAAAGGTTTTTTTTCCTGTCAACGCTGTCAGTGAGTCTCCTGTGGGCCTATTTTCAATGGGGGGCCTGGAGCTGCAGCTCCATCCGCCCCATTGTTAATCCGGCCCTGGGGCCAGGTGTTTGTGCCGCACACTTGTGTCGCTTAGCTTAGTCATACAGCCACCTTGGTGCAACCTTTTGGTCTAAAAACAATATTGTGAAGTGTGAGGTGTTCAGAATAGACTGGAAATGAGTGGAAATGAATGATATTGAGGTTAATAATACCGTAGGATCAAAATTACCCCCAAATTCCGTGATTTTATCTGTTTTTATGTTTTTTTTTAAAAAATCATCCAGATCCAAAACCAAAACACGAAAGGGTGGTTTTGGCAAAACCAACTTAAAACCAAAACACAAGCTGGGATTTAGAACTAAAACCAAAGCACAAAACATGAAAAGTTCCCGCCGCACATCTCTAAAACTAATGGGCAGTATTCAATTTCGGAGCTATCAAATTCTCTCCCCTACGTATTCAATTGCGGGTTGTTTTTGCCCGTTTTTAAGGCATTTTCGTCAATTACTTTTCACTTTTTTTTGTGAAAAAGCATTGGCAGAAAATGCCTCAAAATCATTGAAAACGGCCCGCGCTTTCACCGGCGCAGGTTCGAAAACACGTGAATTCGCTGGTACACATGTTTTTAGCTCCTGCTGCATAAAGGTAAGAAAATGGCCCTGCTGTTGAATAGGGCGAATCCCAATTCGCCCTAAAAAATTGCGAAAAGTGCAATTTTTTCGTCAAGACAAAAAAAAAACGGCCCTAATTGAATACCCTCCTATGTATTAAGCATTGTTTTTATTCTATTTTAATATATAACAGTTTAAGTAAGTCTCAGTACACAGCAACAGGTTCATATTTACTGTTATTGTAGCAAAATCTCATATGTAAAAAAAATTGTATATTTACATTTATATGAATTATACAGTATGTCTATGTAGGGAGAATGGGAAAGGAAGGAATTTGTTATGCTAATTCGTAAGAAAGAAACCTAAATTCAGTGCCCACATTTAATCCATTGTGTTTCATGTTTTGAGATTTTTTTCTATAAAGTCTATGTGCCAATAATTATTTACAATTTCTATCCCTTTAAATTTGAGATCTTTTGGGCTTTTTTGTTCTATTTAAAAGAAAGTGATTTGAAACACTTGGAGTTGTAAAATAATGTAGATATGTTCATTTATCCATATTTTTAGTTATCTGTTTGTGCAAACTTTATATTTAAGGAGGTACTGTATATTGTCTTACAACTGATGTTATTTAATTTGGGAAAATGTTACCATTTTATCTTGATTTATCTTGATTGAATAGACGTAATTGCCTTTTTAGCTGGGTTTCCGTTTTGTTTTTTGTTTTTTTTATCCCTTGCAGGTTGTATAATGATTATCCCATATTCCTTCACAGAAACCTCACACCTGCATATGGCAATACAATAGTCTCCACACATTCAGGCATCTACACCTCATCATTATGTCTCAGAAAACAACATCTTCATACAAAACAAAGTCCCAAACCTGTGGTACCTCAAAATTATCTGTCAGTAATGCAGCCATCATTGTACCCACAAAAGCTGGAGCCGTAAAAGTACGGGTCAAATTTGCTGAGCAGAAGATGCAACTGAAATGAGAGAAATCACATATGGAGAGAAATCGAATAGTCACATTTAGAAGCACAGAAACAAGAAGAAAAGTCTTGTCTGGAGGCAGAAAATAAGTGGAGAAAAGCCACTCAGAAGCAATTATGGAAAAGCTCAATGAAGAGAAAGAAGCTGCAGCTGCTATAGATGAAGCAGAGTTCTTGGAGACTGCTGACTGATATAAAAAGAGCCATTACTGCACTCAGCTCAGAGCTCAGATACCAAGATCCAATGCAACGCACATCAAAATATGTCAAGTCTCCAAAACAGACAGCAACCCCCCTCCAGTACAAGGTATGCAACCAGACTACAGTAGAGAAACAAGCAAACAAGCTGTGCAGAACCACTACAAGTGACAAACTGCAAATTTGCAAGCAAGAAGGTTCTAGAAACAGTGTTGCCACAAGGGACAACTTTCTCCCATGCCAGTTGTTTGAATATGCAAACTTCAACAAAGACACTACCTCCTGCACACAAAAGTGGTATGATACAAGCCAGCAGGAACTAGACAATTCTAGCTGGTATGATCACACACCACTTACCCACCATATTACTGCACCAACAGCATCTCCTAAAGCAAGCCGTGACCCATTAGACTTTGTTTCTTGCACAAAATGAGCTAGTAACAAAATGACTTTCATAGTTCAATGTTCACCCTGAGAGCTCCAAAGCCTGGCAAACCTCTTTCCAAAATTAAATCAGAGGTTTAGGCCTCGCATATAGTGAAGAGATAGACCTCTTAC
Source organism: Pseudophryne corroboree (assembly GCF_028390025.1). Taxonomy (NCBI): domain Eukaryota; kingdom Metazoa; phylum Chordata; class Amphibia; order Anura; family Myobatrachidae; genus Pseudophryne; species Pseudophryne corroboree. The sequence goes on from NC_086448.1 coordinate 438,004,983, forward strand.
TTAAATGACTTGGGAATGAATATGCCGAACATGCTAGAAGGATAAGAGTGATCAATATTAACCACTCTGAGAATGACCTTAAAATGATCTGTGAGACTTAATGAATGCTATGGCTCACCAGAGATAATAGAAAGGAATTGATGATTTCCCTAGGCTACTAACAAGGGATAGCAGAGATTTTTGGAACTTCCGGTAGCCAAATGTGAGGAAGACTTACCAGGGTGTGCCTTCCTTGACACAGTCAGAGGCATTAACCCTATAGTGCTAAACTAAGTTTACAATCCCTAGGAACAAAGGGTCATCCATGGCTCCAAATATAAACAATGGAACAAGGTGCCAATTCTACCATTCTCTGTTTTTGTGGACTTTGTACACCAGCAAGCAAAGATCAGGAATGATCCTAGCTTTGCCTTTACCCTGACAATTGCTAGCCCTATTCTACCTAACCCCTGCAAAACATCAGTCACAGTTCACAAGAATAATGTGCATTATTTGGATTCCTCCCACATGCCTACCAGCTTTACTCACCAAGAGACCAGAGATAAAGATCCTGCCAAGCAGTGTCCTCTGCATCACAAAACCCATCCTCTCCTGAAATGCGAGCCTTCAGAGAAAATCACTGGAGAACTGTAAAGCCTTCTTAAGAGAAAATGGCATCTGCTACAAGTACTGCTCTTCCACATCTCACCTCCTTAAGGACTGTAAGGTTAGTGTTAATTACACCGATTGTCACATCACAGTTCACAATACAACTCTACGCCATAGGTTTCCCCCATGAACTTTATAACACAGTTATGGTGACATCGAGCATGGTGGGGAGCACAATGTAGATCAAGGAGATACTACTGCAGTTATACCATAGATTACTTCACAATGTAGCGAAGTCTGCACAGATGATATAAGCAGCAGATCTTGCTCCAAAACCTGTTTAGTCAGAGTCTACCCCAAAGCTGTAAAACTTTATGCAATCATAGATGACCAAAGTAACAAGTCTCTAGCCAGATGAACCTTAGTCGAGAGCTTTAATATCAAATCCCCAGCCCTCCTTATTCCTTAATGACTTGTGCAGGGAGTTTTGAGAAAACAGGAAGAAGAGCTAATGGCTATCAAGTCATGTCTTTAGGTGGAAAGATATACCTTGCCTTACTAAATATCCTTGAATGCAATGAGATCCAAGATAATAGTTCTGAAATTCCTACACCAAATGCAGCTATTCATCATCTACATTGGAGACATATATCAGATCTGATACCAGAGCTGGACCCACAAGCCCAGATTATTCTACTCTTCGGGAGATATACCCTATAAGTCCACAAAGCAAGACGTTAGATTAATAGTCCACACAATGCACCTTATGCTCAAAGACTAGACCTAGGATGGGTGATAGTAGGAGAAGTATGTTTTGGAGATGTGCACAAACCAGTTTCTGTCAACAGCAGGCTTACCTGTACTTTAGAAAACGGACCCCATTCTATTTTCCAAACATGTCACAGTCACTTCATCCTAACAGAATTACAACACTGTACTGGCATAGACTGGTAATGTCCATAGAGGACAAACTATTTTTGGAAGTAATGGATAATGTTTTAGTCAAAAATGATGCCAACAACTGGGTTGCAACTCTACTCTTTAGTACACACAGATAACACCTACCTAACAAGCGAGAACAAGTACTTAAATGCTTCTCTTCACTTAAATTGTAATTTATCAATACCATTTATCGTGTCTGGCCTGTAGTACCTCTGTGCTGCTAGAGGTGCTGCTGTCATGTGTGTAGTCTGCAGTGCCTCTGTGCTGCCAGAGGTGCTGCTGTCAGAGAGCAGTAATTGTTCTGTTTGCATTGCAGCAGGTGCTAATTTGTTGTAACACTCTTTACTGCTCTCCTATCTGCAGCTCCCCAGCTGCAGTATATTGTTGTTTAGGGGCCTGTCTCTGTGGAGGATACTGATTGATCTTTGTGTAGGTTATAAGGCAGTCACTGCAGGGCCAGAATCCAGAGAATCCTGTTTTGCCAGTATCCTGAGAACCGAGTCCTGTTGGAATCCTGAGTACCATGTCCTATCGGAATCCTGAAAACCATGTCCTTTCGGAATCCTGAAAAACCACGCTGCTGGTATCCTATATACTTTACTTGAGTTCCTTAGTTTATGTCTGCTGTGACTAAGTGCTGTGTTCATGAACTTCTGTTTCCAGTATCTGATTCCTGTGTTAAAGATCTAGTCTGGAAGCCTTGACAGCCGGTCCTTGAACTCTACCTTGCTATGCCTTGCCTTGCCAGTTGAGTACTTAAGACTCTCAGCAAAGTGTCTCTGCCACATATACCTTGCCTATTTTGCATATACCTTGCCTATTTTGCCCACTGCAATGATTACTTTACTTTGTGAAGTTATCATTGCAGTGAATTTCACTTGTGCCTTCCTGGCTCACTGTAATCATTACCTTTTACTGGTCTGCTGTATTACTTCTGCATATTCTGTACCTTGAATTATTATGGTGGATTCTTGTGTTATACTTTATCATTCTACTGCCAAAATAAAGTACTAAGGATATCTTAATTTCTGTGGACATGCATTACCTACAGCAGTAGTCATAGTGCTACATTCTTGTACTACATTCAAGTCCTGGTTCTAATCTGTGTACTCACCCAGCAACTGCTTCTCACCTGTGCTAAAGTATTGTGCTACATTCCAGGTCACACATTACAATCTTATGGTTAAGCCTACATCCACAGTCTGTTATCATTACACTGAGAGAATTCTGCCATACCTAGCACCAGTACCCTGAACACACAGTATACCACAGTCAAGTCTCCAGCTAACTGTTACTGTGCCATCAAGTATTTGCCTACAGCCACTACTCCAGACAACAGTCCTGCGGTCCCCAGCAAATTGGGCTAGAGTTTTGTAACATAAATGCAACCTTCACAGAAAAATAGAGATGAAAGATCATTTCTCTTTCCTGGGCAACATATTTGAGAATGGTCAAGCTGAGATAGTTCCTATTCTTAAAGACACAGAAGAATCTTGGTAAATGCCAATGTTTGGAGCGTACTATCCAAAGAAACCAGGTCAGGTTAGAGTTGCGTTTGATTCCAGTTTCAAGTTCAAAAACATCTCCTTAAATGATATTGTCCTGACAGGACCAGATCTTAACAACAAACTCATTGGAGTACTCATTTGTTTCCAAAAGAACTCTATTACCTTCACTGCCGACATTCAACAAATGTCCCATTGCTTTTTTGTGAGAAAAAAATCCTAAAATTCCTTTGGTTCAGAGACAATGACTCATTTAAATATATTGCAAATTACGCAAGAGAGTATACATCTTTATTAACAGCCCTTCCCTTGCAGATGCCATCTATGGACTCAGACATTCAGCTCAGGAGGGTGAGCTAGAGTATAGTTCTGATGTTAGACAACTCGTAGAAAAAGATTTCTACATGAATCACTGTTTAAAATCTTTGCAAACAGATGAAACAGCAATCAGCCTCTTCAAGAGAGTTCTGTAAATGCTCGTCTGTTTTAATCTTAGGCTTAACAAAATAGCTTCTGTCAGTAAAGGAGTGATGGAAGCTTTCCATTCCTAAGGTTAAGAGATTTGTATTTAGGAACTGTTTCTCCACCAGCTCAAAATAACCTTGGATTTTTATGGGACTAAAACCTTTACCTTCCAAGTGAACAGTGAACAAAGGCTCTTCGCTTGCAGAGGTGACTTGTCTGCTATAAACAGCTTGTACAACTAAATTTGCATCTACTGTCCCTATCCAATGTAAAGCCCTTCTCAAAGGCCTAACCTGTGAGTCATTCGACTGGAATGTCCCAACGCCTCCTCAGAAAAAGGATTCATGGGAAGAGAGGAAAAATTCTCTATCTGTCTTAACCAACCTTTGTATTAAACATCCATATGCTCCTGTGCCTTCTGCAGAAGTACAAAATCAGAGATTACAGATACTGTATAGCCATGCTCATTGTGGCTATGAAGTGGCCACACAGGTACTCCCGTGTATTGTGGAAAACGAGTCACGTCCACACCTAGTCACACCTACAATAAGCGTGGTTACATCTGTATGCATATCCTCTGATGCTTCAATCCAAACAATCGCTGCTGTTGCATATCTTAAAACTGTGGAAAGCAAAATACAAGATCTTCAGTGTATTCTGATAAATCACTGGAAGCCGCAATTTAATTTCACTTCTGCACATGGTCTTGGCCAGACATGGGCACTCATATGCTCCGCTCAGCATAGCATCCAATTGCTGGGGTAAATGTATGAAGCAGTGATAAGTGTGGAGAAGCGAGCCAGTGGAGAAGTTGCCCATGGCAACCAATCAGCATTGAAGTAACATTTATAATTTGCATACTATACAACTGTACAGAGCAGCTGATTGGTTGCCATGGGCAACTTCTCCACTGGCTCACTTCTCCATTCTTATCACTGCTTCACAGGGCCGGATTAAAGTCTGTGGGGCCCCTGGGCAACACATTTGTGGGGCCCCCACACACTGTCCTCACAACTGCAAAAAAAAACATTGAAGTAGGAGTACAGCATTTACCTGTCTCCTCTCCGTCCTCCTCTGCAGCTGAGCTGTTCCTTTACTGCTGTGGCCGCCGAGGAGCTGCACTCACAGCAGTGTACAGTCTTGCGAGAGAATGTCAAATCTCGCGAGACTTCACACTGCAGTGAGTGAAACTCCTCGGCGGATGCAGCTGTGATGGAACGTCTCAGCTGCCGAGGAGGACGGAGAGGAGACAGGTAAATGCTGTACTCCTACTCCAATGTTTTTTTGCAGTTGTGAGGATGGGGGCCCCGGGACGACAGCCCCTTCCGCCCTGCCATTAATCCGGCTCTGCTGCATCATACATTTACCCCACTGACCCTTAAATCATAGTTTTACTTTAGTCAGTTATGTAATATGGCCCTCATTCCGAGTTGTTCGCTCGCAAGCTGCTTTTAGAAGCTTTGCACACGCTAAGCCGCCGCCTACTGGGAGTGAATCTTAGCTTATCAAAATTGCGAACGAAAGATTTGCAATATTGCGAAAAGACTTCTCTGTGCAGTTTCTGAGTAGCTCGAGACTTACTCTTCCAGTGCGATCAGTTCAGTGCTTGTCGTTCCTGGTTTGACGTCACAAACACACCCAGCGTTCGCCCAGACACTCCTCCGTTTCTCCAGCCACTCCCGCGTTTTTCCCAGAAACGGTAGCGTTTTTTCAAACACTCCCATAAAACGGCCAGTTTCCGCCCAGAAACACCCACTTCCTGTCAATCACACTCCGATCTCCAGAACGAAGAAAAAACCTCGTAATGCCGTGAGTAAAATACAAATCTTTATAGCAAATTTACTTGGCGCAGTCGCAGAGCGAACATTGCGCATGCGCAAATAGCGGAAAATCGCTGCGATGCGAAGAAAATTACCGAGCGAACAACTCGGAATGACCACCTATATACCAGCTGTACCTTTACACCACTGCTTGTTCTCATTTCACATTGCTTGCATTTGTTCATGTTTCTATATCTTGAATGATTTTGTTTAGATTGCATCTTATCTGTGCATGTTGCAATTGCATTCCATCATTTATTTTCACAATTTTACCAATTTCCACTAAATATATATGCTCCAATAATATCCAGATTTTATTGAATGAATCATTATAGATGATTCAATAAATTGTTGTAACTAAATAGAATTGGTAAGTGCCTCCATTTTGATCTGGGTATATATATATATATATATATATAGAGAGAGAGAGAGAGAGAGAGAGAGAGAGAGAGAGAGAGAGAGAAAGAGAGTTCCAATATTATCTTATTTTTTTTTTTTTTTAAACATTACATTTTTATTGAAGAGTTTACACACAGAAATGGGGAACAGAAAAAAGAGGTAAGGGAAACACAGGGGAAGTCCGGAATGGTTATCATATGCAAAATACAAACAGCGCACAGTCGGATGAATATACAATTGGCTACATTAGGCGTTCAGATACAAGAGAAAGAGAAAGCACTGAGAAAAGACATGGAGGAAGAAAAAACAATAAGGACTAAAATACAATAAACTTAGAGAATACCTGATAGCACAACATTCTTGAAAAGGTCAATCTAGGTGGGGTAAAGCACAGACACATCAATTGGAGAGCTATAAACGGTTAGCCTACCTTCTCTACTCCTATAGTCGGACCATCCTAACCATTTCAGGTGGATAGAGTTAGTCGAGGAAGAGTATTTAGCCTCCGCTGTTTCGAAAATGAAATGTTTGTGGATCATATTTTGAATAGACGCTAAGGTAGGAATATTCTCAGACTTCCACAATTGTGCTATAGCAGCTTTAGTGGCTATCAAGATATGTCCCAAGACATAGCGATCACCTGCGGAGAGGCGATCAACGTATAAATGGAATAGCGCTAGAGCTGGGTCCAGAGGGATGTTGAGTCCTAACACTATGCTACCCATATTTAAAACTTCTCTCCAAAGTGGTTGTATATGAGGGCATGCCCAGAAGATATGAAAGATATCCCCCGTAGAGCCGCATTTCCTCCAACATGATTTAGATTGTGAAGGCCAGATCCTGTGTTGTCTTTCAGGGGGGAAGTAGGCCCTCTGTATAAGCTTGTAGAACATTTCGGAGTGGTTAACACATTTGGAGACTTTAAAACAAGATCTAAATATACTGTCCCAATCTGCATCAACAAAGGACCTATTCAAATCCCTTTCCCATAAAGTCTGAGCTTTTAATTTTGTCTGGGGGCCGTTAGTCAATTGAAATTGGTACCACCACGTAATCCCATATTTATGCGAGGACGACTCCAATCGGTTTATAATATAAGACGGAAGAGAAGGTTTGTGGAGATGTGAGGGAGTAAATGAGTGTGACCAACTTCTCACCTGCAGGTATTTGAAAAAATCTTGAGTCCGAATCCCAAATCTGTCTTGCAATTGAGAAAAGGACATCAAGACGTCTCCTACAAATAAATCGCCCACAGTGGAAAGTCCCTTCAGAATCCACTCCTCTAAGGAGACATTAAGAATCGATGACATAAGAGCAGATAACGACAGGCAGGGGGCAGGTTAATTAATCTCTTCTGAAGAGAGCACTAGTTTATGCCATGAATCTAGGGTCGTTTTAATAGACTTGCAGGATCCGGCCCTACTCCGAGCAGCAGACAGTGGTAGCCAAAACAAGTCAGGGAGAGAAACAGCGTCTAAGCATGAAGCTTCCAGGATAACCCAAGGTTTCAGACTCGAGGTGTCGAACCAGTCTCTAGACTGACTCATCAGACATGCAGCATGGTATTTTTCTATATCTGGGAAAGCTCCCCACCAGACAGTTTGGGCAGAATAAGAGTTTTTTTTGCAATTTTCGGTCTAGAGCCTCCCCACACATATCTGATTAGGACCTGATTAAATTTATTATAGAAGAGTCTGGGAAGGGGCCTTGGTATGGCGTGAAACAGGTACATTAATTTCGGCAACAGGACCATTTTGGCAGCAGCAATCCTACCCAACTAAGACACTTCCTGTAGCATCCACTCCCCAGTCAGCTCCGTAAATGCTTTTAATAACGGGGCATAATTACACTCAATCAAATTATCTTCTCTGGTTAAATTAATCCCTAGATATCTCAAAGAGCAGGACTTCCAGGCATATTTGTACGAATCCTTCAATCTAGAGACTACAGTCGGAGATATATTGAGCGGGAGGGCTTCAGTTTTATTTGTATTTAATTTATAAAAGGAAACATCTGAATAACTTTGAAGGACGTCATGAAGAACTGGCAAGGAAGCCTCAGGGTCAGAAAGACATAGCAGAATATCGTCCGCAAATAAGCTAATTTTATGGGAAATGCCCCCTATAACCGGGCCTCTAATCGAGTCACGGGATCTAATGCAAGCAGCCAAGGGTTCTATCGCCAATGCAAAAATAAGAGGAGATAGCGGACAGCCCTGTCACGTGCCATTAGAAATATTGAAGGGTGAAGAAAGGCATCCGTTAACATAGACCCGCGCACTGGGTGTGGAATTTAGAGCCAGGATAGAGTCTAAGATCCTTCCAGAGAAGCCAAATTTGTCCAGAGTTAATCTCATAAATTCCCAGTTCAATCTATCGAACGCCTTTTTGGCATCTAGAGATAAAACTAGGAGGGGTTCTCTTCTACTGGAAGAGTGTTCAATAACATTAATCACCCTACGCGTATTATCCGGGCCCTGTCGGTTTAAGATGAAGCCCACTTGATCAGGGTTGATAAGGGAAGGGAGGAGGGGACTGATACGGTTAGCAATTAATTTGGCATAAATTTTTAAATCCGTATTTAATAAAGCAATTGGTCTAAAATTTTGGACTGAGGTAGGGCTTATTATCTTATTTATTAACAGCTTCTTATATAGCGCAGCATATTCCATTGCAGCAAATTCCATTCCATACATTATATATATATATATATATATATATATATATACAGGGCCTAATTCAGACCTGATCGCTAGTCTGCAATCAAGTCTAAACTGCGCATGCGTATGCATCGCAATGTGCAAGGGCGTCGCATGGGTACTAAGTGGATCGCCGCTCAGCGATGGGTTTGTGCAAAGGATCCATTCGCATGGGTGTTCGCAAGGAGATTGACAGGAAGAAGGCGTTTGTGGGTGGCAACTGACCATTTTCTGGGAGTGGTTGGAAAAACACAGGCATGTCCATGCGTTTGCAGGGAGGGTTCCTGACATCAATTCCAGACCCGGACAGACTGAAGTGTTCGCAGTGGCTGAGTAAGTCCTGGGCTACTCAGAAACTGCACAAAATCTGTTTGTACAGCTCTGCTACACATGAGTTCGCACAATTGCAAAGCAAAAATACATTCCCCTGTGGGCGGCGACTATGCGAACACAGGACTGCAAAAACAGGATTTTAATACCTACCGGTAAATCCTTTTCTCCTAGTCCGTAGAGGATGCTGGGGTCCACTTCAGTACCATGGGGTATAGACGGTTCCGCAGTAGCCATGGGCACTTTAAGACTTTTCTAGAGTGTGAACTGGCCCCTCCCTCTATGCCCCTCCTCCAGACCTCAGTATAGGAACTGTGCCCAGGGAGACAGACATTTCGAGGAAAGGATTTACTTTAAAGTTAACGGTGAGAGTTACACCAGCTCACACTTCAACCATGCCGTACAACATGGTATTCAACAAAACACATGCCAACAGCATGAACATTACAGCAAACGTGCTGAAAACATTTTCAACAAAAAAACAACTGCAGGTAAAGTACGCACTGGGCTGGGTGCCCAGCATCCTCTACGGACTAGGAGAAAAGGATTTACCGGTAGGTATTAAAATTCTGTTTTCTCATACGTTCCAGAGGATGCTGGGGTCCATTTCAGTACCATGGGGTTAAACCAAAGCTCCAGTACGGGCGGGAGAGTGCGGATGACCCTACAGCACCGATTGACCAAACTGTAGGTCCTCATTGGCCAAGGTGTCAAACTTGTAAAACTTAGCAAACGTGTTTGCCCCTGACCAAGTAACTGCTCGGCAAAGTTGCAATGCCGAGACCCCCCCGGGCAGCCGCCCAGGATGAGCCCACCTTTCTAGTAGAATGGGCATTCACCGAATTCGGAACCGGAAATCCAGCCATGGAATGAACGTGCTGAATCATACCACTGATCCAGCGCGCAATAGTCTGCTTAGAAGCAGGACACCCAATCTCGTTGGAAGCATACAGGAAGCATACAGGACAAACAGAGCCTCTGTTTTCCGTATCTGAGCTGTTCTTGCGACATAAATTCTCAAAGCCCTGACCACACTCAGAGACTTTGAAGCAGCGAAAGTACCAGTAGCCACTGACACCACAATAGGTTGGTTTATATGGAAAGAAGGAACCACCCTTGGAAGAAATTTCTGACGAGTTCTTAACTCCGCCCTATCTTCATGGAAAATCAAGTAAGGGTTCTTGTGAGACAAGGCTCCTAACTCAGACACCCTCCTTGCGGATGCCAAGGCCAACAGAATGACCACTTTTCAAGTGAGAAACTTCAAATCTATCTCCTGGAGAGGTTCAAACCAATCCGATTGAAGGAACTGCAACACCACGTCAAGATCCCATGGTGCCACAGGAGGCATAAAAGGAGGTTGTATGTGCAGAACCCCTTTCACGAATGTCGGAACTTCTGGAAGGGAGACAATTTTTCCTGAAAGAAAACGGACAAGGGCAAAATCTGGACCTTGAATGAACTCAACCGTATGCAAACATCCACACCTGCCTGGAGAAAATGGAGAAAACGTCCTAACTGAAACTGTTCCGTTGGAGCCTTCTTGGATTAACACCAAGATACATATTTTCTTCACATACGGTGTAATGTTTAGATGTTACTCCTTTCCTGGACTGAATAAGAGTGGGAATGACTTCTTTGGGAATACCCTTTTGGCTAGGATTCGACGCCCAACAGTAATGCTGTCAAACGTAGCCGCAGTAAGTTTTGATACACGAACGGCCCCTGCTGCAGCAGGTCCTCGCGAAGAGGAAGAGGCCGAGGATCTTCTATGAGTAACTCCTGAAGATCTGGATACCAAGCCCTCCTTGGCCAGTCTGGGACAATGAGGATCGCTCAAACTCCTGTTCTTCTTATGATTTTGAGAACTTTTGTTATCGGTGGAAGTGGAGGGAAGACATACACTGACCGGAAAACCCACTGGGTCACCAGTGCGTCCACTGCTATTGTTTGAGGGTCTCTCGACCTGGAACAATATCACCAAGGCTTCTTGTTGAGATGAGATGCCATCATGTCTACTTGAGGAACTCCCCAAAGACCTGTCACCTCCGTGAAGACTTCTTGGCGGATGCCCCATTCTCCTGGATGGAAATCGTGTCTGCTGAGGAAGTCCACTTCCCAGTTATCCTCTCCCGGAATGAAAATTGCCGACAGAGCTCTTGCATGTCTTTCTGTCCAGAGGAGAATCTTTGTAACCTCTGGCATAGCTGCTCTGCTTTTCATTCCGCCCTGATGGGTTATGTATGCGACTGCTGTTACATTGTCTGACTGGATCTGTACGGGGTGATCTTGAAGAATATGCCCGCTTGTAGAAGGCCATTGTAAGTGGCTTTCCACTCCAGAACGTTTATGTGAAGACAAGTTCCTTGACTTGACCATCTTCCTTGGAAGCATTTCCCCTGTGTGACTGCTCCCCAGCCTTGGAGACTTGCATCTGTGTTCACCAGGATCCAGTCTTGACTCCCGAACCTGCTTCCCTCTAGGAGGTGAGAACTGTGTAGCCACCACTGGAGCGAGATTCTGGCTTTGGAAGACAGGATTGCCCTCTGATGCATGTGTGGATGGGATCCGGACCTCTTGTCCAATAGTTTCCACTGGAACACTCTGGCATGGAATCGGCCAAACTGTATGGCCTCATAGGCCGCTACCATCTTCCCCAACACCCGAATGCATTGATGAATCGACACTCTTGTTGGTTTCAGAATTTGTTTGACCATTCTCTGGATTTCCAGAGCCTTTTCTACTGGAAGAAATACCCTCTGCACAGAAAGGACAATCTTGTCGTCTGTTCCAATTGTAACTTTGGAAAACTTATGATCCAACCGTGATGTTGAAGTAGTGTCAGGGAGAGTGCCATGTTCTGCACCAACTTTTCCCTGGATCTAGCTTTTATCAGGAGATCTTCCAGGTCAGGAATTATATTGACTCCTTGCTGTCGAAGGAGGACCATCATCTCCTGCCATCACCTTGGTGAAAACCCTCTGTGCCGTGGAAGGTCTGAACAGCAACGCCTGAAATTGGTAATGACAATTCTGTATTGCGAATCTCAGATAAGCTAGATGTGGGGAATAAATGGGAACGTGTAAGTAGGCATCTTTTATGTCTACTGACACCATGAAGTCCCCCTCCTCCAGACTGGAAACCACTGCCCTCAGAGATTCCATCTTGAACTAGAACCTTTGCAGGTAGAGATTCAGAGTATACAGGTTTAGAATCGGTATGACAGAGCTGTCCGGTGTCACTGACCTAGGTTGGGGGTATTGTGAACTCAGGGGTTCTCCCGATGGTCGGAAAAGGGATGGCTTAATATAGGTCTTCCTCATACAGGACTCTGACAGTAAAGCTTGGTGAAAATAATAAAGAACTTTATTGCAGGAAGAGAGCAACACAATGTCACATAGCAGAGAAGGAACGTATGGGGAAATGTCCAGGCCTATAGGAGAACTTGTAAGCAATGCTAAGGATTCCAGGAAAAGAAGTCCTTGTGAGTGTTGATACAAGATAATAATGACTGAAGAACTTGTAAGTGATGTTTTTAAAGATACTGGTGATTTGAAGAACTGGTGGACGGTGGTTAAAGACTCTGACGATTTGAAACACTTGTGAGCGGTGGTTAAAGACACAGATGATTTGTATGACTTGTGAGCGGTGACTAAAGATACTGATGATTTATAAACCTTGAGAGCGGTGGTTAAAGACACTGCTGATTTGTAGAACTTGAGAACGGTGATTAAAGACACTGATGATTTGTAGAACTTGAGAGCGGTGATTAAAGACACTGATGATTTGTAGAACTGGAGAGCGGTGATTAAAGACACTGATGATTTGCAGAACTTGAGAGCGGCGTTTAAAGACACTGATGATTTGTAGAACTTGAGAGCGGCGTTTAGCCCGCAGCCCAAGCTGAGTCCAAGAAGCACTGGTGACTGGATTGCAGAGAAACACACCAGCCGCAGTTTACAATGAACTGTGCAGCAACTGGCACCTGGAAGTACCGGAGACACTGGGGTACGACCTCAGAGAGATACGTCAGGAACAAGAGCACTGGCATCCACGTCAGGGGAAAAGACGATACTCAGGCACCGAGGCTCTGCCCGGCGTCTGACTTTGAATCTCGCGCCTCCGCTGGATTGGCGGAACAGTCTGAGGACGTCACCTGCTCCCTGCCCACGTGATGCCGGGTGTCATGGTGGCGCCCCTGCCCCGGGGAACTGCCGGGAGCCGCGCCAGCCAGACGCCGGAGCCCGTGGACCACCAAAGGCCGCAACACAGACCAGCAGGCACGCAGGGGTAAGCGCGGTGTCACGCGTGTGACATCCGGCTTCGGAACCACGAATAGGGTTGCAATAAAACCCTTCTCCGTGTTGTAACAAGGGACCCAGGACAAAAACTTGATCCTGACACAATTTTTGTATTGCTGCTACCACCACTTCCCTGTCTGGGATAGAATCTGGTAAGGTCGATTTGAAAATACGGCCTGGGAAAATGTCTTGAAACTCCAGTTTGTACCCGTGGGACTCTATTTGTATGACCCACGGGTCTAGGCCAGATTGAACCCAGAACTGATTGAAGAGTTTCAGACGTGCCCCCACCTGAGCGGACTCCCGCAAGTGAGCCACAGCGTCATGCTGAAGATTTGACAGAAGCAGAGGTTGATTTCTGCTCCTGTGATCCTGGAGACACTGTGGACTTTTTTCCTTTTCCCCTTCCTTTTACCCACAAAGAAAAGGGGAACCTTTACCCTTTTTTGTAATTTTTGGGCCGAAATGACTGCATCTGAAAGTGATGTGTCTTTTTCGCCGACGCAGGAGCAATAGGCAAGAATGTCGACTTACCTGCGGTAGCCGCAGAAACTAAAACATCCAGCCCATCTCCAAATAAGTACTCACCTTAATACGGGAGAGCCTCCATATTCCTTTTGGAATCTGCATCAGCAATCCATTGGCGAATCCACAACGCCCTCCGTGCTGAGATTGCCATGGTAGCGGCTCTTGATCCCAAGAGACCAATATCTTTCATGGTTTCTAGCATGTACGCAGCAGCGTCTTTGATATGACCTAACGTTAGGAGTATCTCGTCTCTATCTATTGTGTCAATGTCTGATGACAAGTTTTCTGACCACTTTTCAATAGCACCACTCACCCACGCACAGGCAATGGTAGGCCTGAGTAGTGTCCCAATGGCCACATCAATAGATTACAACGTAGTCTCCAACTTGCGGTCTGCCGGCTCCTTAAGTGAAGCCATCCCAGGCGCAGGGAGAAACAACTTTTTCCTTTAACCGTGACAGGGCACTGTCTAAAATGGGGGGTGACTCCCACCTTTTCCTGTCCTCTGCATGGAAAAGGCTAAGCTGCCTGACTTCTTTTGGGAATCTGAAATTTATTTTTGTGTTAAACCAGACTCCCTCCAAGAGACTGTTCAGCTCATGAGGTGGAGGGAAAGTTAAATTACTTCTTTACTAAAGTAAGCCTGCTCCTGTGGTAAAGGAGGGGCCCCGTAACTTCTAAAACCTCCTTTATAGCTAAAAACATGTTTTTAAAGTTTTTCGCTAACTTAGGACCTATTCCCCTGGAATCACTATTGTCGACACAGGAATCAGCATCCGTGTCGGTATCAGTTCATACTACTTGTGCAAATGTTTATGTGACCCAGAGGGGTCCCCTGTGGATGAAAGGCAGAACTATTAAAAATCACATCTTCAACAGATTATTTTCAGTTTTCTGCATGAGACTCAGACTTATCCAATCTCTTACTGATATGATTCACACTATCACGTAAATCTTTCACCCAGTCAGGCTCTTGGTGTCACATTACAACTCTGTGTCCCTAACATGGCTCCAACAGAGGAAGAGCTCCCTGCCTCAGACATGTCACACACGTGCACAATCACACCACAGACACTCCGGGTGCTTATAGGGGACAGACCCACAGTAAAATCTGTCAGAGGGACACAGAAAGGAATTGCCAGTTCCCAACTCAGCGCTTAAATAAAAAATCCCTGTGTCGTGTACTTTGTACACAGAGACTTTCCGCTCTATATATATTGTCAATAATAGATTATAATACCGCAATATACACTTTCCCCCCCTTTTTTCACTCTGATACTAAAATCATAAGTTGAGAGGAGGATCAGCATTTCTTCCCTTGCTTTTTGCTGGAAGAAAATGGCGCTGAACAGTGTGCTGGCTGCCTGAGGAAGAAGCCCCGCCCCTGCAATGGCACGTTTTTCCTCAGAAAACATGAGGTAATATTTATACTGGCGGGGGTGTAGGATTGTGCCATGGCCCAATATGCAACCTTTTTGTCAGTCAGAGTAGGTTTTCATGTTGCCCAGTGCGCCCCACCCCTGCGCCCTGCACCCTGCTGTGCGCTGTATATGGATAGCATGTCCGCGCAGCGTTACCTTGAGCCATCACGATGACCGGAGGTCCCTCTTGCAGATCTCCGGCAATAATACTCACGCGTCTTCTGACTTCTGGCTCTGTTAGGGGGGTGACGACGTGCTGTGGGAGTGAGCGCATAGCCGCAGCTAGTGTTCAGTACCCTTCAGGAGCTAATGGTGTCCTGTCAGCAAGAAGCAGAGCCATGAAACTGTTTAGGAAGTTGGTTCCTGCTTCTTCCCCCTAAGTCTCACGAAGCAGGGAGACTGTTGCCAGCAGTCTCCCTGAAAATAAAAAATCTAACATAAAGTCTTTCAGTGAAACTCAGTAGAGATCCACTGGAGTGCGACCAGTCTGCCTGGGCACATTTTCTAAACTGAGGTCTGGGGGAGGGGCATAGAGGAAGGAGCCAGTTCACACTCTAGAAAAGTCTTAAAGTGCCCATGGCTCCTGCGGAACCGTCTATACCCCATGGTACTGAAGTGGACCCCAGCATCCTCTGGTATGTATGAGAAAAACCCCTAGCGAGTGAAAAGGACTGAATTAGGCCCACAGAGAGAGTGCGAGAGAGAGATGCAGGAGTGTGGTGCCACTTGTGAGAATTAGGAATCAGCTCTTTAAATGTTAGTATCATTTATCAAAAAGCACTCCCTATTAGGTTATTAGGATTTCAGCCAGCCCCCAAGTAGTCAGTACTGGTAAAATACTGTAAAATTAAAATATAGGAGGTGTGATAGTGGTATTGGCGACCACTGGTGTTTGGTGTTTATATACTGAAATGAGTAAAAACCACTACAAAAAAGTGATCAGGTAGCCAAGATACAATTAAAAACATGTGAAATGTATTTATTGATAATATTATAAGTCTTAAGATGGCAGTATATCATATATCTTGAAACTATTTTTTTTACAATTTATATATAAAAGACCTTTATATAAAAAGTTTAGTGAATAAAAAAATCAGAGATGAGAAAAAAGGTTAGGAGGTAGCTTAGCTTTGTATAAGAAGTTAGTGAGGCATACCCAACACATTTTGTCAATGAGACTTCCTCAACTGTAAAAAAAAATTGTCTCAAGATATACAGTATGAATAAATAACAATGATGTTGTGGCATAAGGTGGTCTCAAGTGTCAGAGGCACGTCACATATCTCACATCATTGATCACATATGAGTAAGTGTTGACAGTGGCATATCTACCCCTTGGCCAGGATGGCAGTCGACAGGGCGCCGGCCAAAGGGGGGCGCTGCCATCCATGGCCAGGGGTTAGATTCACGCCCATATGCAGAATGCACCTCCATGAAGATGTGGCATCTGCTAATAGAAAAAGCCACGATCGCAACCGCGTTCACGATTGCAGCTGCAGCTACAGAGAACTCTGGGCAGAGCTCTGCACAGTGCATACAGAATGCATGCGCCCAGCCGCAGCACAGCTCCTTTCAGACTCAAAGCAGCTCCCAGCCTGGTTCCTGTCGCACTGGTCAGGGTGCGGTCTGATTTTCGTATATATATATATTTCTTGGTTTTTTTATATTTATTATGACGTAATTACAGTATATGTTGTTGGGGTATGTGTGAAGAATGCCTTTGAGGTTAATTTGTTCACTATGTTATCCTGGCTCTTTTTTATCCACCTATATAGTTTATCTAGAGAACAGTAGCTCATTGCCACTTACTATTAGAGATGAGCGGATTCGGATTTACTCGGTGCTCAAAACGGCATCTGATTGGCTATCCAAAACACGTGACATCCGTGAGCCAATAAGATGCCGTTTTGAGAACCAAGTAAATCCGAGTAAAACCGAATCCGCTCATCACTACTTACTATGGATTTTCCCCCAATAACCTTGCTGTTAACACTCCTGAGCACACTGGCAGTGTATATTTAGTTATTGATTTAACATGGCACCGTCTTATGTGTTCTGTTTGCCCACGTTTACCTATGCAGACTACATAGGAGCACCCTGGACCACATCACATGCGTTCCAAGGGGCTTTTGGGACTTCCCGTTGTGACGCATGTGTTCCAGCGGCTGGACCCGATGGGATACAGTGCATGGCGGGGAGATCCATCCACTGAGGGCTGTGACGCCGTGAGTTAAAGGGCCTTACTATACACTGAGGGGTGCATCCTCTGTTGAGGCTGATATATGTTTTTATTATTACAATATAATATAATGCAATGAATGGTGTTGCTGGTCTGGCTATAAACAGGAAATGACGTAATGTGCGTTCCAGCTGGAACGCGGAGCTGGGGCATTTGGCACCTTGTGTACAATTAGGTGAGTATATAAGGAGCCAGGTAGGCGTAGTCAGCCTTGCTGCAGGATACCTGTGGGATGTATCAGAGGCATATGTTGTGCTGAAGTGACTCCTTATGAAGGTCTCACTGGGACTGAAAACATAAGGGGTGCTACTGTGTAGCGTAATGTGAATAAGGGGCTCTAGTGTATGGCGTAATGTGTATAAGGGGTATTTCTGTGCTGTGTAATGTGAATAAGGGACATTACTATGTGATGTAATGTGTATAAAGGGTACTGTAGTGTAACCTGTATGAGGGGTACCACTGTGTGGTGTAACGTGTATAAGAAGTACTACTCTATGGCATAATGTGAATAAGGGACACTACTGTGTGGTGTAATGTGAATAAGGGACACTACTGTGTGGTGTAATGTGAACAATGGGACTACTGTGTGGTGTAGTGTGATTAAGATACACTACAGTGTAGTATATTATGAATAAGGGACACTACTATGTGGTATAATGTGAGTAAGGGGGTACTATTGTATGGCCACACCCCTTCACCACGAGACCATGCCACTTTTTTGCGTGATGTCCATACTTAAAATATTAGTGGAGCACCAGTGCTCGTACTAGCACTGAGCACCAAAATGTGATGGGGGGGAGGGGGAGTCAGGGGCATCGGTTCATTGCTTTGCCAGGGGCGCTCGGACCCCTAGATACACCCCTGAGTATTGATAATGCATATATTGGTAAAAAATACATGTCATTCAATATAACACAGATTAGAGATGTGCACTTGAAATTTTTCGGGTTTTGTGTTTTGGTTTTGGGTTCGGTTCCGCGGCCGTGTTTTGGGTTCGACCGCGTTTTGGCAAAACCTCACCGAATTTTTTTTGTCGGATTCGGGTGTGTTTTGGATTCGGGTGTTTTTTTCAAAAAACACTAAAAAACAGCTTAAATCATAGAATTTGGGGGTCATTTTGATCCCAAAGTATTATTAACCTCAAAAACCATAATTTCCACTCATTTTCAGTCTATTCTGAACACCTTACACCTCACAATATTATTTTTAGTCCTAAAATTTGCACCAAGGTCGCTGGATGACTAAGC
Source organism: Pseudophryne corroboree (assembly GCF_028390025.1). Taxonomy (NCBI): domain Eukaryota; kingdom Metazoa; phylum Chordata; class Amphibia; order Anura; family Myobatrachidae; genus Pseudophryne; species Pseudophryne corroboree. The sequence continues at coordinate 438,023,466 of NC_086448.1, forward strand.
TAAGCGACCCTAGTGGCCGACACAAACACCTGGCCCATCTAGGAGTGGCACTGCAGTGTCACGCAGGATGGCCCTTCCAAAAAACACTCCCCAAACAGCACATGACGCAAAGAAAAAAAGAGGCGCAATGAGGTAGCTGTGTGAGTAAGCTAAGCGACCCTAGTGGCCGACACAAACACCTGGCCCATCTAGGAGTGGCACTGCAGTGTCACGCAGGATGGCCCTTCCAAAAAACACTCCCCAAACAGCACATGACGCAAAGAAAAAAAGAGGCGCAATGAGGTAGCTGTGTGAGTAAGATAAGCGACCCTAGTGGCCGACACAAACACCAGGCCCATCTAGGAGTGGCACTGCAGTGTCACGCAGGATGGCCCTTCCAAAAAACACTCCCCAAACAGCACATGACGCAAAGAAAAAAAGAGGCGCAATGAGGTAGCTGTGTGAGTAAGATAAGCGACCCTAGTGGCCGACACAAACACCTGGCCCATCTAGGAGTGGCACTGCAGTGTCACGCAGGATGGCCCTTCCAAAAAACACTCCCCAAACAGCACATGACGCAAAGAAAAAAAGAGGCGCAATGAGGTAGCTGTGTGAGTAAGATAAGCGACCCTAGTGGCCGACACAAACACCTGGCCCATCTAGGAGTGGCACTGCAGTGTCACGCAGGATGGCCCTTCCAAAAAAACTCCCCAAACAGCACATGACGCAAAGAAAAAAAGAGGCGCAATGAGGTAGCTGTGTGAGTAAGATAAGCGACCCTAGTGGCCGACACAAACACCTGGCCCATCTAGGAGTGGCACTGCAGTGTCACGCAGGATGGCCCTTCCAAAAAACACTCCCCAAACAGCACATGACGCAAAGAAAAAAAGAGGCGCAATGAGGTAGCTGTGTGAGTAAGATAAGCGACCCTAGTGGCCGACACAAACACCTGGCCCATCTAGGAGTGGCACTGCAGTGTCACGCAGGATGGCCCTTCCAAAAAACACTCCCCAAACAGCACATGACGCAAAGAAAAAAAGAGGCGCAATGAGGTAGCTGTGTGAGTAAGATAAGCGACCCTAGTGGCCGACACAAACACCTGGCCCATCTAGGAGTGGCACTGCAGTGTCACGCAGGATGGCCCTTCCAAAAAACACTCCCCAAACAGCACATGACGCAAAGAAAAAAGAGGCGCAATGAGGTAGCTGTGTGAGTAAGATAAGCGACCCTAGTGGCCGACACAAACACCTGGCCCATCTAGGAGTGGCACTGCAGTGTCACGCAGGATGGCCCTTCCAAAAAACACTCCCCAAACAGCACATGACGCAAAGAAAAAAAGAGGCGCAATGAGGTAGCTGTGTGAGTAAGATAAGCGACCCTAGTGGCCGACACAAACACCTGGCCCATCTAGGAGTGGCACTGCAGTGTCACGCAGGATGGCCCTTCAAAAAAATACTCCCCAAACAGCACATGACGCAAAGAAAAATGAAAGAAAAAAGAGGTGCAAGATGGAATTGTCCTTGGGCCCTCCCACCCACCCTTATGTTGTATAAACAGGACATGCACACTTTAACCAACCCATCATTTCAGTGACAGGGTCTGCCACACGACTGTGACTGAAATGACGGGTTGGTTTGGACCCCCACCGAAAAAGAAGCAATTAATCTCTCCTTGCACAAACTGGCTCTACAGAGGCAAGATGTCCACCTCATCATCATCCTCCGATATATCACCGTGTACATCCCCCTCCTCACAGATTATCAATTCGTCCCCACTGGAATCCACCATCTCAGCTCCCTGTGTACTTTGTGGAGGCAATTGCTGCTGGTCAATGTCTCCACGGAGGAATTGATTATAATTCATTTTAATGAACATCATCTTCTCCACATTTTCTGGAAGTAACCTCGTACGCCGATTGCTGACAAGGTGAGCGGCGGCACTAAACACTCTTTCGGAGTACACACTTGTGGGAGGGCAACTTAGGTAGAATAAAGCCAGTTTGTGCAAGGGCCTCCAAATTGCCTCTTTTTCCTGCCAGTATAAGTACGGACTGTCTGACGTGCCTACTTGGATGTGGTCACTCATATAATCCTCCACCATTCTTTCAATGGGGAGAGAATCATATGCAGTGACAGTAGACGACATGTCCGTAATCGATGTCAGGTTCTTCAGTCCGGACCAGATGTCAGCATCAGCAGTCGCTCCAGACTGCCCTGCATCACCGCCAGCGGGTGGGCTCGGAATTCTGAGCCTTTTCCTCGCACCCCCAGTTGCGGGAGAATGTGAAGGAGGAGATGTTGACAGGTCGCGTTCCGCTTGACTTGACAATTTTCTCACCAGCAGGTCTTTGAACCCCAGCAGACTTGTGTGTGCCGGAAAGAGAGATCCAAGGTAGGTTTTAAATCTAGGATCGAGCACGGTGGCCAAAATGTAGTGCTCTGATTTCAACAGATTGACCACCCGTGAATCCTTGTTAAGCGAATTAAGGGCTCCATCCACAAGTCCCACATGCCTAGCGGAATCGCTCTGTGTTAGCTCCTCCTTCAATGTCTCCAGCTTCTTCTGCAAAAGCCTGATGAGGGGAATGACCTGACTCAGGCTGGCAGTGTCTGAACTGACTTCACGTGTGGCAAGTTCAAAAGGTTGCAGAACCTTGCACAACGTTGAAATCATTCTCCACTGCGCTTGAGACAGGTGCATTCCACCTCCTATATCGTGCTCAATTGTATAGGCTTGAATGGCCTTTTGCTGCTCCTCCAACCTCTGAAGCATATATAGGGTTGAATTCCACCTCGTTACCACTTCTTGCTTCAGATGATGGCAGGGCAGGTTCAGGTGTTTTTGGTGGTGCTCCAGTCTTCTGTACGTGGTGCCTGTACGCCGAAAGTGTCCCGCAATTCTTCTGGCCACCGACAGCATCTCTTGCACGCCCCTCTCGTTTTTTAAATAATTCTGCACCACCAAATTCAAGGTATGTGCAAAACATGGGACGTGCTGGAATTTGCCCATATTTAATGCACACACAATATTGCTGGCGTTGTCCGATGCCAAAAATCCACAGGAGAGTCCAATTGGGGTAAGCCATTCCGCGATGATCTTCCTCAGTTGCCGTAAGAGGTTTTCAGCTGTGTGCGTATTCTGGAAACCGGTGATACAAAGCGTAGCCTGCCTAGGAAAGAGTTGGCGTTTGCGAGATGCTGCTACTGGTGCCGCCGCTGCTGTTCTTGCGGCGGGAGTCCATACATCTACCCAGTGGGCTGTCACAGTCATATAGTCCTGACCCTGCCCTGCTCCACTTGTCCACATGTCCGTGGTTAAGTGGACATTGGGTACAACTGCATTTTTTAGGACACTGGTGAGTCTTTTTCTGACGTCCGTGTACATTCTCGGTGTTATGATTCCAGTACTTCTGACCAGAGGAGATCTTATGACAGAGGCCAGAGTACTGGAAGGAAATGCTGGTTACGGGAGCGGGAATGCCTAGTAACCCCTGGCATCCTAACTCCGTTGTCTCGCCCGTGTAATCAGAAATCCCCTGCGAGACTATGGTTGCTTGAGCCCATGGCAGCCGCGTTTGAAGGGCGGATTATGTCTGCCCAACTCCGATGCCCCCTCAGGTCTTAATGGGAGACAAAGGGAAATCCGAGACAGGGTGATAACAAGGGGCCCTCTGACTAAGCAACCAGGCCAGGGGCTACAAGCTAACTAACTTAAACCAGAAGTATGTGCGGACAAACCGCCAGGGAAAAGGACAACCAAAAATCCACTAATCCGTTACTCCTATCCAGCACCGCTGGATACCAGGGTGGATTTGTGGGAGCGGAATCCTCCGCAAAAAGCTCCGAAACACAATATAACCAAATAATAAATAGTAAGCGGTCAAGCCGCAACACACGGCTACGCCGCGACTCACGAACACCACAGGATGTTAAAGGTGCTCGGTCTGGACTCCAGGAAAAGATGACAACTTCCGAGTACTGGATCACTGAGGACAGGAACGACCGGATAGAACAGGACTGGAAAACTCTCTGCAACTGACACAGCAAACAGGAAGCTATTACCGGCGTCTGTGAGAAGTCCTGAGAGTGCCTTTAAATGGGAGCCCTCCAATCAGGAGCCAGACAGGGCTAATTACAACATGCCGTGCAGCTGCATGCTGCACGGCCAGGAACCAGTGAGGTGATTAACTTAGACCCAGCAACGGGGAACGCGGTCCGACAGTGGCGTCCCCGTTGCTAGGGTCTGTGCGGCTCCGTGCGCCCGGCGTCTAGCGTTGCTAGGGAGCCGGCGGCTGTCCGCATGCGGCGTCCCTAGTTGCTAGGCGCCGGGCCGCACTGACGAGCGGACCCTCGGCGCCTAACAGTACCCCCCCCTTGAGGAGGGGTCAAGGAACCCCTAAGGCCAGGTTTCTGAGGAAATTCTCGAAAAAATGCCCTCTTGAGCCTCGGGGCATGGAGATCCTTATCCAGGACCCAAGACCTTTCTTCTGGACCATAACCTCTCCAATGTACCAGAAAATAAAGCCGACCCCGGGACAACTTGGAATCGAGAACCTTCTCCACCAAGAACTCCTGCTGACCCTGTACATCTACTGGTGATTTCCCCTGAGAGACCTTTCGAGGAAATCTACTGGAAGAAACGTATGGTTTCAACAAGGAGCAATGGAACGTATTTCCGATCCGGAGAGTTCTTGGTAAACGTAACCGGAAAGCAACTGGATTGATTTTTTTTATAATATGAAATGGTCCAATAAATTTGGGGCCCAATCTGGCTGAGGTTTGTCGAAGTTTAATGTTGCGAGTCGACAACCATACCCTATCTCCTACTTTAAAAGTGCAAGGCCGCCGGAGCCTGTCAGAAATTTTTTTCTCCAGAAATGCCGCTTTTCTGAGAGCAAGGTGCACTTTTCTCCAAATGAGTCTGAGATGAGAGGTCAAGGTCAGCGAGGAGACAGAGGAATGTTGAAAAAAGGAATTAGCCCTGGGGTGAAAACCAAAAACTGTAAAAAATGGAGACACATTGGTGGAGGAATGACAGGCATTGTTGTAAGCAAACTCCGCCAAAGGAAGAAACTCGGACCAATCATTTTGGAGTTTGGCCGAGTACAAACGCAAATATTGTTTTAATGATTGATTAACTCGCTCAGTCTGCCCGTTGGATTGGGGATGGTAGCCGGACGTTAAAGACAATTTCATCTTTAATGAGGCACAAAAAGACTTCCAAAATTGTGCAATGAATTGTGGACCCCGATCAGAAACAATATCAGTGGGTAATCCATGGAGTCTGAAAACATGGCGGAGGAACAAAACTGCCAATCCCTGGGCAGATGGCAGTCGGGGAAGAGCAATGAAATGGGCCATCTTGCTAAAACGGTCCACTACTACCCATATGACTCGGCATCCGGCTGACAGAGGGAGGTCTACCACAAAATCCATGGAAATATGAGACCATGGCCTGAGAGGAACATTTAAGGGCATAAGTTGACCGATAGGCAAGGAACGGGGAACTTTATGCTGTGCACAGACTTGACAAGAAAAAACAAACTCCTTAATGTCTTTGGAAAGACCAGGCCACCATACTGAGCGGGAGACTAATTCCAAAGTCTTAGAGATCCCCGGATGCCCGGCAACTTTGCTATCATGAAACTCAGTCAAAACAGTTGCTCTCAAAAACTCAGGGACATAAAGACGACCAGCAGGAGTATTTCCAGGAGCTTGATGTTGAAGCTGCTTTAACTGGGTGAATAAATCTTGTGTGAGACCTGCCCGAATGACTGAAGACGGAAGTATGGGAGTAACAGGACTGTTATCATGAACTGGAAGAAAACTGCGTGACAGGGCATCCGCCTTGGTATTCTTGGAACCAGGCCTGAAGGTGATAAAAAACTTGAAACGAGTAAAAAATAAAGCCCAACGAGCCTGCCGGGCATTCAGCCGTTTAGCTGATTCGATGTACTGAAGATTTTTGTGATCAGTCAAAACTGAAATGGTATGTGTTGCTCCCTCAAGCCAATGCCTCCACTCCTCGAAAGCCCATTTAATAGCCAGTAATTCCCGGTTACCAACATCGTAGTTGGATTCAGCAGAAGAGAATTTCCTGGACATAAAGGCACAAGGATGTAATTCTAGAGAGTCCGGATCCTTCTGAGACAGGATAGCCCCTACTCCAACCTCCGAGGCATCAACCTCAACAATGAAAGGCAATTCTGGGTTGGGATGTCTGAGGACTGGGGCTGAGATGAAGGCTTGTTTCAAGGCCTGAAAAGATACTTCAGCTTCACGTGACCAGTTGGTTGGATCCGCTCCCTTCTTAGTCAGTGCCACAATGGGAGCAACCAGGTCGGAGAAAGAATGAATAAATCTTCTAAATAATTCGCAAACCCTAAAAAGCGCTGAATTGCTTTTAAGTTGGTGGGTTGCGCCCAACTAAGGATGGCTTGGAGCTTCTTTGGTTCCATACAGAATCCCCGAGGGGAAATAATGTACCCTAAAAAGGATACCTCCGTGACATGAAATTCACACTTCTCCAGCTTGGCATATAGGTGATTTTCACGTAATTTTTGAAGAACCTGACGCACCTGGGTAACATGTTGTTCAATAGAGTCAGAATAGATCAAGATATCGTCTAAGTAGACGACTACGAATCTTCCAAGAAAATCACGGAGCACATCGTTAATGAGATCCTAGAAAACTGCCGGAGCGTTAGACAGGCCGAATGGCATAACCAGATACTCGTAGTGACCCGATTGAGTACTGAATGCCGTTTTCCACTCATCTCCTGACTTGATTCGGATGAGGTTATACGCTCCTCTCAGGTCAATCTTAGAAAAAATCACAGCCGAACGTAGCTGATCAAAGAGGACAGAAATCAGCGGCAAAGGGTAAGTATTTTTTACTGAGATCTTATTCAAGGCTCTAAAGTCAATGCAGGGTCTGAGTGATCCATCTTTCTTCTCCACAAAGAAGAAGCCTGCACTTAAAGGGGATTTAGATGGCCTGATAAATCCTTTCCCTAGGCTCTCTTTAACATACTCATTCATGGCCACAGTTTCTGGTCCGGACAATGCATATAACCTTCCCTTTGGCAATGTGGCACCAGGAATTAGCTCAATAGCACAATCATAAGGCCGATGGGGAGGCAGAATGTCCGCATTGCCCTTGGAAAATACATCAACAAAATCCTGGTATTCCACAGGAATGGGTGCGGGAATGACAGCAGCAATTCTGAGGGGAAGCGTAATACATTCCTTATTACAGATGGTACCCCATTGTGAGATCTCCCCCGACTGCCAATCAATGATGGGATTATGAAAGGCCAGCCAAGGGTGACCCAGAACCACTGGAACTGCTGGGCAATGGGTAAGGAAAAATTCAATTTTTTCGGAATGAAGAGCTCCTACCGAAAGTAGAACAGGGGGTGTACAGAGAGAAATAACCCCATTGGATAAGGGACTCCCATCTAAACCATGCATGGTGATATGCCTACCCAAGGTTAACTGCGGAATACCTAAGGCCTTGGCCCACGTTAAGTCCATAAAGTTCCCTGCAGCTCCACTGTCAACGAAAGCCGACACCGAAGAACAGAGGCTGCCAAAGGAAACTTTAGCTGGGACTAACAGGGAATTATTCGAGGAGATAAGCTGCAGACCAAAGTGAACCCCCTCACAATTCACTTGGTCGAGGCGTTTCCCGACTTGCTCGGACAATTACGGGCAAAATGTCCTTTACCCCCACAGTACAAACAAAGACCAGAATTTTGCCTTCTGGTCCTTTCTTCAGGAGACAGCTTGGAGAGACCCATCTGCATGGGCTCCTCTATGTCCACAGGAATGGAAAAAACACAAGGGGTAGACCCGACAGGTGCTCCTTTTTCAGCCCTCCGCTCTCTGAGACGACGATCAATCTTAATAGAAAGCTCCATGAGTTTATCGAGAGTCTCAGGAGCGGGATACTGAAGGAGACTGTCTTTTATAGACTCAGATAAGCCGAGGCGAAACTGACTGCGCAGGGCTGGGTCATTCCATCCACAGTCGTTCGACCAATGGCGAAACTCCGTACAATAAATCTCTGCGGGATTCCTACCCTGTCTGAGAGCACGTAACTGACTCTCGGCGGATGCCTCTCTATCAGGGTCATCATACAATAGCCCTAAAGACTTTAGAAAGGCGTCTACAGACAACAATGCCGGATCCTCTGTTCTTAAACCAAAAGCCCAGGTCTGGGGATCCCCCTGAAGTAAAGAAATAATAATTCCGACCCGCTGAGATTCCGTACCTGAGGAGACTGGTCTTAAACGAAAATAAAGTTTACAAGACTCTTTAAAATTAAAAAACTGCTTCCTATCACCAGAAAAACGGTCAGGCAAATGCATTTTCGGTTCAGGAACGACCCTCGGGGAAGTCCGTAAAAGATCTTCCTGTGACCTCACCCGAAGGGAAAGATCCTGAACCATCTGAGTAAGTTCTTGAATCTGGCTAACTAGAAGCTGGCCAGGATTTGGCCCTAAACCAGTGGGATTCATGAGGCCGACAAATCTTCTAAACTGAATAAGGGAAAAAATCAAACCCTGTTTAATTTTAAGTTTTGGTCAGGCCGGTAATAATGTTATGATTCCAGTACTTCTGACCAGAGGAGATCTTATGACAGAGGCCAGAGTACTGGAAGGAAATGCTGGTTACGGGAGCGGGAATGCCTAGTAACCCCTGGCGCCCTAACTCCGTTGTCTCGCCCGTGTAATCAGAAATCCCCTGCGAGACTATGGTTGCTTGAGCCCATGGCAGCCGCGTTTGAAGGGCGGATTATGTCTGCCCAACTCCGATGCCCCCTCAGGTCTTAATGGGAGACAAAGGGAAATCCGAGACAGGGTGATAACAAGGGGCCCTCTGACTAAGCAACCAGGCCAGGGGCTACAAGCTAACTAACTTAAACCAGAAGTATGTGCGGACAAACCGCCAGAGAAAAGGACAACCAAAAATCCACTAATCCGTTACTCCTATCCAGCACCGCTGGATACCAGGGTGGATTTGTGGGAGCGGAATCCTCCGCAAAAAGCTCCGAAACACAATATAACCAAATAATAAATAGTAAGCGGTCAAGCCGCAACACACGGCTACGCCGCGACTCACGAACACCACAGGATGTTAAAGGTGCTCGGTCTGGACTCCAGGAAAAGATGACAACTTCCGAGTACTGGATCACTGAGGACAGGAACGACCGGATAGAACAGGACTGGAAAACTCTCTGCAACTGACACAGCAAACAGGAAGCTATTACCGGCGTCTGTGAGAAGTCTTGAGAGTGCCTTTAAATGGGAGCCCTCCAATCAGGAGCCAGACAGGGCTAATTACAACATGCCGTGCAGCCGCATGCTGCACGGCCAGGAACCAGTGAGGTGATTAACTTAGACCCAGCAACGGGGAACGCGGTCCGACAGTGGCGTCCCCGTTGCTAGGGTCTGTGCGGCTCCGTGCGCCCGGCGTCTAGCGTTGCTAGGGAGCCGGCGGCTGTCCGCATGCGGCGTCCCTAGTTGCTAGGCGCCGGGCCGCACTGACGAGCGGACCCTCGGCGCCTAACACTCGGTATCGCCTGCCTAGAGAAGTGGAACCTAGATGGTATTTGGTAACGGGGGCACACTACCTCAAGAAATTGTCTAGTTCCCTGTGAACTAACGGCGGATACCGGACGCACGTCTAACACCAACATAGTTGTCAAGGCCTCAGTTATCCGCTTTGCAACAGGATGACTGCTGTGATATTTCATCTTCCTCGCAAAGGACTGTTGGACAGTCAATTGCTTGGTGGAAGTAGTAAAAGTGGGCTTACGACTTCCCCTCTGGGATGACCATCGACTCCCAGCAGCAACAACAGCAGCGCCAGCAGCAGTAGGCGTTACACGCAAGGATGCATCGGAGGAATCCCAGGCAGGAGAGGACTCGTCAGAATTGCCAGTGACATGGCCTGCAGGACTATTGGCATTCCTGGGGAAGGAGGAAATTGACACTGAGGGAGTTGGTGGGGTGGTTTGCGTGAGCTTGGTTACAAGAGGAAGGGATTTACTGGTCAGTGGACTGCTTCCGCTGTCGCCCAAAGTTTTTGAACTTGTCACTGACTTATTATGAATGCGCTGCAGGTGACGTATAAGGGAGGATGTTCCGAGGTGGTTAACGTCCTTACCCCTACTTATTACAGCTTGACAAAGGCAACACACGGCTTGACAAATGTTGTCCGCATTTCTGTTGAAATACTTCCACACCGAAGAGCTGATTTTTTTGGTATTTTCACCAGGCATGTCAATGGCCATATTCCTCCCACGGACAACAGGTGTCTCCCCGGGTGCCTGACTTAAACAAACCACCTTACCATCAGAATCCTCCTTGTCAATTTCCTCCCCAGCGCCAGCAACACCTATATCCTCCTCATCCTGGTGTACTTCAACACTGACATCTTCAATCTGACTATCAGGAACTGGACTGTGGGTGCTCCTTCCAGCACTTGCAGGGGGCGTGCAAATGGTGGAAGGCGCATGCTCTTCACGTCCAGTGTTGGGAAGGTCAGGCATCGCAACCGACACAATTGGACTCTCCTTGTGGATTTGGGATTTCGAAGAACGCACAGTTCATTGCTGTGCTTTTGCCAGCTTGAGTCTTTTCATTTTTCTAGCGAGAGGCTGAGTGCTTCCATCCTCATGTGAAGCTGAACCACTAGCCATGAACATAGGCCAGGGCCTCAGCCGTTCCTTGCCACTCCGTGTGGTAAATGGCATATTGGCAAGTTTACGCTTCTCCTCCGACAATTTTATTTTAGATTTTTGAGTCCTTTTTTTACTGATATTTGGTGTTTTGGATTTTACATGCTCTGTACTATGACATTGGGCATCGGCCTTGGCAGACGACGTTGATGGCATTTCATCGTCTCGGCCATGACTAGTGGCAGCAGCTTCAGCACGAGGTGGAAGTCGATCTTGATCTTTCCCTATTTTTGGAACCTCAACATTTTTGTTCTCCATATTTTAATAGGCACAACTAAAAGGCACCTCAGGTAAACAATGGAGATGGATGGATACTAGTATACTTATGGATAACGAGCGACTGCCGACACAGAGGTAGCTACAGCCGTGGACTACCGTACTGTGTCTGCTGCTAATATAGACTGGATGATAATGAGATAAAATTAAAATATATATATATATATATATATCACACTAGTACTGCAGCCGGACAGGTATATATTATGTAATGACGGACCTGCTGGACACTGTCTGTCAGACTCAGCACTGTAGACTCCTAAAGTAAGCTACTAGTATCAAGAAGATAGAAAAAAAAAAAAAACACGGGTAGGTGGTATACAATTATGGATGGACGAGCGACTGCCGACACAGAGGTAGCTACAGCCGTGGACTACCGTACTGTGTCTGCTGCTAATATAGACTGGATGATAATGAGATAAAATTAAAATATATATATATATATATCACACTAGTACTGCAGCCGGACAGGTATATATTATGTAATGACGGACCTGCTGGACACTGTCTGTCAGCACTGCAGACTCCTAAAGTAAGCTACTAGTATCAAGAAGATAGAAAAAAAAAAACCACGGGTAGGTGGTATACAATTATGGATGGACGAGCGACTGCCGACACAGAGGTAGCTACAGCCGTGGACTACCGTACTGTGTCTGCTGCTAATATAGACTGGATGATAATGAGATAAAATTAATATATATATATATATCACACTAGTACTGCAGCCAGACAGGTATATATTATGTAATGACGGACCTGCTGGACACTGTCTGTCAAACTCAGCACTGCAGACTCCTAAAGTAAGCTACTAGTATCAAGAAGATAGAAAAAAAAAACCACGGGTAGGTGGTATACAATTATGGATGGACGAGTGACTGCCGACACAGAGGTAGCTACAGCCATGTACTACCGTACTGTGTCTGCTGCTAATATAGACTGGATGATAATGAGATAAAATTAAAATATATATATATCACACTAGTACTGCAGCCGGACAGGTATATATTATGTAATGACGGACCTGCTGGACACTGTCTGCAGAATGCGTTTATAAAAACACCACACGACGAGTGTTTAACTTTTTCAGGCAGACAATCACAATATACTGGAGGTCAGCAGACAAGCACAATACTGGTGGTCAGTGGTCACTGGTCAGTCACACTGGCAGTGGCACTCTGGCAGCAAAAGTGTGCACTGTACTTAAAATATGTACTCCTGCTATAACTGCTCCCCAGTCTCCCCCACAATTAAGCTGTGTGAGCAGTGAGCACTCAGCACAGTCAGATAATGATATACAGTATTACATATGATGCAGCACACTGGGCTGAGCACAGATATGGTATGTGACTGTGTCACACTGTGTATCGTTTTTTTTCAGGCAGAGAACGGATTAATTAAACTGGTGGTCACTGGTCACACTATCAGCAGCAAGTAGTACTCCTCCTAATAATATGCTCCCCAAAATTTGTGTCTCTCTCTAGTACTCTAGTCTAAACGGAGAGGACGCCAGCCACGTCCTCTCCCTATCAATCTCAATGCACGTGTGAAAATGGCGGCGACGCGCGGCTCCTTATATAGAATCCGAGTCTCGCGATAGAATACGAGCCTCGCGAGAATCCGACAGCGGGATGATGACGTTCGGGCGCGCTCGGGTTAACCGAGCAAGGCGGGAAGATCCGAGTCGCTCGGCCCCGTGTAAAAAAACCTGAAGTTCGGTGGGTTTGGATTCCGAGGAACCGAACCCGCTCATCTCTAACACAGATACGTACATAATAGCATAACATATAGTAACTCAATGGGGGTTTATCTAAGTGGACATCAATCAGAGCATATAGTGGTGCATCTCACATGTTAAGTGCAGCAGTATATGTTAAAGTATTAATCACAAATGGTGCCTCATACTGTATATCGAAAATCGATGATACATCGGTCAATATGGATGGTACTTTGCCAGAGCTCTCTCTCTCTCTCTCTTTATGTATATATATATATATATACACAGAAAGTTCAAGCAGCACTCCCAATGTAATGCACAATAGCTGTTGCTTTCCTAGGTACAATCCATACAAGCGATTCGGGGGCACTCAAATAAAAGATAGAGACAACAAGCAGGTATACTCTCAATGTTTCGCAGTAATTTACTTTGTCATCAGAATGACTGCACCCATAAGGATTAAAAGCGTCAATAAAATCATATCCCAGTAAATGGTGTAGTTCACTCCAGCAACAGCAGTGATCCTTAAGGGTGCAGTAACATATCTTTCAGAAGTGTACCTTCTGGATACATTGAAAAAAATGTGTGTAAACACACTGGAGCCGTGGTCACTGGCTGTTTACTTCCTGGCGCTTTAATTTAATTTAATAATGTATACTTCTCTAGCTGCAAAATGAACACAGTTTGATAAGCTGTATAGGAACACTGGATATACTGTAAAGAAAAAACTCACTGCACTCAGAGAGGGGAATTAAAAAAAAAAAAAAAATCAAATTGTGTTGTCTCCCATGAATGAAATATACTCGATGAAGCTCAATAATATAAAAATGAGTTTATACATGAATAGACAGATTCACAAACAACAACAATATCACACATATAAAATACTAAACAAGCTTTAAGTTTGCAACCTTTAAGTACATTAGTATTAGAGATGAGCGCCGGAAATTTTTCGGGTTTTGTGTTTTGGTTTTGGGTTCGGTTCCGCGGCCGTGTTTTGGGTTCGACCGCGTTTTGGCAAAACCTCACCGAATTTTTTTTGTCGGATTCGGGTGTATTTTGGATTCGGGTGTTTTTTTCAAAAAACCCTAAAAAACAGCTTAAATCATAGAATTTGGGGGTCATTTTGATCCCAAAGTATTATTAACCTCAAAAACCATAATTTCCACTCATTTTCAGTCTATTCTGAATACCTCACACCTCACAATATTATTTTTAGTCCTAAAATTTGCACCGAGGTCGCTGTGTGAGTAAGATAAGCGACCCTAGTGGCCGACACAAACACCGGGCCCATCTAGGAGTGGCACTGCAGTGTCACGCAGGATGTCCCTTCCAAAAAACCCTCCCCAAACAGCACATGACGCAAAGAAAAAAAGAGGCGCAATGAGGTAGCTGTGTGAGTAAGATAAGCGACCCTAGTGGCCGACACAAACACCGGGCCCATCTAGGAGTGGCACTGCAGTGTCACGCAGGATGTCCCTTCCAAAAAACCCTCCCCAAACAGCACATGACGCAAAGAAAAAAAGAGGCGCAATGAGGTAGCTGACTGTGTGAGTAAGATAAGCGACCCTAGTGGCCGACACAAACACCGGGCCCATCTAGGAGTGGCACTGCAGTGTCACGCAGGATGTCCCTTCCAAAAAACCCTCCCCAAACAGCACATGACGCAAAGAAAAAAAGAGGCGCAATGAGGTAGCTGTGTGAGTAAGATAAGCGACCCTAGTGGCCGACACAAACACCGGGCCCATCTAGGAGTGGCACTGCAGTGTCACGCAGGATGTCCCTTCCAAAAAACCCTCCCCAAACAGCACATGACGCAAAGAAAAAAAGAGGCGCAATGAGGTAGCTGACTGTGTGAGTAAGATAAGCGACCCTAGTGGCCGACACAAACACCGGGCCCATCTAGGAGTGGCACTGCAGTGTCACGCAGGATGTCCCTTCCAAAAAACCCTCCCCAAACAGCACATGACGCAAAGAAAAAAAGAGGCGCAATGAGGTAGCTGACTGTGTGAGTAAGATAAGCGACCCTAGTGGCCGACACAAACACCGGGCCCTTCTAGGAGTGGCACTGCAGTGTCACGCAGGATGGCCCTTCCAAAAAACCCTCCCCAAACAGCACATGACGCAAAGAAAAATAAAAGAAAAAAGAGGTGCAAGATGGAATTGTCCTTGGGCCCTCCCACCCACCCTTATGTTGTATAAACAAAACAGGACATGCACACTTTAACCAACCCATCATTTCAGTGACAGGGTCTGCCACACGACTGTGACTGATATGACGGGTTGGTTTGGACCCCCCCCAAAAAAGAAGCAATTAATCTCTCCTTGCACAAACTGGCTCTACAGAGGCAAGATGTCCACCTCATCATCATCCTCCGATATATCACCGTGTACATCCCCCTCCTCACAGATTATCAATTCGTCCCCACTGGAATCCACCATCTCAGCACCCTGTGTACTTTGTGGAGGCAATTGCTGCTGGTCAATGTCTCCGCGGAGGAATTGATTATAATTCATTTTAATGAACATCATCTTCTCCACATTTTCTGGATGTAACCTCGTACGCCGATTGCTGACAAGGTGAGCGGCGGCACTAAACACTCTTTCGGAGTACACACTTGTGGGAGGGCAACTTAGGTAGAATAAAGCCAGTTTGTGCAAGGGCCTCCAAATTGCCTCTTTTTCCTGCCAGTATAAGTACGGACTGTGTGACGTGCCTACTTGGATGCGGTCACTCATATAATCCTCCACCATTCTTTCAATGTTGAGAGAATCATATGCAGTGACAGTAGACGACATGTCCGTAATCGTTGTCAGGTCCTTCAGTCCGGACCAGATGTCAGCATCAGCAGTCGCTCCAGACTGCCCTGCATCACCGCCAGCGGGTGGGCTCGGAATTCTGAGCCTTTTCCTCGCACCCCCAGTTGCGGGAGAATGTGAAGGAGGAGATGTTGACAGGTCGCGTTCCGCTTGACTTGACAATTTTCTCACCAGCAGGTCTTTCAACCCCAGCAGACTTGTGTCTGCCGGAAAGAGAGATCCAAGGTAGGCTTTAAATCTAGGATCGAGCATGGTGGCCAAAATGTAGTGCTCTGATTTCAACAGATTGACCACCCGTGAATCCTTGTTAAGCGAATTAAGGGCTCCATCCACAAGTCCCACATGCCTAGCGGAATCGCTCCGTGTTAGCTCCTCCTTCAATGTCTCCAGCTTCTTCTGCAAAAGCCTGATGAGGGGAATGACCTGACTCAGGCTGGCAGTGTCTGAACTGACTTCACGTGTGGCAAGTTCAAAGGGCATCAGAACCTTGCACAACGTTGAAATCATTCTCCACTGCGCTTGAGACAGGTGCATTCCACCTCCTATATCGTGCTCAATTGTATAGGCTTGAATGGCCTTTTGCTGCTCCTCCAACCTCTGAAGCATATAGAGGGTTGAATTCCACCTCGTTACCACTTCTTGCTTCAGATGATGGCAGGGCAGGTTCAGTAGTTTTTGGTGGTGCTCCAGTCTTCTGTACGTGGTGCCTGTACGCCGAAAGTGTCCCGCAATTCTTCTGGCCACCGACAGCATCTCTTGCACGCCCCTGTCGTTTTTAAAAAAATTCTGCACCACCAAATTCAAGGTATGTGCAAAACATGGGACGTGCTGGAATTTGCCCATATTTAATGCACACACAATATTGCTGGCGTTGTCCGATGCCACAAATCCACAGGAGAGTCCAATTGGGGTAAGCCATTCCGCGATGATCTTCCTCAGTTGCCGTAAGAGGTTTTCAGCTGTGTGCGTATTCTGGAAACCGGTGATACAAAGCGTAGCCTGCCTAGGAAAGAGTTGGCGTTTGCGAGATGCTGCTACTGGTGCCGCCGCTGCTGTTCTTGCGGCGGGAGTCCATACATCTACCCAGTGGGCTGTCACAGTCATATAGTCCTGACCCTGCCCTGCTCCACTTGTCCACATGTCCGTGGTTAAGTGGACATTGGGTACAGCTGCATTTTTTAGGACACTGGTGACTCTTTTTCTGAGGTCTGTGTACATTTTCGGTATCGCCTGCCTAGAGAAATGGAACCTAGATGGTATTTGGTACCGGGGACACAGTACCTCCAACAAGTCTCTAGTTGGCTCTGCAGTAATGATGGATACCGGAACCACGTTTCTCACCACCCAGGATGCCAAGGCCTCAGTTATCCGCTTTGCAGTAGGATGACTGCTGTGATATTTCATCTTCCTCGCAAAGGACTGTTGGACAGTCAATTGCTTGGTGGAAGTAGTAAAAGTGGTCTTACGACTTCCCCTCTGGGATGACCATCGACTCCCAGCAGCAACAACAGCAGCGCCAGCAGCAGTAGGCGTTACACGCAAGGATGCATCGGAGGAATCCCAGGCAGGAGAGGAATCATCAGAATTGACAGTGACATGGCCTGCAGGACTATTGGCATTCCTGGGGAAGGAGGAAATTGACACTGAGGGAGTTGGTGGGGTGGTTTGCGTGAGCTTGGTTACAAGAGGAAGGGATTTACTGGTCAGTGGACTGCTTCCGCTGTCGGCCAAAGTTTTTGAACTTGTCACTGACTTATTATGAATGCGCTGCAGGTGACGTATAAGGGAGGATGTTCCGAGGTGGTTAACGTCCTTACCCCTACTTATTACAGCTTGACAAAGGGAACACACGGCTTGACAAATGTTGTCCGCATTTCTGGTGAAATACTTCCACACCGAAGAGCTGATTTTTTTGGTATTTTCACCAGGCATGTCAACGGCCATATTCCTCCCACGGACAACAGGTGTCTCCCCGGGTGCCTGACTTAAACAAACCACCTCACCATCAGAATCCTCCTGGTCAATTTCCTCCCCAGCGCCAGCAACACCCATATCCTCCTCATCCTGGTGTACTTCAACACTGACATCTTCAATCTGACTATCAGGAACTGGACTGCGGGTGCTCCTTCCAGCACTTGCAGGGGGCGTGCAAATGGTGGAAGGCGCATGCTCTTCACGTCCAGTGTTGGGAAGGTCAGGCATCGCAACCGACACAATTGGACTCTCCTTGTGGATTTGGGATTTCGAAGAACGCACAGTTCTTTGCTGTGCTTTTTCCAGCTTGAGTCTTTTCAGTTTTCTAGCGAGAGGCTGAGTGCTTCCATCCTCATGTGAAGCTGAACCACTAGCCATGAACATAGGCCAGGGCCTCAGCCGTTCCTTGCCACTCCGTGTGGTAAATGGCATATTGGCAAGTTTACGCTTCTCCTCCGACAATTTTATTTTAGGTTTTGGAGTCCTTTTTTTACTGATATTTGGTGTTTTGGATTTGACATGCTCTGTACTATGACATTGGGCATCTGCCTTGGCAGACAACGTTGCTGGCATTTCATCGTCTCGGCCATGACTAGTGGCAGCAGCTTCAGCACGAGGTGGAAGTGGATCTTGATCTTTCCCTAATTTTGGAACCTCAACATTTTTGTTCTCCATATTTTAATAGGCACAACTAAAAGGCACCTCAGGTAAACAATGGAGATGGATGGATACTAGTATACAATTATGGATGGACTGCCGAGTGCCGACACAGAGGTAGCTACAGCCGTGGACTACCGTACTGTACTGTGTCTGCTGCTAATATAGACTGGTTGATAAAGAGATGTAGTATGTATGTATAAAGAAGAAAGAAAAAAAAACCACGGGTAGGTGGTATACAATTATGGACGGACTGCCGAGTGCCGACACAGAGGTAGCTACAGCCGTGGACTACCGTACTGTGTCTGCTGCTAATATAGACTGGTTGATAAAGAGATGTAGTATGTATGTATAAAGAAGAAAGAAAAAAAAACCACGGGTAGGTGGTATACAATTATGGATGGACTGCCGAGTGCCGACACAGAGGTAGCTACAGCCGTGGACTACCGTACTGTACTGTGTCTGCTGCTAATATAGACTGGATGATAATGAGATGTAGTATGTATAAAGAAGAAAAAAAAACCACGGGTAGGTGGTATACAATTATGGATGGACTGCCGAGTGCCGACACAGAGGTAGCTACAGCCGTGGACTACCGTACTGTACTGTGTCTGCTGCTAATATAGACTGGTTGATAATGAGATGTAGTATGTATGTATAAAGAAGAAAAAAAAAACCACGGGTAGGTGGTATACAATTATGGACGGACTGCCGAGTGCCGACACAGAGGTAGCTACAGCCGTGGACTACCGTACTGTGTCTGCTGCTAATATAGACTGGTTGATAAAGAGATGTAGTATGTATGTATAAAGAAGAAAGAAAAAAAAACCACGGGTAGGTGGTATACAATTATGGATGGACTGCCGAGTGCCGACACAGAGGTAGCTACAGCCGTGGACTACCGTACTGTACTGTGTCTGCTGCTAATATAGACTGGATGATAATGAGATGTAGTATGTATAAAGAAGAAAAAAAAAACCACGGGTAGGTGGTATACAATTATGGATGGACTGCCGAGTGCCGACACAGAGGTAGCTACAGCCGTGGACTACCGTACTGTACTGTGTCTGCTGCTAATATAGACTGGTTGATAATGAGATGTAGTATGTATGTATAAAGAAGAAAGAAAAAAAAACCACGGGTAGGTGGTATACAATTATGGACGGACTGCCGAGTGCCGACACAGAGGTAGCTACAGCCGTGGACTACCGTACTGTACTGTGTCTGCTGCTAATATAGACTGGATGATAATGAGATGTAGTATGTATAAAGAAGAAAGAAAAAAAAAACCACGGGTAGGTGGTATACAATTATGGATGGACTGCCGAGTGCCGACACAGAGGTAGCTACAGCCGTGGACTACCGTACTGTACTGTGTCTGCTGCTAATATAGACTGGATGATAAGGAGATGTAGTATGTATAAAGAAGGAAAAAAAAACCACGGGTAGGTGGTATACAATTATGGATGGACTGCCGAGTGCCGACACAGAGGTAGCTACAGCCGTGGACTACCGTACTGTACTGTGTCTGCTGCTAATATAGACTGGATGATAATGAGATGTAGTATGTATAAAGAAGAAAGAAAAAAAAACCACGGGTAGGTGGTATACAATTATGGACGGACTGCCGAGTGCCGACACAGAGGTAGCTACAGCCGTGGACTACCGTACTGTACTGTGTCTGCTGCTAATATAGACTGGTTGATAATGAGATGTAGTATGTATAAAGAAGAAAGAAAAAAAAACCACGGGTAGGTGGTATACAATTATGGATGGACTGCCGAGTGCCGACACAGAGGTAGCTACAGCCGTGGACTACCGTACTGTACTGTGTCTGCTGCTAATATAGACTGGATGATAATGAGATGTAGTATGTATAAAGAAGAAAAAAAAAAACACGGGTAGGTGGTATACAATTATGGATGGACTGCCGAGTGCCGACACAGAGGTAGCTACAGCCGTGGACTACCGTACTGTACTGTGTCTGCTGCTAATATAGACTGGATGATAATGAGATGTAGTATGTATAAAGAAGAAAGAAAAAAAAACCACGGGTAGGTGGTATACAATTATGGACGGACTGCCGAGTGCCGACATAGAGGTAGCTACAGCCGTGGACTACCGTACTGTACTGTGTCTGCTGCTAATATAGACTGGTTGATAATGAGATGTAGTATGTATAAAGAAGAAAGAAAAAAAAACCACGGGTAGGAGGTATACAATTATGGATGGACTGCCGAGTGCCGACACAGAGGTAGCTACAGCCGTGGACTACCGTACTGTACTGTGTCTGCTGCTAATATAGACTGGATGATAATGAGATGTAGTATGTATAAAGAAGGGAAAAAAAACACGGGTAGGTGGTATACAATTATGGATGGACTGCCGAGTGCCGACACAGAGGTAGCTACAGCCGTGGACTACCGTACTGTACTGTGTCTGCTGCTAATATAGACTGGATGATAATGAGATGTAGTATGTATAAAGAAGAAAGAAAAAAAAACCACGGGTAGGTGGTATACAATTATGGATGGACTGCCGAGTGCCGACACAGAGGTAGCTACAGCCGTGAACTACCGTACTGTGTCTGCTGCGACTGGATGATAAATAATGATATAAAAAATATATATATATCACTACTGCAGCCGGACAGGTATATATTATATAATGACGGACCTGCTGGACACTGTCTGTCAGCAGAATGAGTTTTTTATAGAATAAAAAAACACCACACAAGTCACACGACGAGTGTTTAACTTTTTCAGGCAATCACAATATAGTATACTTATACTATACTGGTGGTCAGTGTGGTCAGGTCACTGGTCAGTCACACTGGCAGTGGCACTCCTGCAGCAAAAGTGTGCACTGTTTAATTTTAATAATATGTACTCCTGGCTCCTGCTATAACCTATAACTGCTCCCCAGTCTCCCCCACAATTAAGCTGTGTGAGCACAGTCAGATATTATACATAGATGATGCAGCACACTGGGCTGAGCACAGATATGGTATGTGACTGAGTCACTGTGTATCGTTTTTTTCAGGCAGAGAACGGATTATATTAAATAAAACTGCACTGGTGGTCACTGGTCAGTGGTCAGTCACTAGTAAACTCTGCACTCTCTAGTACTCCTAAGCTCCAGTAAATCAAGTGTCTCTGTCTCAATCTCACTCTCTCTCTTCTAATCTAAATGGAGAGGACGCCAGCCACGTCCTCTCCCTATCAATCTCAATGCACGTGTGAAAATGGCGGCGACGCGCGGCTCCTTATATAGAATCCGAGTCTCGCGATAGAATCCGAGCCTCGCGAGAATCCGACAGCGTCATGATGACGTTCGGGCGCGCTCGGGTTAACCGAGCAAGGCGGGAAGATCCGAGTCGCTCGGATCCGTGTAAAAAAAGCTGAAGTTCGGGCGGGTTCGGATTCCGAGGAACCGAACCCGCTCATCTCTAATTAGTATCTCATAATACTATAGGCAACTGCTATTGGGTATAGTGCTGCAGCACATATGATATCCGGTACTTATTAGTAGAAATTAGTAAACATTAAAATAACAGTCTCTCCCAGGACAATTGATTACTCTGTCACTGGCATCCCAGAGAGGTTAGTACAATAAACTCCACTATTTATTAAGCTCTCAAAAGTACATGTATTTGGTGGTTAGTGGGTTAAAAGCGGCATGCAGTCACAAAAATGCATAGATATTTACCACTGTGCCGGTTCCTGCGTTCTAGTGTCCTTTGAAAAATGCACTTGTGGTGATATCCTATTGGAAAAAGATATGCTGTGCCATTTTTTTAAAGCTGAATGCTGGCTGCACTCTCTGTGTGTTTGAACTTTTCGTGATTTATCCGGGTAGAGTGCAGAGCTGGATATAACAGGTAACGCAGTCCACCGACGTATAGCCAGTGGACGCTGCTCCACACCAAGAGGCAGAAGATCTGTCAGGGGAAGTCCACATGTATGCGATGTTGATAGGGCTGGAAAGCAGAGAGCGGAGAATCCGACAGTGGGAGAAGCGACAGAAAAAGTGGTAGTCAACCAGTTTCATCTCCCAGCGATCTGGAGACTTTCTCAAGACATTGAGAAATTGGCAGCCCATTTGCAGATGTCAGCGTTTCAATTTTAATCAATTTTCCTCAGGACAAACAAACACTTAATAAAATTGTCTTACCTTATATCCCACACCAGTGTGCTCTGTGTACACGCAGGGTGGGGGGCCATCTCGCGGTCATGACCGTCGAGCGGGACCTCCTTCCGGCTGGGGCACTGAGATGTGATGTCATCGCATATATCGCGGTGCACGTCCAGTGATGCATCTCCATGGTAACTCAACCTGGATACGGTACATACAGGAAGTGTAATTGAAAATACAATCAGATCAATAGAGTATAGGTAACATCCTATGCGAAATATGTAAACAAGATGATATAACGGCTCATAATACACTAACAGGAGCAGTACTGTGTAATGACAATATTTGTACCTAATCAGAAACCGTACTGCAAACAATATATTACCAGTGACTACTAAGAAAAACATGAAAGCGGGACCATGTCATTGAGTCAAAGGGGTGCTATAACATCTACTTTGTGAATCCACTTTGATTCACATCTGAGTAGAGCACCTCTGTGGTCTCCTCCTCGTAGTGACACAGGTACATGGTCTATCATTCGGTATCTTATGCTTGCCAAACTATGCAAGTTAAGTGGTATTTAATATGAAATTTGATGCTGAGACACATTTTGTCACACTCATCTAGGCATCAAATTTCATATTAAATACCACTTAACTTGCGAAACAACCCACACAGTCTATCAAATCATTTTCCCCTGTGGTCTCACCTATGTGGATAAGATCACACAAAAATTCAAAGAGCGCATGACGGCACATAGGTCTTCTATCAGATTAGCCCTTCAAAAGGGTGTCAGCAACCAACCGGTAGCACGTCACTTCGTGTTAGCCAAACATAGTTTGGCAAGCATAAGATACCGAATGATAGACCATGTACTTGTGTTACTATGAGGAGGAGACCGCGGAGGTGCTCTACTCCAATGTGAATCAAAGTGGATTCACAAACTAGATATTATAGCACCCCGTCGACTCAATGACATGGTCCCGCTTTCATGATTTTCTTAGTAGTCACTGGTTATATATTGTTTGCAGTACGGTTTCTGATTAGGTACAAATATTGTCATTACAGGTACAAATATTGTCATTACACAGTACTGCTCCTGTTAGTGTATTATGAGCTGTTATAACACCTTGTTCACATATTCCGCATAGGATGTTACCTATACTCTATTGATCTGATTGTATTTTCAATTACACTTCCTGTATGTACCGTGTCCAGGTTGAGTTACCATGGAGACGCATCACTGGATGTACACCGCGCTATACGCAATGACGTCACATCTCAGTGCCCCAGCCGGAAGGAGGTCCCGCTCGACGTTCATGACCGCGAGACGGCCCCCCGTCAGGTGCTCAGGGCCGGATTAAGCCTTGGGGGTTCCCAGGGCACTTAAGATAGGGGGCCCCGGATGAAGTGAGGGGGGTATATTAGATTGTGCATACATCTGAACATGTCCAATTCCAGGAGGGACAAAATGCTCTCTACCTGAACTTCTCTCTTAATATATGATTGCCGGTACCTGTGTTGAACTATTTAATTAATAAGAAAGGTACTTAAACACAGGTGATTGCAATCAGAACTTAAGAAGGAAGTCTAGGTAGAGAGTATTTTGTCCCTCCTGGAATGGGTCATGTTGAAAGGTATGGATTGTGTATATTACATTTAAACCAATGGTGTACACTAGATTGAAATGGTGTATACTAGATGTGCAATCAGGTCAGATAAAGGACTTCCTGGTGTGGTAGCATCTGATGCAACCATGGGAGGCATGTGGTTAATAATGCCTGGGTACTGTTTATATTATTATTATTATTATTATTATTATTATTACATTTTATTTATTTATTTATTTATTATACAAGTGTTTTGCAGCACCGTAAAAAGAACAGTACTGGGAGGCAAAACTTAGCATTACAGTAAATAAATAACAGAAATAGAGTACAGGTAACAAAGAGCACCACAATTCTCAAAACATAATACAGCTTAGATGTAAGTAGTGAGGGAGTGATCATTGTACTACTTGGAGCTGATGGCCATAGATGGAGATGAGCCTTAACCAGCAGAAGAAAAAGCGGGTGAAGCTGGTCGCTGAGTAGGAGAGAGCTGCGAGTGAAATGTGTTGAGAAGAGGGTTTTGACAACAAGTGGAAAGAGGGCCCTGCTCTGAAGAGCTAACAATCTAGTAGGAAGGGGCAACAGTCAGATGACATGAGGTGCAAGCAAGCAGGAGGTAGCCTGATGGCAGGGTGTAATCAAAGCAGAGATGTTCAAGGCATGAGGCAGGGGGATGGAGGAGCTTCCTCAGGACTAGGTTATGCAGGAAGAAGAGATGAGCGAGTTCGGTTCACAGAGAACCGAACCATACCGAACTTCATGTCTCAAGCCCGGATGCGAGTCGGGCTCGGGTTTTCCCTCCTGACTCGGAAACCCGAACGCTGCAAAACGTCATCATCCCACTGTCGGATTCTCGTGGGATTTGGATTCCATTCAAGGAGCCACGCGTCGCGGCCATTTTCACACCAGTCTCGGAGAGAGCATAGAGAGGACATGTGTTCAGTGTTCAGTGTCTGTGTGGGGGTGGGAAAGTGGGGTGGCAAGTGTAGTGCTGCTCAGTCCAGTCCAGTGTAGTCACTCAGTGTATTGTGCTGCATCAGTTCAGCCAATCACAGTGTTGGTGTTCTCTGCTGCCATATATCCAGTGTAGCTGTATAAAGTGGTGCTGTGTTGTGCAGACCAGTCCAGTGTAGTCAGTGTATTGTGCTACATCAGTCCAGCCAGTCACAGTGTTGGTGTTCTCTGCTGCCATATATCCAGTGTAGCTGTATAAACTGGTGTTGTGTTGTGCAGACCAGTCCAGTGTAGTCATTGTATTGTGCTGCATCAGTCCAGCCAGTCACAGTGTTGCTGTTCTCTGCTGCCATATATCCAGTGTAGCTGTATAAAGTGGTGCTGTGTTGTGCAGACCAGTGGCAGTGTCCTGTCTCATCAGTAATTCCAGTGACAATATATGCTGCTGCTATATGTCCACTGCTGCAGTATAATAATTATAACAACAATCTATTGTGCTGCATCAGACCAGTGGTAGTGTCCTGTCTCATCAGTAATTCCAGTGACGATATACGCTGCTGCTATATGTCCACTGCTGCAGTATAATAATTATAACAACAATCTATTGTGCTGCATCAGACCAGTGGTTGTGTCCTGTCTCATCAGTCATGCCAGTCATTCCTGTGTCGCATATTGTCTCATAAAACTCCCAAAAAATAATGGAGAACAAAAATTTTGAGGAGCAAATAGGAAAAGATTAAGAAGAACCACTTCCTCCTAGTGCTAAAGCTGCTGCCAATAGCCATGACATAGACAATGAAATGCCATCAACGTCGTCTGCCAATGCCGATACCCAATGTGATAGTAGAGGGCATGTAAAATCCAAAAAGCCAAAGTTCAGTAAAAAGACCCGAAAAAAGAAATTTAAATGGTCTGAGGAGAAACGTAAACTTGCCAATATGCCATTTACGACACGGAGTGGCAAGGAACGGCTGAGGCCCTGGCCTATGTTCATGGCTAGTGGTTCAGCTTCACAGGACGATGGAAGCCCTCATTCTCCTGCTAGAAAAATTAAAAGAGTTAAGCTGGAAAAAGCACAGAAAAGAACTGTGAGCTCTGAGATGGTATCACAAATCCCCAAGGAGAGTCCAAGTGTGTCGGCGGTTGCAATGCCTGACCTTCCCAACACTGGACTGGAAGAGGTGGCTCCTTCCACCATTTGCACGTCCCCTGCAAGTGCTGGAAGGAGCACTCACAGTCTAGTTCCTGATAATCAAATTGAAGAAGTCACTGTTGAAGTACACCAGGATGAGGATATGGGTGTTGCTGGCGCTGAGGAGGAAGTTGACGATGAGGATTCTGATGGTGATGTGGTTTGTTTAAGTCAGGCAACGCGGGAGACACCTGTTGTCCTTGGGACAAAGAAGCCCATTGTGATGTCTGGGAAAAATACCAAAAAAGCCACCTCTTCGGTGTGGAATTATTTCTCCACAAATCCGAACAACAGGTGTCAAGCCATCTGTTGCCTTTGTCAATCTGTAATAAGTAGGTGTAAGGATGTTAACCACCTAGGAACATCCTCCGTTATACGTCACCTGCTGCGCATTCATCAGAAGTCAGTGTCAAGTTGTGAAACTTTGGGTAAGAGCATAAGCAGTCCACTGACACCTAAATCCCTTCTTCCTCCTATAACCAAGCTCCTGCAAGCCACACCACTAACTCCCTCAATGTCAACTTCCTCCTCAGTCAGGAACATCCGTAGTCCTGCAGGCCATGTCACTGTCAAGACTGAGGAGTCCTCTCCTAACGGGGATTCATCCGTAGGATCCTTGAGTGGTACGCCTGCTGTTGCTACCGCTGCTGTTGTTGCTGCTGGGAGTGGATTGTCATCCCAGACGGGAAGTCGGAAGACCACTTGTACTACTTCCAGTAACAATTGACTGTCCAACAGTCCTTTGTGAGGAAGATGAAATATGACAGCAGTCATCCTTTTGCAAAGCGGATAACTGTGGCCTTGACAGCTATGTTGGTGTTAGAGGTGCATCCGGTATCCACCATTAGTTCAGTAGCACTTAGAGATTTGATGGAGATAGTGTGTCCCTGGTATCAAATCCCATCTAGGTTCCACTGCTCTAGGCAGGCGATACCGAGAATGTACACAGACGTCAGAAAAAGAGTCACCAGTTTCACCAGTGTCCTACAAAATGCGGTTGTATCCAGTGTCCACTTAACCACGGACATGTGGACAAGTGGAACAGGGCAGACTAAGAACTATATGACTGTGACAGCTGGGTAGATGTATGGCCTCCCGCAGCAACAACAGCAGCGGCACCAGTAGCAAACGTCAACTCGTTCCTAGGCAGGCTACGCTATGTATCACCGCTTACGGAAAATTAGGAACATCATCGCAGAATGGCTTACCCCAATTGGACTCTCCTGGGGATTTGTGATATCGGACAACGCCACCAATATTGTGCGTGCATTACATCTGGGTAAATTCCAGCATGACACATGTTTTGCACATACAATTAATTTGGTGGTGCAGAATTTTTTTAAAAATGAGAGGGGTGTGCAGGAGATGCTGTCAGTGTCCCGAAAAATTGCGGGCCACTTTCGGCATTCTGCCACTGCATGCTGAAGACTGGAGCACCAGCAAACACTCCTGAACCTGCCCTGCCATCAACTGAAGCAAGAGGTGGTAACGAGGGGGAATTCAACACTCTATATGCTTCAGAGGATGGAGGAGCAGCAAAAGGCCATTCAAGCCTATACATCCATCTACGATATAGGCAAAGGAGGAGTAATGCACCTGACTCAAGCACAGTGGAGAATGATTTTGTCTTGTGCATGGTTCTCCAACCCTTCGAACTTGCCACACGTGAAGTCAGTTCAGACGCTGCCAGCTTGAGTCAGGTCATTCCCCTCATCAGGCTTTTGCAGAATCAGTTGGATAAATTGAAGGAGGAGCAAAGACGGAGCGATTCCACACAGTATGTGGGACTTGTGGATGAAGCCCTTCATTCGCTTTGCCAGGATTCAAGGGTGGTCAATCTGTTGAAATCTGTTATGCACACCAGTGCCTGCAGGAAAGTACTGGTGTCAGAACTGTTATGCACTCCAGTGTCTGCAGGAATGTACTGGTGTTTGAACTGTTATGCAAAACAAATGGACTCACAGACAAACTGGGGAATATGACATAACGTACACAGAAGGTAATAGGGTAACAAAATACACACAAAGTGAACAGAGAAGCCCAGAGGCTAAGGAACTGGGTATCTCCCTTGTATTAGAACTGCACAGATGGAAAAAGCAAGATGTTGTGTTTTAATACGTAGAGAACCCGAAATGCTGTTGCTAAGGGCAACAGCAAAACCCTAAAGGGTTACCAACGGGTGTGGCAGTAAACTCCTTGGTCAGAGATGGAATGATAGACACAAGGAGAGTCTCCACAATCCTATTTCTCACTTGCAGTGCACAGGTTTTAGCTTACTGCCACTAAACTGACCCCTGACACCTAGCACAGTGAGACAGGATTAGACAGGCAAGTCTTAGAATACAGCCGCAAACTTGCTAAGTTCACAGAGTAGTAACAGAACCCCAGCAAGCTAAACGACTGACTCCAGTCTTACTGCTAGGTCTGGATTGGCAGAGTGTAATACCAAATCCCCAGGCCTATTTGCAGTAAGCAACAAACAAATACAAAGCTACACAGTACTGGCTAACTTTCATGAACTGACTAACCAACAAAGATTCAGCAGCATCTGCTTACCCTGAAAAGAGGCCTTATAAAGCAGGTGCTGTCCACGCCCCACTCAGACCTCACAGACTGTGAGCACAAAAACCAGCACCGGATCCCCTGCCGTGCACAGAGCCTATAACCACTGCACAGCAAAAGACCCGAACCGGAGTATCAGCTGCGCTCAGGTTACTCCACTAGCACTTGTCTCCCGGTTGCCATGACGACGTGGCAGCACAGGGCAGGAGACCCTAACAGTACCCCCCCTCTGATGAGGGGTCAAAGAACCCCTACCACCGGGTTTATCGGGGAACTGCGAGAAGAAAGAGCGTATCAGTCTGGGGGCATGAAGATCACAACTGCGCACCCACGACCGCTCCTCCGGGCCATACCCCTTCCAGTGCACCAAAAATGACAGCCGACCCCGAACCACCTTGGAGTCAAGAATCCTTTCAACAACAAACTCCCTCTGGCCACGTATCAGAAGAGGGGAAGGTCTTCCACTGGAAGAAGGATTACTAATCGCCCGTTTTAAAAGGGAACAATGAAATGTTTTATTGATACCCAAAGAACGGGGCAGATCTAACTGAAATGCCACCGGATTGATAACCCTGGTGATCTTATAAGGGCCGATGAACCGGGGCCCTAACTTATGAGATGGCTGTCTCAACTTCAAATTCTTGGTAGACAACCAGACGAAGTCTCCTAATTTGAAGCTGCAGGGTCTTTTCCGCTTATCAAAAACCCTTTTGGTCACTAATGACACAGACACAAGGGCTTTCTTCACTTTCCGCCAAATACCTCTAAGGATCGAAACCACAGAGGAACCACCAGGCGTGGAGTCCAGGGGGTCAAAAGAATTGGCCTTAGGATGATGCCCATACACACAAAGGAAGGGAGAGATCCCTGTAGCAGAGTGAGCCGCGTTGTTATAGGCAAACTCCGCCATGGACAGATGAGCAACCCAGTCAGTCTGACACTTGGAGACATAACACCTGAGGAACTGCTCCAAGGACTGGTTCACCCTTTCAGTCTGCCCATTAGACTGCGGATGGTAGCCTGACGACAAGCTGACAGAAATCTGGAGATCGGAACAAAATGCCCTCCAGAATTTTGCCACAAACTGGGATCCGCGGTCAGAGACCACATCAAGTGGCAACCCGTGGAGACGCACAACATGCAGCATAAATAATTCAGACAGGCGTCTGGCTGATGGCAGCCCAACCAGTGGAACGAAGTGCGCCATCTTCGAAAACCTGTCAACGACAACCCAGATGGCTGTCATCCCCGAGGATTTGGGCAAGTCCACCACAAAATCCATTGAAATGTGGGTCCATGGCTTAGATGGGATAGAGAGTGGATGTAATGGGCCAACAGGAACCCCTCTAGGAGTCTTATTTCGGGCACAGATGTCACATGCCCGAACCCACTGATCCACATCCTTAGCCACCGAGGGCCACCACACCGCCCTAGATAGCAACTCCTGAGTTCTGGCAATACCCGGGTGACCTGCCGACTTCTTGGCATGGAATTCCAGGAACACTCGCTGTCTTAACCTAGGAGGCACAAACAAAAGACCTACCGGAAGGTCTGGAGGAGCCTGCTCCTGTGCTCTAAGGACTAATGATAAGAGGTCCTGGGTAATGCCCACTTTAATACATGATGGGGAAACAATGGGCAACGGCTCCTCGGTGGTCTCCTGGATTGGAGCAAAACTCTGCGAGAGCGCATCAGCCTTGATGTTTTTTGACCCAGGGCGATATGTTATCAAAAAATTAAAGCGAGCAAAAAACAAAGCCCATCGTGCCTGCCTGGCATTGAGACGCTTCGCTGACTCTAAATATGCCAGATTCTTATGGTCAGTGAGAATTGAGACCACAAACTTAGCCCCCTCAAGCCAGTGTCTCCACTCCTCGAGTGCATCCTTAATAGCCAACAATTCCCGGTTACCCACGTCATAATTCATCTCGGCAGGCGAAAATTTACGGGAAAAGTAAGCACAGGGATGAAGGCGATTATCAGACACTCCCATCTGAGAAAGCACTGCCCCAATACCCATCTCAGAGGCATCCACCTCCACCACAAAAGGACGCTCTGGATCTGGGTGTCGCAGCACCTTGGCCGAAACAAATGCCCTTTTGAGACGGGCAAAAGCCGCTTTAGCCTCACAAGACCAGTGAGCAACATCCGCCCCTTTCTTAGTGAGTGCCACCAAGGGCGCCACTATAGACGAAAATCCAGCGATAAATCGTCTATAAAAATTCGCAAAGCCCAGGAAACGCTGAAGCGCCTTCAAACTAGTGGGCTGCACCCAATCCAGGACTGCCTGTACCTTGGAACCCTCCATTTGGAAACCTTCTGGGGAGATAATATATCCTAGAAATGCGATTTGCTGAACTTCAAATTCGCACTTCTCCAGCTTCGCCCCAAGCCGGTGGTCTCTGAGTTTCTGGAGGACTAAGCGTACATGCTTCCGATGTTCCTCCAGGGAATGGGAGAAGATTAGGATGTCATCTAAGTATACAACTAAGAATCTATCCAAATATTCCCTGAGCACATCATTCATGAAATCCTGGAAGACTGCCGGGGCATTACAGAGCCCAAAAGGCATCACCAAATATTCATAATGCCCTGAGTGGGTATTAAAGGCAGTCTTCCATTCATCCCCCTCTCTTATTCGGATTAGATTGTACGCACCGCGTAGGTCAATCTTAGAAAAAATGGTGGCAGTACGAAGCTGGTCAAACAAGACCGAAATGAGAGGCAGTGGGTATGAGTTTTTAATCGTGATACGGTTCAATTCCCTGAAGTCGATGCAGGGTCGCAACGAACCGTCCTTTTTACCCACGAAGAAGAACCCCGACCCAACTGGAGACTGTGAAGGTCTGATAAATCCCTTAGCCAAGTTCTCCTGAATGTACTCTGCCATAGCCTGAGTCTCAGGACGTGACAGGGAGTACAACCTGCTCTTGGGAAGCTTAGCATTTGGCAACAAATCAATGGCACAGTCATAGGGGCGATGGGGAGGTAGTACCTCTGCAACTTTTTTGGAGAACACGTCCGCAAAATCTGCATAACACCCTGGCAATCCTGGCAAACTTAGCTGCGAGAGCCTGACTGGAAGGCTCAAGCAACTCCTGAAACAATCAGTACCCCAACTAAGAATCTCCCCAGAGACCCAGTCAAATTGAGGATTGTGGGCCCTTAACCAGGGTAACCCCAACACCAATGGGGCAAAAGTACAGACAGTCACATAAAAGGACAATTTTTCAGAGTGTGTGGCTCCAATAAACAAAGAAATCTGGCTAGTGCAAGAGGTAATTTTACCTTGGGATAATGGTTCCCCGTTTAACCCACAAATCTCAATTTCCGATGCCAAGGGTACTAAGGGAACAGAGTGTTTCAGGGCGAATTGGCGGTCCATAAAAACCCCGTCGGCCCCACTGTCCACAAAGGCCTCAGTCTTGACAGTTTGACCGAGGATCTTCAAGGTCACCGGAATGATAAAAGTCTTCTTGGGAAATTCTGACTTCTGGCCTGACAGGATATTTCCCATCACCCTCAGGCCCTGAAGTTTTCCGGCTTTTCTGGGCATGATACTACCACATGACCTTTATTCCCACAGTACAAACACAACCCCTGCTGTCTCCTCCGCGTCTTCTCACGCGAGGAGAGGCGGGTAGCCCCAATCTGCATAGGCTCCTCAGAAAATTCCTCAGAGTCTGAGGTTCCCTTGGGAAGGAAGGAAATCTCAGTCTCCCTTTCAAGCCTACGCTCTCTCAGCCGTCTATCCACCCGGATGGATAACTGCATGAGCTGATCCAAGCTATCAGGCAAGGGATATTGTACCAGTTGGTCCTTTATCTGGTTAGAAAGACCTCTTCGGTACTGGTGTCTCAGGGCTGGGTCATTCCACTGGGTATCATGGGCCAACCTCCGAAACTCCGTACAGTAAACCTCAACTGGCCTTCGCCCTTGCTTAAGGATCGAAATCTGAGCCTCGGCTGAGGCCGTCTTGTCAGGGTCATCATACAACATGCCCAGTGCCGTAAAAAAAGCATCAACACTTTTAAGCGACGGACAGTCAGGCTGCAACCCATATGCCCAGACCTGTGGGTCTCCTTGTAGCAAGGAAATCACTATGCCCACCCGCTGAATCTCCGACCAAGAAGACTGAGGCCTAAGCCGGAAGTATAGCTTGCAGCTCTCCTTGAAACAAAAGAACTGCGAGCGATCTCCAGAAAAACGATCCGGGAGATTTACTTTCGGCTCCTTAACCCCTGCAGGTGCTGCTGCTGCGGGAGCTCTGCCAGCAGCCTGGGAGGTGTGCATTTTAATGGACAAATCATTAAATTGTCGAGTCAGGACCTGCACCTGATCGACCACCTGTTGCAACGTATTTTGAGGGGTATGCTCCATATTCCCAAAAAATTTCAACAGGAGTATTAGGCTGCTGAATATGTTATGCACACCAGTGCCTGCAGGAAAGTACTGGTGTCAGAACTGTTATGCACTCCAGTGTCTGCAGGAATGTACTGGTGTTTGAACTGTTATGCAAAACAAATGGACTCACAGACAAACTGGGGAATATGACATAACGTACACAGAAGGTAATAGGGTAACAAAATACACACAAAGTGAACAGAGAAGCCCAGAGGCTAAGGAACTGGGTATCTCCCTTGTATTAGAACTGCACAGATGGAAAAAGCAAGATGTTGTGTTTTAATACGTAGAGAACCCGAAATGCTGTTGCTAAGGGCAACAGCAAAACCCTAAAGGGTTACCAACGGGTGTGGCAGTAAACTCCTTGGTCAGAGATGGAATGATAGACACAAGGAGAGTCTCCACAATCCTATTTCTCACTTGCAGTGCACAGGTTTTAGCTTACTGCCACTAAACTGACCCCTGACACCTAGCACAGTGAGACAGGATTAGACAGGCAAGTCTTAGAATACAGCCGCAAACTTGCTAAGTTCACAGAGTAGTAACAGAACCCCAGCAAGCTAAACGACTGACTCCAGTCTTACTGCTAGGTCTGGATTGGCAGAGTGTAATACCAAATCCCCAGGCCTATTTGCAGTAAGCAACAAACAAATACAAAGCTACACAGTACTGGCTAACTTTCATGAACTGACTAACCAACAAAGATTCAGCAGCATCTGCTTACCCTGAAAAGAGGCCTTATAAAGCAGGTGCTGTCCACGCCCCACTCAGACCTCACAGACTGTGAGCACAAAAACCAGCACCGGATCCCCTGCCGTGCACAGAGCCTATAACCACTGCACAGCAAAAGACCCGAACCGGAGTATCAGCTGCGCTCAGGTTACTCCACTAGCACTTGTCTCCCGGTTGCCATGACGACGTGGCAGCACAGGGCAGGAGACCCTAACAAAATCAGAGCACTACATTTTGGCCACAGTGCTCGATCCTAGGTTTAAAGCCTACGTTGTATCTCTCTTTCCAGCAGACACAACTGTGCAGAGGTGCAAAGACCTGCTGGTTAGTAAATTCTCAACTCAAGCGGAACGTGACCCATCAACAGCTCCTCCTTCATTTTCTCCAGCCACTGGGGCTGCAAGGAAAAGGATAACATTTCCTAGCCCACCCGCTGGCGGTGATGCAGGGCAGTCAGGAGCGATAGCTGACATCTGGTCCGGACTGAAGAACCTGCCAACGATTACTGACATGTCTACTGTCACTGCATATGATTCTGTCACCATTGAAAGAATGGTGTAGAATTATATGAGCGACAGCATCCAAGTAGGCATGTCAGACAGTCCGTACGTATACTGGCAGGAAAAAGAGGCAATTTGGAGGCCCTTGCACAAACTGGCTTTATTTTACCTAAGTTGCCCCCCCCCCCTCCAGTGTGTACTCCGAAAGAGTGTTTAGTGCAGCCGGTAACCTTGTCAGCGATAGGCGAAGGAGGTTACTTCCACTAAATGTGGAGAAGGTGATGTTCATCAAAATGAATTATAAATTCCACCGGGAAGACCTTTACCAGCAATTGCCTACAGAAAATGCACAGGGACCTGTGATGGTGGATTCCAGTGGGGACGAATTAATACTCAGTGAGGAGGATGCACACTGTGAAAGTGGTGAGGAATCGGAGGATGATGAGGTCGACATCTTGCCTCTGTAGAGCCAGTTTGTGCAAGGAGAGATTGATTGCTTCTTTTCTGGTGAGGGCCCAAACAAACCAATCATTTCAGCCACAGTCGTGTGGCAGACCCTGTCACTGAAATTATTGGTTTGTTAAAGTGTGCATGTCCTGTTTATACAACATAAGGGTGGTTGGGAGGACCCAAGGACAATTCCATCTTACACTTCTTTTTCTTCTTTGCATCATGTGCTGTTTGGGGACTAGTTTTTTTAAATGCCATCCTGTCTGTAACTGCAATGCCACTCCTAGATGGGCCAGGTGTTTGTGCCGCACACTTGTGTCGCTTAGCTTGGCCATCAAGCTACCTCATTGCACCTCTTTTTCTTCTTTGCATCATGAGCTTTTTGGGGCCTATTTTGTAAATCTGCCATCCTGTCTGCCACTGCAGTGCCACTCCTAGATGGGCCAGGTGTTTGTGCCGCACACTTGTGTCGCTTAGCTGAGTCATACAGCTACCTCATTGCACCTCTTTTTCTTCTTTGTATCATGTGCTGTTTGGTGCCTATTTTTTAAATCTGCCATCCTGTCTGTAACTGCAGTTCCACTCCTAGATGGGCCAGGTGTTTGTGCCGCACACTTGTGTCGCTAAGCTTAGTCATACAGCCACCTCTGTGCAACTTTTAGGCCTAAAAACAATATTTTGAGGTGTGAGGTGTTCAGAATAAACTGGAAATGAGTGGAAATGATTGTTATTGATGTTAATAATACTGTAGGAGCAAAATGACCCCCAAATTCTGTGATTTTAGCTGTTTTTATGTTTTTTTTCCAAAAATCATCCAGATCCAAAACCAAAATCAAAAAACATGAAAGGGTGGTTTTGGCAAAACCAAACCAAAACACGAAAATGGAATTAGAACCAAAACACAAAACACGAAAAGTGCCTTCCGCACATCTCTAATCGGAAGGGTACGCTTTAATGAATAGGTGGGTTTTCAGTGGCTGTTTGAAGCTTTGCAAGGTCCGGTAGAGTCTAATGAAGCGGGGAAGAGTGTTCCACTGAAGGGGTGCAGCACGGGCATAGTCTTGAACTCGAGCATGGGAAGCAGTGACCAGGGTAGAGGAGAGGCGGCGGTAATTGGCCGACAGTAGGGGGCGGGAGGGAGTATGAAGGGAGAGGAGATTGGAGAAGTAGGGAGCAGTGGAATTAGAGATGGCCTTGTAGGTGAGGGTGAGGAGCTTGAAGAGGATTCTGTAGGGGAATGGGAGCCAGTGCAGATTTTGTTGAAGGGGAGTGGCAGATGTGGAGTGGCGGGAGATAGCTCCACCTAATTGAAAGACCAACTATTTTATCAAATATTCTTGTAGTGGAACAAAAATAACTTAAACAACCTTAAAATACACATAGAAAAATAAAAATAAGATTTTACTTACCGATAAATCTATTTCTCGTAGTCCGTAGTGGATGCTGGGACTCCGTCAGGACCATGGGGATTAGCGGCTCCGCAGGAGACAGGGCACAAAAATAAAAGCTTTAGGACTAGGTGGTGTGCACTGGCTCCTCCCCCTATGACCCTCCTCCAAGCCTCAGTTAGGATACTGTGCCCGGACGAGCGTACACAATAAGGAAGGATTTTGAATCCCGGGTAAGACTCATACCAGCCACACCAATCACACCGTACAACCTGTGATCTGAACCCAGTTAACAGTATGACAAACGTAGGAGCCTCTGAACAGACGGCTCACAACAATAACAACCCGATTTTTTTGTAACAATAACTATGTACAAGTATTGCAGACAATCCGCACTTGGGATGGGCGCCCAGCATCCACTACGGACTACGAGAAATAGATTTATCGGTAAGTAAAATCTTATTTTCTCTGACGTCCTAGTGGATGCTGGGACTCCGTCAGGACCATGGGGATTATACCAAAGCTCCCAAACGGGCGGGAGAGTGCGGATGACTCTGCAGCACCGAATGAGAGAACTCCAGGTCCTCTTTAGCCAGGGTATCAAATTTGTAGAATTTTACAAACGTGTTCTCCCCCGACCACGTAGCTGCTCGGCAGAGTTGTAATGCCGAGACCCCTCGGGCAGCCGCCCAAGATGAGCCCACCTTCCTTGTGGAATGGGCCTTGATAGATTTAGGCTGTGGCAGGCCTGCCACAGAATGTGCAAGTTGAATTGTGCTACAAATCCAACGAGCAATCGTCTGCTTAGAAGCAGGAGCACCCAGCTTGTTGGGTGTATACAGTATAAACAGCGAGTCAGATTTTCTGACTCCAGCCGTCCTTGAAATATATATTTTCAATGCCCTGACAACGTCCAGCAACTTGGAATCCTCCAAATCGCTAGTAGCCGCAGGCACCACAATAGGCTGGTTCAGGTGAAACGCTGAAACCACCTTAGGCAGAAACTGAGGACGCGTCCGCAGTTCTGCCCTGTCCGAATGGAAAATCAGATATGGGCTTTTATACGATAAAGCCGCCAATTCTGACACTCTCCTGGCTGAAGCCAGGGCCAGTAGCATGGTTACTTTCCATGTAAGATATTTCAAATCCACCGATTTGAGTGGCTCAAACCAATGGGATTTGAGAAAATCCAAAACTACATTAAGATCCCACGGAGCCACTGGGGGCACAACCGGGGGCTGTATATGTAGTACTCCTTTTACAAAAGTCTGGACTTCAGGAACTGAAGCCAATTCTTTCTGGAAGAAAATCGACAGGGCCGAAATTTGAACCTTAATGGACCCTAATTTGAGGCCCATAGACAATCCTGTTTGCAGGAAATGTAGGAATCGACCCAGTTGAAATTCCTCCGTCGGGCCTTCCTGGCCTCACACCACGCAACATATTTTCTCCAAATGCGGTGATAATGTTGTGCAGTCACCTCCTTCCTGGCTTTTACCAGGGTAGGGATGACCTCTTCCGGAATGCCTTTTTCCCTTAGAATTCGGCGTTCAACCGCCATGCCGTCAAACGCAGCCGCGGTAAGTCTTGGAATAGACACGGTCCCTGCTGAAGCAGGTCCCGTTCAGATCTCCTGAAGTTCCGGGTACCAAGTTCTTCTTGGCCAATCCGGAGCCACGAGTATCGTTCTTACTCCCCTTTGCCGTATAATTCTCAGTACTTTTGGTATGAGAGGCAGAGGAGGAAACACATACACTGACTGGAACACCCACGGTGTTACCAGAGCGTCCACAGCTATTGCCTGAGGGTCTCTTGACCTGGCGCAATACCTGTCCAGTTTTTTGTTGAGGCGGGACGCCATCATATCCACCTTTGGTTTTTCCCAACGGTTCACAATCATGTGGAAGACTTCTGGATGAAGTCCCCACTCTCCCGGGTGTAGATCGTGTCTGCTGAGGAAGTCCGCTTCCCAGTTGTCCACTCCCGGAATGAACACTGCTGACAGTGCTATCACATGATCTTCCGCCCAGCGAAGAATCCTTGCAGCTTCTGCCATTGCCCTCCTGCTTCTTGTGCCGCCCTGTCTGTTTAAGTGGGCGACTGCCGTGATGTTGTCCGACTGGATCAACACCGGCTGACCCTGAAGCAGGGGTTTTGCCAGGCTTAGAGCATTGTAAATCGCTCTTAGCTCCAGTATATTTATGTGAAGAGACATCTCCAGGCTTGACCACACTCCCTGGAAGTTTCTTCCCTGTGTGACCGCTCCCCAGCCTCTCAGACTGGCATCCGTGGTCACCAGGACCCAGTCCTGTATGCCAAATCTGCGGCCCTCTAACAGATGAGCACTCTGCAACCACCACAGAAGAGACACCCTTGTCCGTGGAGACAAAGTTATCCGCTGATGCATCTGCAGATGCGATCCGGACCATTTGTCCAGCAGATCCCACTGAAAAGTTCGTGCGTGGAATCTGCCGAATGGAATCGCTTTCGTAAGAAGCCACCATTTTTCCCAGGACTCTTGTGCATTGATGCACAGACACTTTTCCTGGTTTTAGGAGGTTCCTGACAAGTTCGGATAACTCCCTGGCTTTCTCCTCCGGAAGAAACACCTTTTTCTGAACCGTGTCCAGAATCATTCCCAGGAACAGCAGACGTGTCGTCGGGGTCAATTGAGATTTTGGAAAATTCAGAATCCACCCGTGCTGTTGCAGCACTACTTGGGTTAGTGCTACTACGTCCTCCAGCTGTTCTCTGGACCTTGCCCTTATCAGGAGATCGTCCAAGTAAGGGATAATTAATACGCCTTTTCTTCGCAGAAGAAACATCATTTCGGCCATTACCTTGGTAAAGACCCGAGGTGCCGTGGACAATCCAAACGGCAGCGTCTGAAACTGATAATGACAGTTTTGCACCACGAACCTGAGGTACCCTTGATGTGAAGGGCAAATTGGGACATGCAGGTAAGCATCCTTGATGTCCAGGGACACCATAAAGTCCCCTTCTTCCAGATTCGCTATCACTGCTCTGAGTGACTCCATCTTGAACTTGAATTTTTGTATGTACAGGTTCAAAGATTTCAGATTTAGAATAGGTCTTACCGAGCCGTCCGGCTTCGGTACCACAAATAGTGTGGAATAATACCCCTTTCCCTGTTGTAGGAGGGGTACCTTGACTATCACCTGCTGAGAATACAGCTTGTGAATGGCTTCCAATACCGTCGCCCTGTCTGAGGGAGACGTTGGCAGAGCAGACTTTAGGAACCGGCGAGGGGGAGACTTCTCGAATTCCAACCTGTAACCCTGAGATACTACCTGCAGGATCCAGGGGTCCACCTGTGAGTGAGCCCACTGTGCGCTGAAATTCTTGAGTCGACCCCCCACCGCCCCTGAGTCCGCTTGTAAAGCCCCAACGTCATGCTGAGGGCTTTGCAGAAGCCGGGGAGGGCTTCTGCTCCTGGGAGGGAGCTGCTTGGTGCACTCTCTTACCCTTTCCTTTGCCTCGGGGCAGATATGACTGTCCTTTTGCCCGCTTGTTCTTATAGAAACGAAAGGACTGCGGCTGAAAAGACGGTGTCTTTTTCTGTTGGGAGGGGACCTGAGGTAAAAAGGTGGATTTCCCGGCTGTTGCCGTGGCCACCAAATCCGATAGACCGACCCCAAATAATTCCTCCCCTTTATACGGCAATACTTCCATATGCCGTTTGGAATCCGCATCACCTGACCACTGTCGCGTCCATAAACTTCTTCTGGCAGATATGGACATCGCACTTACTCTCGATGCCAGAGTGCAAATATCCCTCTGAGCATCTCGCATATAAAGAAAAGCATCCTTTAATTGCTCTATAGTCAATAAAATACTGTCCCTATCCAGGGTATCAATATTTTCAGTCAGGGAATCCGACCAAACCACCCCAGCACTGCACATCCATGCTGAGGCGATGGCTGGTCGCAGTATAACACCAGTATGAGTGTATATACTTTTCAGGGTAGTTTCCAGCCTCCTATCAGCTGGATCCTTGAGGGCGGCCGTTTCAGGAGACGGTAACGCCACTTGTTTTAATAAGCGTGTGAGTGCCTTATCCACCCTAGGGGGTGTTTCCCAGCGCGCCCTAACCTCTGGCGGGAAAGGATATAATGCCAATAACTTCTTTGAAATTAGCAGTTTTCTATCGGGGTTAACCCACGCTTCATCACACACTTCATTCAATTCCTCTGATTCAGGAAAAACTACAGGTAGTTTTTTCAGACCCCACATAATACCCCTTTTTGTGGTACTTGCAGTATCAGAGATATGCAAAGCCTCCTTCATTGCCGTGATCATATAACGTGTGGCCCTACTGGAAAATACGTTTGTTTCTTCACCGTCGACACTAGATTCGGTGTCGACCGACTGAGGTAAAGGGCGTTTTACAGCCCCTGACGGTGTCTGAGACGCCTGGACAGGTACTAACTGGTTTGCCGGCCGTCTCATGTCGTCAACTGATTTTTGTAACGTGCTGACATTATCACGTAATTCCATAAACAAAGCCATCCATTCCGGTGTCGACTCCCTAGGGGGTGACATCACCATTACCGGCAATTGCTCCGCCTCCACACCAACATCGTCCTCATACATGTCGACACACACGTACCGACACACCACAGACACACAGGGAATGCTCTTATTGAAGACAGGACCCCACTAGCCCTTTGGGGAGACAGAGGGAGAGTTTGCCAGCACACACCCAAGCGCTATAAATATATAGGAACAACCCTACAGAAGTGTTGTTTCCTTTATAGCAGCTTAATATATCAATATCGCCAAAAAAGTGCCCCCCCTCTCTGTTTTTTTACCCTGTTTCTGTAGTGTAGTGCAGGGGAGAGTCCTGGGAGCCTTCCTCGCAGCGGAGCTGTGCAGGAAAATGGCGCTGTGTGCTGAGGAGATAGGCCCCGCCCCCTATTTCGGCGGGCTCTTCTCCCGGTGTTTGTGAGACCTGGCAGGGGTTAAATACATCCATATAGCCCCAGGGGCTATATGTGATGTATTTTTAGCCAGAACAAGGTATTATCATTGCTGCCCAGGGCGCCCCCCCCCAGCGCCCTGCACCCTCAGTGACCGCTGGTGTGAAGTGTGCTGACAACAATGGCGCACAGCTGCAGTGCTGTGCGCTACCTCATGAAGACTGAAAAGTCTTCTGCCGCCGGTTTCTGGACCTCTTCACTTTTCGGCATCTGCAAGGGGGTCGGCGGCGCGGCTCCGGGACCGGACTCCATGGCTGGGCCTGTGTTCGATCCCTCTGGAGCTAATGGTGTCCAGTAGCCTAAGAAGCCAATCCATCCTGCACGCAGGTGAGTTCACTTCTTCTCCCCTAAGTCCCTCGTTGCAGTGAACCTGTTGCCAGCAGGACTCACTGAAAATAAAAAACCTAATAACTTTTTCTAAGCAGCTCTTTAGGAGAGCCACCTAGATTGCACCCTGCTCGGACGGGCACAAAAACCTAACTGAGGCTTGGAGGAGGGTCAT
The DNA here is from genome assembly GCF_028390025.1 of Pseudophryne corroboree. NCBI lineage: Eukaryota > Metazoa > Chordata > Amphibia > Anura > Myobatrachidae > Pseudophryne > Pseudophryne corroboree. The sequence goes on from NC_086448.1 coordinate 438,065,059, forward strand.
AGGGGGAGGAGCCAGTGCACACCACCTAGTCCTAAAGCTTTTATTTTTGTGCCCTGTCTCCTGCGGAGCCGCTAATCCCCATGGTCCTGACGGAGTCCCAGCATCCACTAGGACGTCAGAGAAATCTATATTTTGTCACATGCAAGAATAGCAGCAGCCCCTGTACTACTTACACACTGGGACAGGACTCAGGAGGTCTCACTCTAGACCCTCATTAGATAACAGGTTACACAGGACCCAGACAACAAAGCAGGGAGGAGGAGATGCTGGGATCCCTGTGTCACTTACAGCTCTCCCCACCCTCCTATCTCTGCTCTGGTTGAAGAGGTAGGTAAATCATGAAACCTGGTACTTCTGTGTCTCTGCCTGCACAGCATACTGTCCTGCTCGCATTCTGGTTACCTGGTTCTGCTGCTGACTAAGAGGGAAAGCTAATGGTATCCTTTGGCAGGGGGCCCCCTGACAAAGGGGGGGGGGGGGGGCGGGGTACAGTATGCCCTGCACACTACCCTTAATCTGGCTATGCCGGTGTGCACACAGAGCACACTGGTGTGGGATAAAAGGTGAGACAATTTTATTAAGTGTTTGTCCTGAGGAAAATTGATTAAGATTGAAACGTTGACATCTGCAAATGGGCTGTCAGTAAACCTTTTTGTAAGGAGTTCAGAGTGCCGCACATTGGGGGTGATTCCGAGTTGATCGCTATTGTTTTCGTTCGCACAACATATTCACAAAATTGCGAACACGTTGCACAATAGCGAATATCCGCCCCAACGTATTTTTGCTATTTCGTACGCAGTATTACACAAAGTAGGCATATGCCAAATGACATCGCACTAATGCGAATCCATCGCATTACTACAAACGTCATCGAAAAAATACAAACTTCTCGTAGATTTACACATTTTTCTTAACATTGCACACGCTTTTGCTGAAAAACGCACAGCAATTGGGTTTTTTTCAAGTTATATTACACCTTTCAATTCAAACTCAACAAGCCTTCCTCAATTACGAATCCAATTAGTGTAATGAATGATTGTGGTCATGACCAATTAAGTCTTCAAAGAATACCTACAGAACACTTTGTAGGCATAATTGGCCATTACCATGTTTGTTTATAAATAAGTGAAATAGATGTGTAAACTGTGCCTGGGCTAATGTTATCTAGCATATTTTTGTGTGGAGGTGTAGTGTGTGAATATATGTGTTTACATGTTTTTCTAAACAATAAGCTCCACACTGACATAATTTGTTTGTTTGTAAATAATAAGATTAATAATCGTAAGTTTGATGTGTGTTTTTTGTAAGGTCACCAATTTATGCTAGGCAATATGCTGTCCCTTTATTGCATTAAAAAAACACAACAACCGCTTAACTGTAAAAAATTTGTTTTTATATTTTAACATAATATATATATATTTTTTTTTAACATATAAAAAAGGAATAAATTAACAAAATTTTTGCAGCCGGTCAACATCGGCCAGCATGGCCTGCAAATGTGCCTTTAGGCTGGCAAGGATGCCAGGCAGGCTTGTGGGATCTCCAACTACACCATCTGAAATGCAGAGCAAAAAAAAAATTAAAAAAAATACTCACATTACCTATTACACAAGCAAGCCATAAAGCACACTTTAATGGCAAAGGGACTACATCAGTGGTTCCCAAACTGTGCGCCATGGCTCCCTGGGGTGCCTCGGGACACTTGCAGGGGTGCCTTGGATTGGTGGTCCAGGACCAATTCAAATTATTTATGGTCAATATAATAGGCAAAACTAGTGCTAGTAGCTGTCAGTCATAAAATATGTTGACAAACAGAAGCAAATCTTGTCCCTCACCACACAATTGAGCCTAAGGATGACATATAAACACAATCTACTTAATTTAATATTTCTTTCTAAAATTCTCAATAAGAAATTTTTGGCCTAGGGGTGCCGTGAAAAAATTCTGATACTCTAGGGCGCCGTGATTCCAAAAAGTTTGGAAACCACTGGACTACATCATGGATGTTTGAATGTTAAAACAGTAGCATACCAACACACAAGCATGCTCAGCAATGTTTGTTATTGTTAAATTAAAAATTTAAAAAGTGTACCACACCATGATGTACATTTACTAAGATGGGAGTTCTATTTAAGATGGGACGTTGCCCATAGCAACCAATCAGATTACACATATCTTCTAGAAGGTGCTAAATAAATAAGAAGTTGAATCTGATTGGTTGCTATGGGCAACATCCCATCTTGAATAAAACTCCCATCTTAGTAAATGTAACCCCATGCTGGGATTCATTCACATCTGGAGTGAAGCAGACTTGTCTTCTTTGGTGTTTGCCCTGCATCATCACACTGCATATCAAAATCTTCAGAAGGAAAACATATCTTAGCATGCCCACACTCCCTGAAAGCCTGCCTTACTACATGAGGTGAAACAGGTTTTTTTTTTTTTTTTTGCAATAATCATTTTTTGAGGGTAACTTTCAAAACTCAAATCATTGTGTCTGGCTAACAAATAGACTCCTGCGACTTTAATGTGCAAATATTGCATTAACCAGGCACTATTCTAAAATTTTAACCCACACAAAAATTTCCACTCAGGTCTAAATGTTTGCCAGATATTGTTTCACATACAAACCGTGTTGTGCATGCAAACCTGTCCACATAAGCATTTAAGCTTGTCAAAAGATTGGCCACAGTACAACAATGCAATTATTTTAATGTGTCTTTCAATACTATTTAACCATTTGTAAAAATGTGTGTGAACTTACATTCCTCTGCCGTGAACTTACATTCCTCTGCCACTTCACCACCTCCCGGAAGTTGTTCCGGGGCCTCTGTTGCCCATTCAGATGGGGGTGAAGGGGTTTGGCTGGCGGATGGCGAATGGATGGGGGTGGTTGGCTGCATGGGGGATGGTGGCTGGATGGTGGAAGGAGTCAGGATGGGGGAAGGAGGGTCATTTGGGAAAGAGGATGGAAGGGGGAGTAGGTTACAGAGGGTGTTTGGGAAAGATAAGGTGAGGGTGGTGGAGAGATGGTTTGGGACACAGAGGGGGAAGAGTGCAGAGAGGGGAATTGGAAATAGGAGGGGTATTGGGCCGGAGAGGGGGTTTGGGCGGGAGAGGGGGTTTTGGTAATAGAGGGGGATTGGGCTGGAGAGGGAGATTGGGTCGGAGAGGGGGATTGGGCTGGAGAGGGGGATTGGGCTGGAGAGGGGGAGTGGGCTGGAGAGGGGGAGGTGGCTGGAGTGGGGGATTGGGCTGGAGAGGGGGATTGGGCTGGAGAGGGGGATTGGTCCGGAGAGGGGGATTGGTCCGGAGAGGTGGATTGGGCCGGAGAGGGTGATTGGGCTGAAGATGGGGATTGGGTTGGAGAGGGGGATTGGGCCGGAGAGGGGGATTGGGCTGGAGAGGGGGATTGGTCCGGAGAGGGGGATTGGGCTGGAGAGGTGGATTGGGCCGGAGAGGGTGATTGGGCTGTAGAGGGGGATTGGGCTGGAGAGGGGGATTGGGCTGGAGAGGGGGAGGTGGCCGGAGTGGGGGATTGGGCTGGAGAGGGGGATTGGGCCGGAGAGGGGGATTGGGCCGGAGAGGGGGAGTGGGCTGGAGAGGGGGATTGGGCCGGAGAGGGGGAGTGGGCTGGAGAGGGGGAGTGGTCCGGAGAGGGGGAGTGGGCCTGATAAGGGTGTGCTCCTCTTCTGGCAGCCACTGCTCGCCGTTGGGCTTACCCTAGAATGACATATGTCCTAATTAGTTTATTAGGTTCTATTGATTTCAAAACATAATGTTTAACAAACATTGTTATGTTAAATAGACATATAAAGTGATTAGGTCTAGACGCTAGCATGTGTACCAACTCAGTACCCCGACATCACTTTCACAAGCACTGCTTGCCATAAGCACACACACTGTGTCATGTTTGCTCTACAATAGTACATTGACAGTCTGCTAATTTACACACTATATAACTTATTAGTGCAAATATGCAGTCTTTACATTAAAAGACTCTGCTAACATTCTCTATTATGTAATGTAATGTGAAACTTACTGCGTCTTCGTCGATTGCGGATTTGTTGGCGGATCTCCGCCAACAGGTCCGGCGTGCGCCTGCGGAGGTCGCTCCAGCACCTCTCCAGCTGGATAATGCTCCTCCTTTTCCGGGCGCAGGTTCGCAATAAGCGGCGGACCTCCGCGTAGGCCTCACGCTTTACCCTATTAGGGATAAAGGGCCCTGTGCGGCCTACGCAGCGGTCCATTACCGCGACCAGTAGGCGCAGCTCTTGTTGGCTAAAAGCAGCAGCGCGCATGGTGCCAATGGCGTTTTCCAAATATGGACTTATATTTATAGTGTATGGTGGGATGTAATTGGTTGTAAATTTATGGTGTCATCTAATAAACTTTATTGATGTGTGCATTACTGTGAAGGACAGTGGGTACAGTTCGCAATAGCGGAATTTCGCAGCCGCGGAAGTACGGGAAAAAAAATAAGAATTTACTTACCGATAATTCTATTTCTCATAGTCCGTAGTGGATGCTGGGGACTCCGTAAGGACCATGGGGAATAGCGGCTCCGCAGGAGACTGGGCACATCTAAAGAAAGCTTTAGGACTATCTGGTGTGCACTGGCTCCTCCCCCTATGACCCTCCTCCAAGCCTCAGTTAGGATACTGTGCCCGGACGAGCGTACACAATAAGGAAGGATTTTGAATCCCGGGTAAGACTCATACCAGCCACACCAATCACACCGTACAACTTGTGATCTGAACCCAGTTAACAGCATGATAACAGAGGAGCCTCTAGAAAAGATGGCTCACTACAGCAATAACCCGATTTTTTGGTAACAATAACTATGTACCAGTATTGCAGACAATCCGCACTTGGGATGGGCGCCCAGCATCCACTACGGACTATGAGAAATAGAATTATCGGTAAGTAAATTCTTATTTTCTCTAACGTCCTAAGTGGATGCTGGGGACTCCGTAAGGACCATGGGGATTATACCAAAGCTCCCAAACGGGCGGCAGAGTGCGGATGACTCTGCAGCACCAAATGAGAGAACTCCAGGTTCTCCTCAGCCAGGATATCAATTTTGTAGAATTTTACAAACGTATTTGCTCCTGACCAAGTAGCTGCTCGGCAAAGTTGTAAAGCCAAGACCCCTCGGGCAGCCGCCCAAGATGAGCCCACCTTCCTTGTGGAGTGGGCATTTACAGATTTTTGGCTGTGGCAGGCCTGCCACAGAATGTGCAAGCTGAATTTTACTACAAATCCAACGAGCAATAGTCTGCTTAGAAGCAGGAGCACCCAGCTTGTTGGGTGCATACAGGATAAACAGCGAGTCAGATTTCCTGACTCCAGCCGTCCTGGAAACATATATTTTCAGGGCCCTGACAACGTCTAGCAACTTGGAGTCCTCCAAGTCCCTAGTAGCCGCAGGCACCACAAATAGGTTGGTTCAGGTGAAACGCTGAAACCACCTTAGGGAGAAACTGAGGACGAGTCCTCAATTCCGCCCTGTCCGAATGGAAAATCAGATAAGGGCTTTTAAAGGATAAAGCCGCCTATTCTGACACGCGCCTGGCCCAGGCCAGGGCCAACAGCATGACCACTTTCCATGTGAGATATTTTAACTCCACAGATTTTAGTGGTTCAAACCAATGTGACTTTTGGAACTCAAAACTACATTGAGATCCCAAAGTGCCACTGGAGGCACAAAAGGAGGCTGTATATGCAGTACCCCTTTTACAAACGTCTGAACTTCAGGGACTGAAGTTAGTTCTTTTTGGAAGAAAATTGACAGGGCCAAAATTTGAACCTTAATGGACCCCAATTTCAGGCCCATAGACACTCCTGTTTGCAGGAAATGTAGGAATCGACCCAGTTGAATTTCCTCCGTCGGGCCTTACTGGCCTCGCATCACGCAACATATTTTTGCCAATTGCGGTGATAATGTTTTTGCGGTTACATCCTTCCTGGCTTTGATCAGGATAGGGATGACTTCATCCGGAATGCCTTTTTTCCTTCAGGATCCGGCGTTCAACCGCCATGCCGTCAAACGCAGCCGCGGTAAGTCTTGGAACAGACAGGGTCCTTGCTGGAGCAGGTCCCTTCTTAGAGGTAGAGGCCACGGATCCTCCGTGAGCATCTCTTGAAGTTCCGGTTACCAAGTCCTTCTTGGCCAATCCGGAGCCACGAATATAGTGCTTACTCCTCTCCTTCGTATCAATCTCAGTACCTTGGGTATGAGAGTCAGAGGAGGGAACACATACCCTGACTGGTACACCCACGGTGTTACCAGAGCATCTACAGCTATTGCCTGAGGGTCCCTGGACCTGGCGCAATACCTGTCGAGTTTTTCCCAACGGTTTATAATCATGTGGAAGACTTCTGGGTGAAGTCCCCACTCTCCCGGGTGGAGGTCGTGCTGAGGAAGTCTGCTTCCCAGTTGTCCACTCCCGGAATGAATACTGCCGACAGTGCTATCACATGATTTTCCGCCCAGCGAAGAATCCTTGCAGCTTCTGCCATTGCCCTCCTGCTTCTTGTGCCACCCTGTCTGTTTACGTGGGTGACTGCCGTGATGTTGTCCGACTGGATCAACACCGGCTGACCTTGAAGCAGAGGTCTTGCTAAGCTTAGAGCATTGTAAATGTCCCTTAGCTTCAGGATATTTATGTGAAGTGATGTCTCCAGGCTTGACCATAAGCCCTGGATATTCCTTCCCTGTGTGACTGCTCCCCAGCCTCGCAGGTTGGCATCCGTGGTCACCAGGACCCAGTCCTGAATGCCGAATCTGCGGCCCTCTAGAAGATGAGCACTCTGCAACCACCACAGGAGGGACACCCTTGTCCTTGGTGACAGGGTTATCCGCTGATGCATCTGAAGATGCGACCCGGACCATTTGTCCAGCAGGTCCCACTGGAAAGTTCTTGCGTGGAATCTGCCGAATGGGATTGCTTCGTAGGAAGCCACCATTTTACCCAGAACCCTTGTGCATTGATGCACTGAGACTTGGCTCGGTTTTAGGAGGTTCCTGACTAGCTCGGATAACTCCCTGGCTTTTTCCTCCGGGAGAAACACCTTTTTCTGGACTGTGTCCAGGATCATCCCTAGGAAAAGAAGACAAGTCGTCGGAACCAGCTGCGATTTTGGAATATTGAGAATCCAATCGTGCTGCAGCAACACTACCTGAGATAGTGCTACACCGACCTCCAACTGTTCCCTGGATCTTACCCTTATCAGGGAATTGTCCAAGTAAGGGATAACTAAAATTCCCTTCCTTCGAAGGAATATCATCATTTCGGCCATTACCTTGGTAAAGACCCGGGGTGCCGTGGACCATCCATACGGCAGCGTCTGAACTGATAGTGACAGATCTGTACCATAAACCTGAGGTACCCTTGGTGAGAAGGGTAAATTTTGACATGAAGGTAAGCATCCTTGATGTCCCGAGACATCATGTAGTCCCCTTCTTCCAGGTTCGCAATCACTGCTCTGAGTGACTCAATCTTGAATTTGAACCTCTGTATGTAAGTGTTCAAAGATTTTAGATTTAGAATCGGTCTCACCGAGCCGTCCGGCTTCGGTACAACAACAGTGTGGAATAATACCCCGTTCCCTGTTGCAGGAGGGGTATCTTGATTATCACCTGCTGGGAATACAGCTTGTGAATGGCTTCCAAAACTGTCTCCCTGTCAGAAGGAGACATCGGTAAAGCCGACTTTAGGAAACGGCGAGGGGGAGACGTCTCGAATTCTAATTTGTACCCCTGAGATATCACCTGAAGGATCCAGGGGTCTACTTGCGAGTGAGCCCACTGCGCGCTGAAATTCATTGAGACGGGCCCCCCACCGTGCCTGATTCTGCTTGTAAAGCCCCAGCGTATACTGAGGGCTTGGCAGAGGCGGGAGAGGGTTTCTGTTCCTGGGAACTGGCTGATTTCTGCAGCCTTTTTCCTCTCCCTCTGTCACGGGGCAGAAATGAGGAACCTTTTGCCCGCTTGTCCACGAAAAGACTGCGCCTGATAATACGGCGTCTTCTCATGTTGAGAGGCGACCTGGGGTACAAACGTGGATTTCCCAGCTGTTGCCGTGGCCACCAGGTCTGAAAGACCGACCCCAAATAACTCCTCCCCTTAATAAGGCAATACTTCCAAATGCCGTTTGGAATACACATCACCTGACCACTGACGTGTCCATAACCCTCTACTGGTAGAAATGGACAACGCACTTAGACTTGATGCCAGTCGGCAAATATTCCGCTGTGCATCACGCATATATAGAAATGCATCTTTTAAATGCTCTATAGGCAAAAATATACTGTCCCTATCTAGGGTATCAATATTTTCAGTCAGGGAATCCGACCACGCCAACCCAGCACTGCACATCCAGGCTGAGGCGATTGCTGGTCGCAGTATAACACCAGTATGTGTGTAAATACATTTTAGGATACCCTCCTGCTTTCTATCAGCAGGATCCTTAAGGGCGGCCATCTCAGGAGAGGGTAGAGCCCTTACAAGCGTGTGAGCGCTTTATCCACCCTAGGGGGTGTTTCCCAACGCACCCTAACCTCTGGCGGGAAAGGATATAATGCCAATAACATTTTAGAAATTATCTGTTGTTATCGGGGGAAACCCACGCATCATCACACACCTCATTTAATTTCTCAGATTCAGGAAAACTACAGGTAGTTTTTCCTCACCGAACATAATACCCCTTTTTGGTGGTACTCGTATTATCAGAAATGTGTAAAACATTTTTCATTGCCTCAATCATGTAACGTGTGGCCCTACTGGAAGTCACATTTGTCTCTTCACCGTCGACACTGGAGTCAGTATCCGTGTCGGCGTCTATATCTGCCATCTGAGGTAACGGGCGCTTTAGAGCCCCTGACGGCCTATGAGACGTCTGGACAGGCACAAGCTGAGTAGCCGGCTGTCTCATGTCAACCACTGTCTTTTATACAGAGCTGACACTGTCACGTAATTTCTTCCAACAGTTCATCCACTCAGGTGTCGACCCCCTAGGGGGTGACATCACTATTACAGGCAATCTGCTCCGTCTCCACATCATTTTTCTCCTCATACATGTCGACACAAAAGTACTGACATACAGCACACACACAGGGAATGCTCTGATAGAGGACAGGACCCCACTAGCCCTTTGGGGAGACAGAGGGAGAGTTTGCCAGCACACACCAGAGCGCTATATATATACAGGGATAACCTTATATAAGTGTTTTTCCCCTTATAGCTGCTGTATAGTTAATACTGCACCTAATTAGTGCCCCCCTCTCTTTTTTAACCCTTTCTGTAGTGTAGTGACTGCAGGGGAGAGCCAGGGAGCTTCCCTCCAACGGAGCTGTGAGGGAAAATGGCGCCAGTGTGCTGAGGAGATAAGGCCGCTGATAAGGGGGCGGAGCCTATCTCCCGTTTTTCTATGTATTCTGACAGGGGTTAAATGCATCCATATAGCTCAGGAGCTATATGTGATGCATTTTTTTGCCATCCAAGGTGTTTTTATTGCGTCTCAGGGCGCCCCCCCCGAGCGCCCTGCACCCTCAGTGACCGGAGTGTGAAGTGTGCTGAGAGCAATGGCGCACAGCTGCAGTGCTGTGCGCTACCTTGTTGAAGACAGGACGTCTTCTGCCGCCGATTTTCCGGACCTCTTCTGCCTTCTGGCTCTGTAAGGGGGCCGGCGGCGCGGCTCTGGGACCCATCCAAGCTGGGCCTGTGATCGTCCCTCTGGAGCTAATGTCTAGTAGCCTAAGAAGCCCAATCCACTCTGCACGCAGGTGAGTTCGCTTCTTCTCCCCTTAGTCCCTCGATGCAGTGAGCCTGTTGCCAGCAGGTCTCACTGAAAATAAAAAACCTAAACTAAAACTTTCACTAAGAAGCTCAGGAGAGCCCCTAGTGTGCACCCTTCTCGTTCGGGCACAGAGATCTAACTAACTGAGGCTTGGAGGAGGGTCATAGGGGGAGGAGCCAGTGCACACCAGATAGTCCTAAAGTTTTCTTTAGATGTGCCCAGTCTCCTGCGGAGCCGCTATTCCCCATGGTCCTTACGGAGTCCCCAGCATCCACTTAGGACGTTAGAGAAACATACACTCACAATTACACTCACACACACTCACATACACACACACACACACACACAAACACTCACTCAAAATCACACACTCACACACACTCACATACACAAACACACATTCACAATCACACTCACACACACACACACACTCACATCTGTGTACTCACCACATTTGTCAAAAACAATCAGCTGCACAAAGTCACCAAGTTTACGACATTTAGGATCATATGTTGTGTAATTTGTAATGTAAACAGATGCACAAGCCAAAACCAAACAAAAAAAAATAGTTATTAACACAAATATCCAAAAACAAATTAATTAGACATTATTTAAAAAAAAAACAGACAACAACAAGATTGGTTCAAAATACATGATAAGGAGAATATTTCAGATTTATCACATAAACAAAGAATAGTATAGACTCACACACCAAAACAATTACACTATGAACTTTAGCAAGCTGCCTAAATGACATCAGACCAAAATGACAATACACATACAGTGACTTTGGGAAAATGAGAATAAATAAGGTAAAAATCAAAATACCTGAAATAATCACGGACAACGCGTGCCCTTATTTCATTCCCCCGCCGGGACACACTCCCCCCACCGATTGTCCGGCCAACCCCTGGCTCCTCATCAGGCAATTCCTCTGTTTGAGGAAGCTCTACGTGACTCCTTACAGCGATGTTATGTAGGATAGCGCACAGGACCACAATTTTACTTACCATCTCCGGCGAATACATGATGTCGCCACCAGTGCGGTGGAGCACACGAAAGCGCCCTTTAAGGACACCAATCGTGCGCTCCACCGACTGTCTAGTGGCAGTAAGCGTGGAGTTAAATGCCGTCTGTGGTCCTGGCCTGGGTTTACTGTAAGGAGTCATGAGCCAGGGGGTGCAAGGATATCCACGGTCTCCTGTTTGATAAGATGAAAAAAACAAAAGTATAATTGTAAATTTAATGTAAAAAAAAAAAAAATATGACTGTTCCAAATATTTAAACGAAAAAACTCACCCAATAACCACATGTCTTGGCCTTCCATCGATCTTAATCTCTGCCATATCCCTGATTGTCTAATGACATGTGCATCATGGGAGTTCCCCGGGAACTTAGCATTCAGGGACAGGATCTGGAGTGATGGCCCACAAACAACCATTACATTCAGAGAATGAAACAGTTTCCTGTTTCTATACATTTCTTCATTATGTCTTGGTGCTACAATAGCTACATGTGTGCCATCCACAACCCCAATAACGTGTGGGAAGCGACTACCACCTTCTTGAAATTGCCGCTTCACCACATCCAGGGCACCAACATCCATAGGCATTGATATAAATTGCTTGACTCTTTTTATGAAAGCCTGGCTGACACGCCGCAGGACCTTACTGAACTTGCCCTGCGACATGCCAACCAGATCTCCCACCACATGCTGATACGACCCAGTGGCAACAAAATGTAACACAGCAAGGAATTGTGTCAATGCTGGTATTGCTGTAGGATACCTAATGGATTGTTCTAGATCACTCTCTATTATGGAGAGAGTGTCTAGGATTAGATGAGGTGGCAGTCTGTATCTGCGCAACACAACATCATCAGGCATCCCAAAAAGAAGGACACGGGTACGGAAAATTGGTGGCCTAGCACGCCTCCGTTGCCTTGGATGATGAGGAGCCGGTTGGGGTTGGAGGGCTGGCGCCGGTTGGGGTGGGTGTGGTTCCGTTGGTTGTGGTGGGAGTGCTTCCGCAGCAACATGAATTGACATCACCAACTTAAAATGAAGGTAAGAATCATGTTTAAAACTTTTTCTAAAAATACACACATTCTCATCCATAATCAAAATCAAAGTGTATGGGTGTTAACTTACTGCTTGTGCATACTACATTTCTTCAAGTTTTTAATACGGACCAAAAACACATAATTGGATTTAAAAAAAAACACTAAAATTAGATAATTAGCTCCAACATAGGTTAACATCAAAAATCATAAATAATTAGAGATATCAACCCTAGCCATATAATTAATGCAACAATACATTGGCCCTCATTCCGAGTTGTTCGCTCGGTATTTTTCATCGCATCGCAGTGAAAATCCGCTTAGTACGCATGCGCAATGTTCGCACTGCGACTGCGCCAAGTAACTTTACTATGAAGAAAGTATTTTTACTCACGGCTTTTTCTTCGCTCCGGCGATCGTAATGTGATTGACAGGAAATGGGTGTTACTGGGCGGAAACACGGCGTTTCAGGGGCGTGTGGCTGAAAACGCTACCGTTTCCGGAAAAAACGCAGGAGTGGCCGGAGAAACGGTGGGAGTGCCTGGGCGAACGCTGGGTGTGTTTGTGACGTCAACCAGGAACGACAAGCACTGAAATGATCGCACAGGCAGAGTAAGTCTGGAGCTACTCTGAAACTGCTAAGTAGTTAGTAATCGCATTATTGCGAATACATCGGTCGCAATTTTAAGAAGCTAAGATTCACTCCCAGTAGGCGGCGGCTTAGCGTGTGTAACTCTGCTAAATTCGCCTTGCGACCGATCAACTCGGAATGAGGGCCATTGTCTCCAAAATAAGTATGACTAATGTAAATTAATAAAACAGAAAAATTAAAAAAAAACACACTGAAAACACATATCCATAAAAAAACGGGGGTCCTTTAGTAGCAAATACAGAAAAAATCAGCCATACTTTGTCAAAAGTAAATGCTTTGTAAACAAACAAATAAGACACCTACAAGAGAGAGAAATGGCCTATAAGAAAACAGATACACACTTACCAAAAACACACACCAGGACACACATGGATTGGCAACTTACCTGCTCAACAAAAGTAGCTTCAAATGTGGAGCACCAAAAGAAAGAAAAAATGGTGACTTGCCCGGAAAAGATATGTGGTGTAAAACACCACTGAGACACCTACAAGAAAGAGAAATGGCCTATAATAAATCAGATACACACTTACAACAAACACACACCAGGACACACAGGGATTGGCAACTTACCTACTCAACAAAAGTAGCTTCAAATGTGGAGCACCAAAAGAAAGATAAAATGGCGACTTGCCCGGAAAAGATATGTGGTGTAAAACACCACTGAGACACCTACAAGAAAGAGAAATGGCCTATAATAAATCAGATACACACTTACAACAAACACACACCAGGACACACAGGGATTGGCAATTTACCTGCTCAACAAAAGTAACTGAAATTTAAAAAATAAAACAGCCTACTTGGCTAGAAAATAAATATGTGTACACACACCACTAATGACAAACCTACAAGAGAGAGAAATGGACTATAAGAAATAAAGTATACACTCTCAACAATAGAACGGACACACTGTAAATTACAGGTCACACAAATATTACATAGTACATGAGATTAAATTTATATGCCAAAACATTATCCACCAAAATATTAATACCCAGTTTAAAACACTACAAACGACCATTGCACACCCATACATACTTGGTTGGTTAATATCCTAATTTAGTAATACTAACAAAAGTACACTCGCATAAAATAAGCACGACAAAACACAACATGAAAACATTTGCCAGCTAACAAACGCACATTTGTCTGCAATATACTGAAACAAAAACTCACTCAGAAATGTTAGAACAAACACGAGCACCTTCTCTGCAAAAACACAATACTCCATCTGCCATCATACACCCACTCACACAGGCTGCAATCCAGCCTTTTAAATAGGCTGTACAATTACTGGAAGTATTAGCATAATTGACACCTGTGCGAATTACCGCACTGGAAAACACACGCACCTATACATCGCGACACACCTGTGCAAACACACATGCCACCAGCAACATGGCTACTCGTGAGCAGATGGCAGCATAGATGGACCGCGTGCAGCAGCAGATGTCCGCTGTGACACATAGGCGCCTAGCACTGCGGAGGCAGATGCTAGAAGCTGGAAGTTCTGATTTACAGATAGCAGGACCCAGTACTATAGAAAATCAATCTTCTGATACCCAGGAGTTAGGAGTGAATCCCCTGCCAGACATAGATACTGGGGTAACTGAGGGAGATTCCGGAATCCCATCACAAACACAAAGTACACAAGCAGCTAGTGAAGAGGAAGATGGTGATGATGGACAGAACGATAGCTCACAGGCTACAGACAAAAAAAAAAAGACAGCCCGCCTTCACTAAGAGGGAGTTACGTGTTTTGGTCACACAGGCCATGGCCAAAATTCATCGAGGACCCAAAAATCCCTGACATCCTGGCTCAAATAGCAAGGTATGGTGAGAGCCTGAATGCTTTTCAAGCCACGATGATCCGGGAGGTAAGCCAGATACCTGTCCGGCTCACTGAGCACAGAACCAGTGTGGAGCAAGGTGTATCTCAACTCTGCCAAGGTCTGGCAGAGATCAGGCAGGGCCAAGAGCAAATCGCCTCCTCCTTCATACAAATTGCCTATACCATTCTGCAAGGGCTCCAGGACATTGCTGTCTCCCTTGCCCACAGTGGCAGAGAGCCAGCCACATCTGCTCCCTCCCCTCACTCTGCCCAGGAAGAACATCCCACTGGGCAGGGCTTTCGAAGGTCGCTTCGCAGACCGAGCCGGGAAGAACTACATCAGGCGGGAAAAAAGAAGAAAAAGTGATGTCTCTCCAGATGGGCAGCACCCATGTTTTACATATTGCCTCGATGTTTTTTTTTTATTTTTGGCTTGTGTGGCCACAATGTAGAACTCCCTCAAAGTGAGAGGGTATATTTGTGTTTATTTAAATTGCAGCCTGTGAGTTATTTTCGTGTACACCTGAGCCATCTTCCTCTAACTAGCGTGCTGTGTATGGTTGTGTTTGTGTGTTGGTTCCAGAATCGAGCTCAGTTCCCCTAAAATTTTTGTCTGGCTGGGGGTTCACAACATAGACTTATTAAATATTAAACATCATATTTTTGCATAAGATGTTGTTACCATAGTACTGGGTTCTGCTATGTGAATTTTGTCAGTGGCATCTGCTTGTTGCTATGTCCATCTTTGTATGTGATGCTCATCTGTAGCCATGTTGTGTTTCTGATTTAATATATTTTTTGAATATGTCTATGTTGAAAAAATTTAGCAGATGTAGTTTATAAGTTGTTTTAGTCACACTTGATTTCATTTGCTACTATTAAATAAATAATTACAACATGCATTTAACATCAATGTTTATTTAGCAAATAAAAATAAATACAAGATTATTTGGGAGCGTGTCAGATTTGTAGGTGCTAACAATAAAAATGTTATGTGTCCAGACAATTGCTGTTTGTAGTATTTTGGCAGTGTTTGCTAAGTAATTGGACAACAGGTGAATTCATTTGCAAAATAATTGCTAATTAGGGCAGACACACTTGTAACAGTACTTCGCAAGTGCAGAGTAACTGCAGACTTACTCCTCGGCTGCGACAGGATAGCGAACGTTTGTTGTGTACATGTTACAATCGTATACGCATTTCTGCACAAAACACGCCTACTGCTGGTTGCATACTCCCACACTAGCCGCCCATTTCGTTAGATAGCGAAGCCGTGCCTCTGTCACGCCTCCGTCACTCCCTGTTTTCGGTGGTGTTGTACAAGCAGATTTTCAGCTCGTAATTTTGCTCAAGCGTCGTATCGCTCCCTTTGCGCGCGTGCAGTCCAGCTGTTGCGCATGCGCAGTTGGCAGATTTACGCCGTTTTGCGATGCGATGAACTGCTGCGAATAACTCAGAATGAGGGCCATTGACTTGCTATCTATCTATCTATCTATCTATCTATCTATCTATCTATCTATCTATCTATCTATATATATATATATATATATGTCTTTTTTGGTTTTAATATTACCTGTTGATACCATTTTTTAAAAATATTTTTCTGCTTTTATTTAATGCTAAACTTTTTGTGGATACCCTTAAAAATAAAAAAATTAAAACTGTTATCAGCTTCAATTTACTGTATCAGCTTAAATTGCAGCACAAAATATATATTAAGCCTTTAGTTATATTTAGAAAGATGTTGCAGTTTACAATATGTACAGTAGGAATAAGCACAGCAGTAAAATTACAAAAAATGTCTCATTCTTTTAACTTTCATATTGCCTGATGTTTTTCACAGAACCACATTAGATCTGTGAATAAAATGTGTGCAGGGAAGTAAAGTATTCCAGATATATCACATTTGAATCTTTTTATGTTATTGGCATATTTCTGCATGCACATGATTTGATAGACAAAGGTCTCTAGCAGGTCTTGTTATCTATACAGTAAATGTATATTCTCAGAAATAATTCTCTTATTAATATAGCTGTTTAGACAACCATAAGGTATCTGATTGTTGTTCTGCACTTCAGTAGCCAAGGAAATAAAAGTATAAATAATCTGTGTAAACTGTGCAAATCTCCAGGAGATAACAGTTTTCATGAGACAGAAGGGCAAAGTAGAAAAGTTACAGTGCTCAGCTTTCAATAGTTTTACTTTTTGAAATAAATATACTAGAGATGAGCGCCTGAAATTTTTCGGGTTTTGTGTTTTGGTTTTGGGTTCGGTTCCGCGGCCGTGTTTTGGGTTCGAACGCGTTTTGGCAAAACCTCACCGAATTATTTTTGTCGGATTCGGGTGTGTTTTGGATTCGGGTGTTTTTTTCCAAAAACACTAAAAAACAGCTTAAATCATAGAATTTGGGGGTCATTTTGATCCCAAAGTATTATTAACCTCAAAAACCATAATTTACACTCATTTTCAGTCTATTCTGAATACCTCACACCTCACAATATTATTTTTAGTCCTAAAATTTGCACCGAGGTCGCTGTGTGAGTAAGATAAGCGACCCTAGTGGCCGACACAAACACCGGGCCCATCTAGGAGTGGCACTGCAGTGTCACGCAGGATGTCCCTTCCAAAAAACCCTCCCCAAACAGCACATGACGCAAAGAAAAAAAGAGGCGCAATGAGGTAGCTGTGTGAGTAAGATTAGCGACCCTAGTGGCCGACACAAACACCGGGCCCATCTAGGAGTGGCACTGCAGTGTCACGCAGGATGGCCCTTCCAAAAAACCCTCCCCAAACAGCACATGACGCAAAGAAAAAAAGAGGCGCAATGAGGTAGCTGTGTGAGTAAGATTAGCGACCCTAGTGGCCGACACAAACACCGGGCCCATCTAGGAGTGGCACTGCAGTGTCACGCAGGATGGCCCTTCCAAAAAACCCTCCCCAAACAGCACATGACGCAAAGAAAAAAAGAGGCGCAATGAGGTAGCTGACTGTGTGAGTAAGATTAGCGACCCTAGTGGCCGACACAAACACCGGGCCCATCTAGGAGTGGCACTGCAGTGTCACGCAGGATGTCCCTTCCAAAAAACCCTCCCCAAACAGCACATGACGCAAAGAAAAAAAGAGGCGCAATGAGGTAGCTGTGTGAGTAAGATTAGCGACCCTAGTGGCCGACACAAACACCGGGCCCATCTAGGAGTGGCACTGCAGTGTCACGCAGGATGTCCCTTCCAAAAAACCCTCCCCAATCAGCACATGATGCAAAGAAAAAGAAAAGAAAAAAGAGGTGCAAGATGGAATTATCCTTGGGCCCTCCCACCCACCCTTATGTTGTATAAACAAAACAGGACATGCACACTTTAACCAACCCATCATTTCAGTGACAGGGTCTGCCACACGACTGTGACTGATATGACGGGTTGGTTTGGACCCCCCCCAAAAAAGAAGCAATTAATCTCTCCTTGCACAAACTGGCTCTACAGAGGCAAGATGTCCACCTCATCTTCACCCTCCGATATATCACCGTGTACATCCCCCTCCTCACAGATTATCAATTCGTCCCCACTGGAATCCACCATCTCAGCTCCCTGTGTACTTTGTGGAGGCAATTGCTGCTGGTCAATGTCTCCGCGGAGGAATTGATTATAATTCATTTTAATGAACATCATCTTCTCCACATTTTCTGGATGTAACCTCGTACGCCGATTGCTGACAAGGTGAGCGGCGGCACTAAACACTCTTTCGGAGTACACACTTGTGGGAGGGCAACTTAGGTAGAATAAAGCCAGTTTGTGCAA
The DNA here is from genome assembly GCF_028390025.1 of Pseudophryne corroboree. Lineage (NCBI taxonomy): Eukaryota > Metazoa > Chordata > Amphibia > Anura > Myobatrachidae > Pseudophryne > Pseudophryne corroboree. Next base: position 438,083,194 of record NC_086448.1, read on the forward strand.
GGGCCTCCAAATTGCCTCTTTTTCCTGCCAGTATAAGTACGGACTGTGTGACGTGCCTACTTGGATGCGGTCACTCATATAATCCTCCACCATTCTATCAATGTTGAGAGAATCATATGCAGTGACAGTAGACGACATGTCCGTAATCGTTGTCAGGTCCTTCAGTCCGGACCAGATGTCAGCATCAGCAGTCGCTCCAGACTGCCCTGCATCACCGCCAGCGGGTGGGCTCGGAATTCTGAGCCTTTTCCTCGCACCCCCAGTTGCGGGAGAATGTGAAGGAGGAGATGTTGACAGGTCGCGTTTCGCTTGACTTGACAATTTTGTCACCAGCAGGTCTTTCAACCCCAGCAGACCTGTGTCTGCCGGAAAGAGAGATCCAAGGTAGGCTTTAAATCTAGGATCGAGCACGGTGGCCAAAATGTAGTGCTCTGATTTCAACAGATTGACCACCCGTGAATCCTTGTTAAGCGAATTAAGGGCTGCATCCACAAGTCCCACATGCCTAGCGGAATCGCTCCGTGTTAGCTCCTTCTTCAATGCCTCCAGCTTCTTCTGCAAAAGCCTGATGAGGGGAATGACCTGACTCAGGCTGGCAGTGTCTGAACTGACTTCACGTGTGGCAAGTTCAAAGGGCATCAGAACCTTGCACAACGTTGAAATCATTCTCCACTGCACTTGAGACAGGTGCATTCCATCTCCTATATCGTGCTCAATTGTATAGGCTTGAATGGCCTTTTGCTGCTCCTCCAACCTCTGAAGCATATAGAGGGTTGAATTCCACCTCGTTACCACTTCTTGCTTCAGATGATGGCAGGGCAGGTTCAGTAGTTTTTGGTGGTGCTCCAGTCTTCTGTACGTGGTGCCTGTACGCCGAAAGTGTCCCGCAATTTTTCTGGCCACCGACAGCATCTCTTGCACGCCCCTGTCGTTTTTTAAAAAATTCTGCACCACCAAATTCAAGGTATGTGCAAAACATGGGACGTGCTGGAATTTGCCCATATTTAATGCACACACAATATTGCTGGCGTTGTCCGATGCCACAAATCCACAGGAGAGTCCAATTGGGGTAAGCCATTCCGCGATGATCTTCCTCAGTTGCCGTAAGAGGTTTTCAGCTGTGTGCGTATTCTGGAAAGCGGTGATACAAAGCGTAGCCTGCCTAGGAAAGAGTTGGCGTTTGCGAGATGCTGCTACTGGTGCCGCCGCTGCTGTTCTTGCGGCGGGAGTCCATACATCTACCCAGTGGGCTGTCACAGTCATATAGTCCTGACCCTGCCCTGCTCCACTTGTCCACATGTCCGTGGTTAAGTGGACATTGGGTACAGCTGCATTTTTTAGGACACTGGTGACTCTTTTTCTGAGGTCTGTGTACATTTTCGGTATCGCCTGCCTAGAGAAATGGAACCTAGATGGTATTTGGTACCGGGGACACAGTACCTCCAACAAGTCTCTAGTTGGCTCTGCAGTAATGATGGATACCGGAACCACGTTTCTCACCACCCAGGATGCCAAGGCCTCAGTTATCCGCTTTGCAGTAGGATGACTGCTGTGATATTTCATCTTCCTCGCAAAGGACTGTTGAACAGTCAATTGCTTGCTGGAAGTAGTACAAGTGGGCTTACGACTTCCCCTCTGGGATGACCATCGACTCCCAGCGGCAACAACAGCAGCGCCAGCAGCAGTAGGCGTTACACGCAAGGATGCATCGGAGGAATCCCAGGCAGGAGAGGACTCGTCAGACTTGCCAGTGACATGGCCTGCAGGACTATTGGCATTCCTGGGGAAGGAGGAAATTGACACTGAGGGAGTTGGTGGGGTGGTTTGCGTGAGCTTGGTTACAAGAGGAAGGGATTTACTGGTCAGTGGACTGCTTCCGCTGTCACCCAAAGTTTTTGAACTTGTCACTGACTTATTATGAATGCGCTGCAGGTGACGTATAAGGGAGGATGTTCCGAGGTGGTTAACGTCCTTACCCCTACTTATTACAGCTTGACAAAGGGAACACACGGCTTGACACCTGTTGTCCGCATTTCTGGTGAAATACCTCCACACCGAAGAGCTGATTTTTTTGGTATTTTCACCTGGCATGTCAACGGCCATATTCCTCCCATGGACAACAGGTGTCTCCCCGGGTGCCTGACTTAAACAAACCACCTCACCATCAGAATCCTCCTGGTCAATTTCCTCCCCAGCGCCAGCAACACCCATATCCTCCTCATCCTGGTGTACTTCAACACTGACATCTTCAATCTGACTATCAGGAACTGGACTGCGGGTGCTCCTTCCAGCACTTGCAGGGGGCGTGCAAATGGTGGAAGGCGCATGCTCTTCACGTCCAGTGTTGGGAAGGTCAGGCATCGCAACCGACACAATTGGACTCTCCTTGTGGATTTGGGATTTCAAAGAACGCACAGTTCTTTGCGGTGCTTTTGCCAGCTTGAGTCTTTTCAGTTTTCTAGCGAGAGGCTGAGTGCTTCCATCCTCATGTGAAGCTGAACCACTAGCCATGAACATAGGCCAGGGCCTCAGCCGTTCCTTGCCACTCCGTGTGGTAAATGGCATATTGGCAAGTTTACGCTTCTCCTCCGACAATTTTATTTTAGGTTTTGGAGTCCTTTTTTTTCTGATATTTGGTGTTTTGGATTTGACATGCTCTGTACTATGACATTGGGCATCGGCCTTGGCAGACGACGTTGCTGGCATTTCATCGTCTCGGCCATGACTAGTGGCAGCAGCTTCAGCACGAGGTGGAAGTGGATCTTGATCTTTCCCTAATTTTGGAACCTCAACTTTTTTGTTCTCCATATTTTATAGGCAGAACTAAAAGGCACCTCAGGTAAACAATGGAGATGGATGGATTGGATACTAGTATACAATTATGGACGGACTGCCACGGTTAGGTGGTATAAAAAAACCACGGTTAGGTGGTATATATTGTAATACAATTATGGATGGACGGACTGCCTGCCGAGTGCCGACACAGAGGTAGCCACAGCCGTGAACTACCGCACTGTACACTGGTTGATAAAGAGATAGTAGTATACTCGTAACAACTAGTATGACTGACTATGACGGTATAAAGAATGAAAAAAAAACCACGGTTAGGTGGTATATATTATAATACAATTATGGATGGACGGACTGCCTGCCGACTGCCGACACAGAGGTAGCCACAGCCGTGAACTACCGCACTGTACACTGGTTGATAAAGAGATAGTAGTATACTCGTAACAACTAGTATGACACTATGACGGTATAAAGAATGAAAAAAAAACCACGGTTAGGTGGTATATATTATAATAATACAATTATGGATGGACGGACTGCCTGCCGAGTTCCGACACAGAGGTAGCCACAGCCGTGAACTACCGCACTGTACACTGGTTGATAAAGAGATAGTAGTATACTCGTAACAACTAGTATGACTGACTATGACGGTATAAAGAATGAAAAAAAAACCACGGTTAGGTGGTATATATTGTAATACAATTATGGATGGACGGACTGCCTGCCGAGTTCCGACACAGAGGTAGCCACAGCCGTGAACTACCGCACTGTACACTGGTTGATAAAGAGATAGTAGTATACTCGTAACAACTAGTATGACTGACTATGACGGTATAAAGAATGAAAAAAAAACCACG